>NC_139652.1:8372584-8422584 GCF_964638095.1 Poromitra crassiceps
TTATTATAAAATAAATCTTATAAGTATAAGTAAGTCTTATTATTTAAGACTTACTTATAAGACTTACTGGCGATCATTGAAGCTCTATGATATTTGGAAGAGAGCACATTTTCGGATATTACAAATTGAATGGATAATTAGCTCGATCAAGCACTCCAGCGTTGTTATTGACCTTTTACAGCTTAAAGCAGCTACGAGCAAGATTTTCGATTGTTATTAAACAGTCTAAATTTAATATCAATGCATCACATCTTACGTCTAATAGTAGACGAGACCAATGCAGAGTAGTCTCGCTTGAACCCCGAGTGAATCGGCCAGTGTTAGTCTGTCTGTGGCCAGGGCAGATCAGGAAGTGAAATGAAATGGTTTGCAGCAGCCACTTCGGCCATAACCACAAAATAACTTCCAAAAAACCTGTTAGAATATAACGAGAGATGTTCGCGAGAGTATGCATGGCGTTCTCCTTGTTTATGGTATGTTGCTAGGCAGCGCGAACGGGGGAAGGCAGGCAGCTGCGTTTCACTTCCGGGTTTATCCGGTCCGCCGGTAAGCAGAGAGAGAGAGAGCCCCCTGTTGACGCGAGTTTAGACAGACACAGACTCTATAATCATCAAGAGAGCAATCTCCGATTCACACGGCTTTGGTCTCAGCTACTATTATAGGTAAGATGTGATGCATCAATATTGTAATTATACTGTTTAATAACAATCGAAAATCTTGCTCGTAGCTGCTTTAATGAAACACATCCAAAGAGCACGCATGGTTGTGATAGATCAGTATTTGATCTAACTACCTAATCTAATCTAATCACACTGCTGTGACGATGTGACAATGTGCTGTAACAAGACAACCAAACATTTGTGACATCATGTCAGACTGAAACAGTGAAATTGCATGATCCAGTCCACATATCAAGGCTATGACCATCCTGCACTCTTAGAAAATAAGGTTCATTAGGGTTCGTTATAGAACTTGAGGTTCTATATAATTTACCAAAGAGCCCCATGTCTAAAAAGGTTCTCTACCATTTCTGTAAGACAACAAAGAACCCTTCAAAGAACCCTTCTTCTTCTTAAGGTGCCGACTGATTGGTGGACCCCAAAGGGTTCTATATAGAACCCCAAAGAGTTCTATATAGAACCCCAAAATGGTTATATACTGTTTAAAAAGTGGTTCTACATAGAACCCCAAAATGGTTATAAACAATAGAACCCCAAGTTTGTTTTTAAATGAACCCTCTGAAATGGTTCTACATAGAACCATTTGAGGGTTCCAAATGCGTACTTAGCTATAGAACCCTTAAAGGTTCCATATAGAACCACTTCTTCTAAGAGTGTGGGCACCCATGCAGCCCCCCGATTTGTACACATCTGTAGCCTGATAAACGTTTTTCAGCTACATTCTAATCATGTTTAATTGATATTAAACGAACACAAAGCTCTTGAAATGTAGCTATTATGGTTGATTAATAACCATCCATGCGGTAGGCTTTTCCCTTTCAAGGTCAAGGGCCTTGGGTCAAGGCACGGATCAAAACCTATCTGATATCTGCACCGTGTGTGATCTGCAATGCGTTGCCGTCAGCAAAGTCGCTCGAGCCTGAGGGGTGGTCTTCACTATAAACAAACCAACGGTAACAGCCGTGAATTCCAATGAGATCAGCATCATCTCCCACACACATAATAGCAATCTAGCATGCACAAACAAACACTCCTATGAAAATCCATACAGGCGAATGAGCTGGAGACCGGCGGTCACACTGACAATTAATCAATCGGTCAGTTAGGTGTCACTGATAAAATAATGATTTATTGCATAAACAAGGTGCACTGCGTTTAGACTTGACAGCATTAGCGCTGTACCCTTTACACGTTCTTACAGGAGGAGATGAGCATTATGCATGCATGAATATATAAGCAACAAGCACTATGAAAGAGCCCCTTGGGAGGCAGGAGCGGTGGTCATGAGGGTAGTGTGGTGATGGGGGTAGTGTGGTCATGGGGGTAGTGTGGTGATGGGGGTAGTGTGGTCATGGGGGTAGTGTGGTGATGGGGGTAGTGTGGTCATGGGGGTAGTGTGGTGATGGGGGTAGTGTGGTCATGAGGGTAGTGTGGTCATGGGGGTAGTGTAGTGTGGTCATATGGGGGTAGTGTGGTCATGGGGGTAGTGTGGTGATGGGGGTAGTGTGGTCATGGGGGTAGTGTGGTGATGGGGGTAGTGTGGTCATGGGGGTAGTGTGGTCATGAGGGTAGTGTGGTCATGAGGGTAGTGTGGTCATGAGGGTAGTGTGGTCATGGGGGTAGTGTGGTCATGGGGGTAGTGTGGTCATGAGGGTAGTGTGGTCATGAGGGTAGTGTGGTCATGAGGGTAGTGTGGTCATGGGGGTAGTGTGGTCATGGGGGTAGTGTGGTCATGAGGGTAGTGTGGTCATGAGGGTAGTGTGGTCATGAGGGTAGTGTAGTGTGGTCATGAGGGTAGTGTGGTCATGGGGGTAGTGTAGTGTGGTCATATGGGGGTAGTGAAAAGCAACATCACTCTTATCACAGACTACAATGTGGGGCAGTAAGCAGCAGCAGCTAGTATAGTAAGTTGATGGTCTGCTCCCGTCAGTCTGCACGCCATTACTCTGCTACTCCTTTCCTCTTGTGTCTTAACTGCCACACATGGCATTCAAAGCACAGAAGCAAAGAAACTCATTAAAACGACTACAACTTGAAACAAGCTTGAATAGTTGACATGTTCTTTCAATATACTTTATTTATTACAGTTATACAACTGTAATGTCATCATAATTGTGTGGTAATTATGTTAAGGTTTTATGGCTGAATAGGCAGTTAGCCTAACCATGGACTGAACATCAAACATGTTATGTCAAACAGAATAAAGTTATTTTGACGAGAAGGCTGTATATTCTGGGCAAAGATTGTTTTAGTTACTCATTCTTTCTTACACCTGTGCCACGTTCAATAACACACAGCTTTGGCGAGTGCTCTAAGCAGCTGTTTATAAGTGCTGTGCAATTGGAACAGCGGGCAAATTGGCATCAGAAGCCATTTCCAGCAGTGCGAAAGAGGAAAGCGGGCGAAGAGAGACAATGAGGAACTGGCAGTATAGCCGAGCACCAAAATAATAAAAAATACTTTTTAAAGATCTGAGATCATGGCTCTCTCCTGTGTGTGCGATGAGTCAACGCTGGATGGTGCGTGTTGTCTGACTTTGACATGCTGTGAAGATATTTTGGTCTTTTTGTTCTTCCTGCTTGGTTATAGATGTGATGGTGGAGCAGAGAAACATGAGTCTTTGGCTGGAGGGACATAGCAGGGTAGAGTTGGCTGATATCTGTCAAAAGGATCACTGCTCACGTGTCCTTCCAGTGTTAGATACACTCGTATCAGTGAGGAAACACGTACAGTATAGCTGTGCGTCCGGGGTAATGTAGCGGTAGGATTCCCTACCAACACGAGGGTCGCAGGTTCGCACCCCCCGTGTTACCGGGCCGGCTGTAGCTCAGGAGGTAGAGCGGGTCGTCACTAATCGCTTTGGATGAAAGAGGTCGGTTCTTCGGTTCCCGGTTCCTCCAGTCTGCATGTCAAAGTGTCCTTGGGCAAGACACTGAACCCCTAATTGCTCCCATTGGTGTGCCGGCACCTTGCGTGGTAGCCTGCCGCCATCGGTGTGTGAATGGGTGAATGTACTGTACTGTAAAGCGCTTTGGATAAAACGCTATATAAATGCAGGCCATTTACCATGTTACCTCCGGCTTGGTCGGGGCGTCCATACAGGCATGATTGGCTGTGTCTGCGGGTGGGAAGCCGGATTAAGGGTACGCGTCCTGGTCGCTGCACTAGCGCCTCCTCTGGTCGGTCGGGGGCGCCTGTTCGGGGGGGGGAAGGGAACTGGTGGGAATAGCGTGATCCTCACACGTGCTACATCCTGCCGATGAAGCTCCTGAGAAGAAGCGGCTGGCAACGGCGCATGTGTCGGAGGAAGCGCGGTGCTAGTCTACGGCTCTCGGGCCAGATCGGCAGAGGGGGTGGAGCAGAGACCGGGGCAGCAGGGGGAAATTGGCCAAGTACAATTAGGGAGAAGATGGAAATCAGAAAATAAAAAATAAAAAGCGTATAGCTTTTTTCAATCACAAAAAACATCTTTGGGTGAGTGCTCTCTGCTGCAGGCCGACAGGAGTATTATATTCATATCTAATTTAACACGCATCAAATCCCAAAACATTGCAGCCCCGTGTCAAGTTGTGAGGAATGCGTTTATGCTGACAACTCAACTAGTATTTTCCAGGTAACAGAATTCTTAGTGCCACTCCCAGCTCAGTAATGCAGGCAGAGATTTGGATCTCGAGAAAGAAGCAACCGCCATTTCCATCTCCCATCCACAACCGCTGCAAATAACTACAAAAGACAAATCACTGTCAGTGAAGATGACACTGGAAAAAAGAAAAAAGAAGAGTGAAGATTTTGTGTTATTTGGAGACAATGGCTTTGACCTCATCTGCTACCAGATGCAATTTTGTGAAATAGCACAGAGTGATGACAGTATTAAGGGAACATTTCTGAAGCATGCACACATCATCAAAAGCCAGACAATCTGACACACCACGCCGAAACTTCTAAAGACACTTCAAGACGCTCCCCAACATCCTCCTCCTCTCACCTGCTCACATTGCCAACCGCTCGATGGAGGACGCCGTTACAAGCGGTGGGTGGCAGCGTCGGCAACATTTCAACTACAAAGCCTCAAAAGCTTCCTTCAAAAAAAGCGATTGTTCATTGTGACATATTACCTCTACCTGATGTTATCTCCATTATCTCTAATTGGATAGCTTAATTGTCTCTATTGTGTAAATGGGACTTTTATGACAATTGGAGGTCGCCAATTGACCTTTGACACCAACAGAAGTCAATGAAAGTCACCCGTTAGATAATGACACTTGAAAGATTTCATTTATTTTCATGCTTTATTAGACAGACGGAATGAGAGGGGGGACATGTAGCAAGGGACGGCAGGCCGGATTCGAACCCCGGGTCACTGCGGGAAGGACTGAGACTTCTGCACTTCTTCTTCTACACTTTACTGTAATGTAGGCTCCATCTTTGAAAAGCATAATATATTTAGTGGGTTTTGTTGTACCATCATAGATTGCACTAATCAGCCACTGATTATAATTGGCCGATGACCGTTCCAAATAGGTCATTGGTGGTTAGAGGGGGGGGAGAGTCACGATCAGAAAAGCTGTCAAATGTATAAAAAAAGAGCCAATTTGTGGCAGTCAACGGAAAGTTAGTAGTGTAGGCATGTCATCCATCTGGCAATTTTCAAAAATATCTGATACAGATTGCAGTGTGAAAGGTCATGCACTAGATGAGCAAGTACCGCATTTGTGTAATTCATAGTCGGATAAAACGTATCAAAGAGAGCCTGCATATAATGCAAATTTCAATTGGCAATCATTGCCATGCCTTCTAACAGCCACTAGGGGTCAAATACCATGAGTGAGTGAGTGAGTGATTTCACAGGTACACAAGTTGCTTCACTGGTGCATTCCTAATATTTGCCACAAGATTATTCTTATACTGTATGTAAATAATGCCACGTTGTCCCTTGGAATATGCAACGTCATGTGTTCCATTACTTCCCAGCCTGATGACGCTGCACTTATGTCTATGAGATAATCAGCTGTCTCCGAGTCCAAATTGTACTTGGAATATTAATGACAGACAACCTAAAGAAAGTCAACACAAATAAGAAAGTTGCTGACATCATGCCATCTGGGGAATGGAAAACACTTTGATATGAGTAGGCCTACTGTAGTTCTTCCCCTGATAGCAAATGCCCGCATGCTCACAAAGATCCACAATTGGAGCAGCACAATCAGCTGCAATTTAATTTTTCATTTAAAAAGAAGTACGAAATATAAAATAGATGGGATAGATGTCTTCCTAAAAAATCTAATTAGAAGAGAAATGAATTGAGGGTACTCTTTATACAGTACCATCTCGATCTGCTTTTATACAGCAATTCAATCGTTTTTTTTATTGCAAGTTTCAGACTGACTGATTAAAAGAAAGCAGTATTATATATATATATATATATATATATATATATATATATATATATATATAGATATAGATATATATATATATATATATATATATATATATAGATATAGATATATATATATATATATATATATATATAATATATATATATACAGTATATATATATATATATATATATATATATATATATATAGATATAGATATATATATATATATATATATATATAATATATATATATACAGTATATATATATATATATATATATATATATATATATATATATATATATATATATATATATAAAGCCCTACCATGATGAGTAGTACAATACATCATGTAACATGAAGTCTATATGAATAAGTTACATTGAATGTCATATCTAGTTACAGTAGTAGCCTCAGACAGTAAGATCACAAGAACAGCAGTAACGTTTCAGCTCATCATCAATGACCTGTAGATAGAATCATGAAAGAATCAATTGAGCTTTTTGAAAAAGTCCTTGTGCAAAATGTGTTTAGTAAAGGACTCAGTCACATGAAACCATCGCAAACTATTTCCTAATTGAATGTTTCAAGTGTCACTGGTGCTGCTCGACTCTAGAGAGTAAAGAAAAACAAAGCATGGAGCATGTCATCTATTCTATTAAAAACCATTTTAAATTGCCAAAGACAACTAAAGTCAAGCCTAGCCAATAATCACCGCTTTATTATGCTATATTCTTGACTCTGCATGTAACATTTTCTAGGTCAGGTGATCAAAAAGTCCACAGATACTGTACACCACAGTAGATGCATTGTCTTTTCCTTACTGAACAATATCCTGCCTAAGCAATATTGCATTATTTAAATAGACACCCAAAAACACAAATTTCCTGACACTGATAAAACGTTGAAATGATTGAACATGACCCCAAAAAAAAAGGATGAGTAAGATGTCGGTTAAGAAAGGCGCTGAAAGCAGCTTCAGCAACAAAACGCTTGCGAGGAAGGAAAATGCTAGCGCTGTGCCAAAATGGTCCCTCTCATTGTGGACGAGGTTTTCGTCTGTTTGCGATGGCGGTGAGACAAGATGACGTTTGAACTGCGTGGGGGAAATCAGGATACTGCTGCAGCAGCAAGCGGTAGCAGGATACAGCCAGGAATAATATCATGGAGAAAATAAAAGAGGGCTACGTCAACATACTGTATGCAGCAAAACAATGTCAACACTACAACATGTTGAGTACAAACGTATGTATTGAGATGATTAATTAATTAGCTTAGTGAGAAGTTCACCGCGCTTTGGCGGCCACCATTTTCACCCTATGAGTCTGAAATTTGGCAGGGAGGTCGTGTGTGTGTGTGTGTGTGTGTGTGTGCGCGCGCGTGCGTGCGTGTGTTGCAACTGTGACTCAAACTATTACCACATCACTTTGGATAAAAGTAACCACCATTGGCATATGTCATGGATATTTTCTGATAGTATTATAATCATGAGGGGTTGTATTATGCCACCCATTCCAACACACACACACACACACACACACACACACACACGTACGTACGACGTACGTATGTACATATGCATTGATGCATGCACGCCAATCCATATCTCCGTCCCTCCACACGGCACAACTGTGGAGATTAAGAGCAAAGAGGGGCCACTTCGATTAGAGCAATAAAATGAGGCGCTTCAGACAAAGTTCACCTCATTTTGGTTGCAAATGAAATGTCAGCTTTGCTTTAGCGAGCTGAACAGGCTGCCTCTCAGCATACCAATATGCTGCGGCTATTCTACCACGTGAACGTTGTCACCCTAAAGGGCTGTTCAATACAATCAAGTCAACGGAGATTTTGATTCCGATAGCCTATATTGTGCCTGCGCGGAGACATTCTATTTTGGGGTTGTCCGCCCGTCATATTCTCGTCAATGCGATATCTCTGGAATGCCTGGAGGGAATTTCATCAAATTTGGCACAAACGTCCACTTGGACTCAACGATGAACTGATGAGATTTTGGTGGTCAAAGGTCAAAGGTCACTGTGTCACCTCATGTCCGGCCCATTCTCATGAACACTGCAAATATCTGCAGGAATGCCTGGAGGGAATTTCATGACACAACTCTCTACAAATCTCTACTTGGACTCAAGGATGAACTGATTACAATTTGCTGGTCAACGGTCACAGTGACCTCACAAAATACATTTTTGGTCATAACTCAACAATTCATGTTAATTATGACAAAATTTCACACAAATGTCTAATAGGATAAAATGATGAAATGATGACAATTGAATGTCCAGAAGTTTAAAGGTCAACGTCACTTTGGCATTATATATTTTGAGTCTGGACTCTGGACAGACATGGATGTAAACTGCAACTTGACTTGTTGGCGGAGGCATACAACCGTGAGGCGGTTATTTATAGTTTGAAGTATGGTGAGGTGTCCTGGTGAAGAAATGAAACCTAAATCCAGAAATATGTCCAATGATGTACAAAATAAATCAGCATTGAGTGGATCATCACTCCATCAGTGCTCCAAATGACTTGACCTCAGATGTAGCCTCATCATAACATCATGCACCTGACGGATGCTTGCAAAGCTAAAGCACCACAGTAAGTGAGTGTATTACTGTCTAAGTGGCTCCTTGGAAGTCCCGAAACCTGACAGTTTAAACCCCATCACTGTTGAAGTCAGTCTCTCTCCCATCGCTGTTGAAGTCAGTCTCTCTCCCATCACTGTTGAAGTCAGTCTCTCTCCCATCGCTGTTGAAGTCAGTCTCTCTCCCATCACTGTTGAAGTCAGTCAGTCTCTCTCTCTCTCTCTCTCTCTCTCTCTCTCTCTCTCTCTCTCTCTCTCCTCCTCTCTCTCTCTCTCTCTCTCTCTCTCTCTCTCTCTCTCTCTCTCTCTCGGTGGGTTTCCATCCACCTGTTTAATGCGCATTTTCAATTTGGGCAATAATAAACGTGAGTGGTGGTGTATCGATATAAGAAAAACGCGATAAATGCAGTGGAAACAGAGTAAGCGAAGCTGTCTAACCAAACTCCATTCAAAAACATGCCGTTTTAACGGAGGAAGACAGCGGGATAACAGGCGACTCACATCCAGAATTTACATTTCATTCACTTACAGTAACCTCTCTGTGGATTATATATATGCCGAATTGAAGAGTGGCATCTGATAATACATCTTACGTTCCTCTGTATAATCAAGAACCGCTAAATGAATGTGTTGTTTTTCATAGCGAGACACTGGCACGCACGTGTAACGTTAGCAGCTCCGCAGAGGCAGACAGCAGTGTGCTCTCTCTGTCACCAAGCCATCATCATGATTTCCTCCACTTCAGTCTGAATATCAGGCTAGGATGTTTTCTCTTTACCTCACATGTATTCAGAGAACGGGGTTCATTTCCCTCGTTTGAGGGTTTGACTGGCGTCTGGCCATGTTTTAATCACGTCAATTAATTGCCCGCCCTCTTCACCATTCCTGATATTACGCATAACGGTAGTGGGTGGAAACGTGCATAATACCGCTTTTTCTTTTGCTGACTTTCTGAAAATTTGATTAAAAGTTGCGACACCTTTGAATGGAAATCCAGCTTGTCTCGCACCTTCTCGAGGAAGCTTGTGGTAGTGCTGCTTATCCCAAACCCCCTCACAGACACGTCACTGTGCCACTTAGCTCTCTGCTCCAACCATCTTTTCCAATTTGGCTTAAGTGTGGAAAGCTCACCTGAGACTGGCCCACTTAACGTCTCAAAGGCATAGTTCACCCAAAAACGAACATTGTGTCATCATTTACTCACAGGTGACATTTGTTAGTCTGTATATAACACACAGGGATGTTGCCCAGCACAACGTCGTAGCAGCCTTCTTCAAAACAAGTCAATGGGGACCTGTTCTTCAGTTCCAAAACACAGACAGCCAAACAATCACACTGTGAATAGAAATACCTTTACATCATTTTTTGATGCCAATCAAACAGCTGTAGATCAAATTCCCACTAAATTATAGAGCTGAACGAATTGTCATTGTTGGGCGAACTATTCCTTTAATATCTGGAGACCTCAGCTGCAGGGAAGCTTCTTCTCCCTGAAGCTTTCAGTCATAATCTTCTCTCTCAACCATTCAGCATTTTACCTGTTAGAGCAGGTGCTGAACAGGAGAATAACAGCTCTTTAGATCACTTGTCCTCTGTTCCAGGTGTGAGGATACTCGTTCACAAACACATGTTGTAGAATGAAGCACCAGTGCTCTCCTGCATTACGTTACTGGCTTTCCTGGGGAAACTAAGTAGGTCTGGCTGTCGATACTCCTTAGATGGGAGACCATCCTGGTGCTGGAAGTGGAGTTGAAAGACCAGTAGGAGGTGCTCTTCCCTCTGGTCTCGTGAATAATCTCCCCAATGCCTGCAGGGCAGAGACAGGGACTCTGTCCTGTGAGCGAGGACCGTCCTTCGGATGAGACGTTAAACCGAGGTCATTAAAGATCCCATCGGCTCTCTTTGCAAGTAGGAAGTAGCCCCGGTGCTCTGGCTAAATTCCTACACAGGCCTTCCTTCAATCATGGCCACCTAATCATCCCTCGTTACTTAATTGGCACATTCAGTCCTTAACTCTCCACCGTGATGCTGATGTGGTGTGTGTGTGGTGAGTGTTCTGGTGCAAACTGGCTGCCGTGCATCACCCAGGTGGGTGCTACACATCGGTGGTGGATGAGTTGAGTATCGAGAAAGGCACTATATAAATGCAACCAATTATTATTATTATCAATTATTACAACCACATCTGCCCTCATGCTCAACCACATACACCCACACGCACACAATCACATGCACACACAGACACACACATATTGTACATGTACTGTACATAGACACATGTGTGTATGGCCTGAAAGTAAAAAAAAAATAGGCTTTTTAAAACCAACTGATGGCAGATATAAACTATAAAAAAATAAAATTATATTAAATTACAGATGCTGTCATGTATGCAATCATATTACACAACGCTTGTGGAATTTAGAGATCATCATTATATCTGAATGTGCATAATAAGCAAGATAGGTTGATGAAATGCCCTATACTTTTAGTCGTTGAGCACAAACTACAAACATACACACACCATCAGGCAAATGTCTTCAGAGCCACTTCCAAAGGAAAGGAAGCCAGCGGTGAAGTCTCAGTCAGACAGAGGGATTTGAAAGATGAGGCTAGACTGTTCATCATATTTTGTTAGTATAAAATGTCTCCTGCAGTCTCCCCTAGGATGTCTGGTCTAGTCTTTCACCAAACAAAGTGAAATCTAATATCTAGTATTAAAACACGATTATCTATAGTCTAATATACAGTCAATGTGTCTATTGCAAAACCATCCCTGAACCACGAGTATATCGTACAATTAAAGACACATGCTTCGTTTGTGGACAAAATGGCTGCAACTGATCAAGACGACAGCAGTTGGTGCCAAGGCAGCCACACTCTCCAATACTACTGTGGAGGAGTGGACTGACCAACCCAATACTACTGTGGAGGAGAGGACTGACCAACCCAATACTACTGTGGAGGAGAGGACTGACCAACCCAATACTACTGTGGAGGAGAGGACTGACCAACCCAATACTACTGTGGAGGAGAGGACTGACCAACCCAATACTACTGTGGAGGAGAGGACTGACCAACCCAATACTACTGTGGAGGAGAGGACTGACCAACCCAATACTACTGTGGAGGAGAGGACTGACCAACCCAATACTACTGTGGAGGAGAGGACTGACCAACCCAGTCTCATCAATACTACTGTGGAGGAGAGGACTGACCAACCCAATACTACTGTGGAGGAGTGGACTGACCAACCCAATACTACTGTGGAGGAGAGGACTGACCAACCCAATACTACTGTGGAGGAGAGGACTGACCAACCCAATACTACTGTGGAGGAGAGGACTGACCAACCCAATACTACTGTGGAGGAGAGGACTGACCAACCCTGTGGAGGAGAGGACTGACCAACCCAATACTACTGTGGAGGAGAGGACTGACCAACCCAATACTACTGTGGAGGAGAGGACTGACCAACCCAATACTACTGTGGAGGAGTGGACTGACCAACCCAATACTACTGTGGAGGAGAGGACTGACCAACCCAGTCTCATCCAACTGAAATGAGCACAAACTCTAAATCGCAGATCACGAGTTGTGGACACAAATTGAGTGAACATTACGCTCCTCTTCCGCCATCAACTGAATCATGTGACAACAGCAGGAATCTGATTACGAGACAATAATCCAAATTGGACACGCCATGTTGTCTTGTTCATCAGTAGCCCTTTTCCATAATGGCACTTTTAGCTGCGCCGAGCTAAACCACGCTGCACTGATTTGCCTTTCCCATTACCAGTTTAAAGTCATTCTTGTGTAACTGTCTTATAGTGTCTTGTAATCACAACCGATTCAAACCAAGTCAAATCACTTGTACTCGCCGAGTTCAAAGTGACTCTGATCCTGACATTCCTACTACATCCTAGCTCCCATTATAAACCTCCCAGCACCTAGTTTGTTGTTCTACCATACTGCACCTTGGAACTTAAAGGGATACTCCACTTTTTCGGGAGTTTAGCGTACCTTGGTTAAGTGTGGGGGGATGTGGCAAATGAGCTAAACTCCCGAAAAAGTGGAGTATCCCTTTAACACATTGAGTGCCAAGGACGTCTGTGCACGTCCTAAAAAAAAGTAACGAGGAGTGCCAAGGACGTCTGTGGACGTCCTAAAATCATAATTCATATTATTCCATAATTCTGCTGTTTAAGGTCGTACCTAGCCAGTGAGCATGAATCCCTTCAAGGGATCACACGGCGCCACCTTAAACATCGTCACGGAAGCTGCGCCACCCACCTCAGATCCTTTACTTTGTGCAGGAGAAAGCGGAGAAAGCCGTGATCAAAGAGGAAACCGATGCATGCTTCAGCCAGAGCCGTATATATTGCTCTGTCTGCAGCGGAGAGTGGGCTCGGCTGCATCCGCGCTCACAACTGAGCTCTTATGCTTCTATCTATCTCCACACGATTTCCTGCCAGAAAGCCAGCATCCGAAGCCGAACGGCCAAGCCTTTTCGTTCAGTCGCGTTTGCCAGCGCGCATCATTTCCTTGATGGGCGCTGGGATCCGTCCGGGGCAAAAACGGAGTCGAGAAAACAAACTCTGTGCGTGTGGGAGGAGCCCGCAGCTCAGAGGTGGAGAGGGGGGGGGGGGGGGGGGGGTGGGGGGTGCAGGCTGCACAGAAACCACACTACGCCACCACATCAGAAAACACCAGCCAGAGTCAGTGAATGTGCTCGAAATTAGAGTGCAAAAGGTATTCATAAAAGTGACTATATCTTGGAAAGTAAAAAAAAACGACAGAAAACCCTTGAAAGTGCACTTTTTTCAGAGGGTGTCATTTCATAATGGAACTGTCTAGAAACAAAATTTCTTCTTTGGAAGAAGCAGGAGTGTTCAATGTTTAATTAAAGTCCAGCCCCGTCAATATAGCCATAATAGAAAAAATTCTATAGCTGTTTTCAACTGAATGGAAGTGAATCTGGCACAGGCTGCAGACAATTTTACTGAAGCGCTGTGGCACTCAATGTGTTAATGTTAGGTGAGAAAATAACTAGGGATGCACCGATGTGAAAATGTTGGCCGATAACCGATATTTACCGATGTCGATATGATCTGTATAAAAACACATTTCTATGATAATTACATTTTGTACATACTGAAAAACACATGTAAATACTGTGAATTTGAAAACGTTATGCATTTCTTTATTTCCAAAACATTTGGAAAAGCCCATAAATCATCGATGTATCACAATGTTTCCTCTCAATGGGAACATTTTGGCTGATACGATAACCGATATTAACATTGCAACATCGGACCAAATGTTAAAAAAGGACTAACATCTGCTGATACCGATATGATTGCCGATCATATCGTGCATCCCTAAAAATAACATCAGAAAATGCAAAGCAGTTTGCATTTCACAGCTGCCAATGAAGCCCCACACGAGCCCCCTTCCTCATATCCATGTATGAAGATGAGCTTTCTCCTTCTGCGTGGCTCCAAAAATAGAGCTCTGGGCGCATCATCCATGATCATTAAAAACATTGGCAGCTTGCAACCTACAATATTAGCCTGAGTTTTCAATCTCAACTGATGCTGATTACAGTGGAGACTTCAATGCGGTCAGAATTGGGAAATGATCCAGGAATGATATTCGTGGAAGAGACACCCCTCACCCAGCTGTGCTCATGTAATAGTTTTGAAATTAGTCTCAAACAAAATACCATTTGCATGGTTTAATGACATCTGTTTAGAAGGTTCCCAAGCAAGCTGTGAGTATAACAGCTTTTGAAATGTTAGCCACAAAATGGGGCTGGTAAGCGGTGCATATTCAAGAGCACCGGGGTATCACAAACAGAGCAGGCCAAGAGAGAGCACCGGGGTATCACAAACACAGCAGGCCAAGAGAGTACTGGGGTATCACAAACACAGCAGGCCAAGAGAGTACTGGGGTATCACAAACACAGCAGGCCAAGAGAGAGGTCTCAACTAGACGTTGTTGTTTTACCTCTAAGTGGGGGGTTGAAATATGACACAGACTACAAGATGGAATCCAAAATAATCAGATATTTCAATAATTATACCTATTTATAATTGATCCATTTACTGACTCAATTTGCGTATTTGTTTTCTTTTTTCGCTTCTCACCATTTTCAAAGATTGCATACACATGCCTCCTGCATACAGATGCTATCAATTCCCTTTGCACATCATGGCACACCATTTTCTAAACTAGACAGGTAACCTGCAGAGATTGGTCTAAAATAGGTCACCTGCAGGGATCTAAACTAGACAAGTAACCTGCAGAGATCTAAACTAGACAGGTAACCTGCAGAGATCTAAACTAGACAGGTAACCGGCAGAGATTGATCTAAAATAGACAGGTAACCTGCAGAGATTGATCTAAAATAGACAGGTAACCTGCAGAGATAGATCTAAACTAGACAAGTACGGTAACCTGCAGAGATCTAAACTAGACAAGTAACCTGCAGAGATCTAAACTAGACAGGTAACCTGCAGAGATCTAAACTAGACAGGTAACCGGCAGAGATTGATCTAAAATAGACAGGTAACCTGCAGAGATTGATCTAAAATAGACAGGTAACCTGCAGAGATTGATCTTAAATAGACAGGTAACCGGCAGAGATTGATCTAAAATAGACAGGTAACCTGCAGAGATTGATCTTAAATAGACAGGTAACCTGCAGAGATAGACAGGTAACCTGCAGAGATTGATCTTAAATAGACAGATAACCTGCAGAGATAGACAGGTAACCTGCAGAGATAGACAGGTAACCTGCAGAGATAGATCTTAAATAGACAGATAACCTGCAGAGATAGACAGATAACCTGCAGAGATAGACAGGTAACCTGCAGAGATAGATCTTAAATAGACAGATAACCTGCAGAGATAGACAGATAACCTGCAGAGATAGACAGGTAACCTGCAGAGATAGATCTTAAATAGACAGATAACCTGCAGAGATAGACAGATAACCTGCAGAGATAGACAGGTAACCTGCAGAGATAGATCTTAAATAGACAGATAACCTGCAGAGATAGACAGATAACCTGCAGAGATAGACAGGTAACCTGCAGAGATAGATCTTAAATAGACAGATAACCTGCAGAGATAGACAGATAACCTGCAGAGATAGACAGGTAACCTGCAGAGATAGATCTTAAATAGACAGGTAACCTGCAGAGATAGACAGGTAACCTGCAGAGATAGACAGGTAACCTGCAGAGATAAATCTTAAATAGACAGGTAACCTGCAGAGATAGACAGGTAACCTG
Organism: Poromitra crassiceps; assembly: GCF_964638095.1. Lineage (NCBI taxonomy): Eukaryota > Metazoa > Chordata > Actinopteri > Beryciformes > Melamphaidae > Poromitra > Poromitra crassiceps. Next base: position 8,388,532 of record NC_139652.1, read on the forward strand.
CAGAGATAGACAGGTAACCTGCAGAGATTGATCTTAAATAGACAGGTAACCTGCAGAGATAGACAGGTAACCTGCAGAGATTGATCTTAAATAGACAGGTAACCTGCAGAGATAGACAGGTAACCTGCAGAGATAGACAGGTAACCTGCAGAGATAGATCTTAAATAGACAGGTAACCTGTAGAGATAGACAGGTAACCTGCAGAGATAGACAGGTAACCTGCAGAGATAGATCTTAAATAGACAGGTAACCTGTAGAGATAGACAGGTAACCTGCAGAGATAGACAGGTAACCTGCAGAGATAGATCTTAAATAGACAGGTAACCTGCAGAGATAGACAGGTAACCTGCAGAGATAGACAGGTAACCTGCAGAGATAGTGGAAACCATCTTGAAGCCCCACATGTGGATACTGATCAAGTGGCACATTGCATTGCGCAGCAGGTGTGAAACCCCAGCTGTCTCATTCACATTGTAGATTTGTGCAAAAACAGGTCTGAGAAATCGACTCTGACATTTTGTCCCATGCTTTTCCACTATTGCAAATTATTGCAGAGTGAGCCAAGTATTACAGTGCGGAAAATCAAAATGCAAAGTACCATTGAAAGTAAATTTATGTTAATTGTCAATTATTGGACAAAACTCCCCCAATGTAACAATTTATATTCAAATGATGAGCGGGAGTTTTACTAACGAGATCACGATCACATGACAAATCCATCTTGCCACGCAGCATCCTATTGGTTTGACACCAAACAGCATCCTCCAGTATGAGACCAGATGGTTATGTGAAAACAAACTATGTGGCAGCGTCAGGTTAGGATGGTACTGTAATATGTTTGGGTTGCTATTATCATGGGGCTGTATCTAGGGCTACAGCTTTGTATGTTGAAGACGACCAGTAGAAAAAGCCCACACAGTCTCTTTGCTCATCTCCTTCGTAAAGCCCAGGAGCATCTGGAGGAACATCTGGGATTCCTCCAACCTGACCTCCTCCTCACTTTCAGGAGGCGGCTGGCATCATGTGCCAGGAATCAAAGAGACGACTGAGCTTCAACACAGACGTATTGTTTGTCCTTACGGTAAGCTGTCAGCCAACAGACTGGCACAGTCTCCACAAAACCAATAGGCTTTGCGGATGGACAGCCCAGTCGCCAGTGGGAACACCCACAAAACGTTACTTCCCACACTGACCCATTGAACACGACAAATATGATGATATGAATATGACGAGACACCGCCTCTGTGTGGGAACGCCCACAAAACTGATTGGTTTGATTGATGTAACGCCCAGGCATTCCCAGGCCACACCTGTGAATAATGCAGGTGGTTAAGACCGTCCAAATCCCGTTTGCGCCACGCGCAGGTGGCATTTTGCGGGGCACGGAGAATAGCAGATGAGTTGACATGCCTCCAATTTGCGTTAAACACACACAAGTGCTAAATTACCGATATTGCCGAAATTACAGACGATAGCGCCCAGCGAGGCCATCGCTCGGAGGTGAGACTTATAAGAAAATATGTGAAGATTCTGAATAGAGCTGTGTAAAATCTGTTCTGTTCAGATGTGTCACATTCCCCATTACATACACCTCCCACTATTCAGGGATTCTCGCTGCTGGAACCAATTTCACTGGGCTGTGGTTGAGTGTTGCACACTGTTTTCCACTGTGTGACATGGATGGAGGGAGGAAAGCTGATGTTTCTTTGCCCAGCGTGACTGTAATGAACCCAAACATATTGTCTCATTTGCCTCCATTGTCTGCTTGTAAATACAGTGTACTCCGGATCCACATGCTTCGTTGTGCGTGTTCACAAAAATACTCTGCACATTATCACGAGCAAAAATAGCTGCACTCCGTTGTGTCCCAGTACTGATGCAGAGTGCTGTGTTTTTAAACAGGGTCAGGAGCCAGAAGTTGGTCATGGGGACATTAAAATGGGTCACTAATATCGTCACAATGCTGTAAGGGGGGGGGTGTCCAGGGTAGTGTAGCGGTAAGATTCCCTGCCTACTAACACGAGGGCCACAGGTTCGCGCCCCCGTGTTACCTCGGTCTTGGTCGGGCGTCCATACATGCACGATTGGCTGTGTCTGCGGGTGGGAAGCCGGATTGAGGGTATGTGTCCTGGTCGATGCACTAGCGCCTCCTCTGGTCGGTCAGAGCGCCCGTTCGGGGCGGAAGGGAACTGGTGGGAATAGTGTGATCCTCCCACGACGTGCCACGTCCTGCCGGTGAAGCTCCCCGCTGGCAGGTGAAAAGAAGCGGCTGGCAACTGCACATGTATCGGAGGAAGCACGTGTGTGTCCACGGCTCTCCCCATTCCGGCAGAGGGGGTGGGGCAGCGACAGGGGAAATTGGCGAAGTACACTTCGGTAGAAAATTGTAAGGAAATCAGGAGAGAGAAAAAACAATGCTGTAAAGGGAACAGGTAAGGAAACAGCGTTGTGCATAATGTTCTTCAATTATAAAACTGAATCACTTATAAGTGATAACTAAACGCACAGCGCAGCCGGCTGCAGGAGACGGTTTATCCACAAATGTGCACCGTTTCCTGCAGTTGTGTCGGATCGAGGTACGATCACGTTCTCACCACAAACGAACCGCTCCAGAGTTCGTTTGGAAGCGGACCGAGACCACCCTTTCTTGCCGATCTCGGCCCGCTTGTTTTGACCTGCATCTGAGTGTGATTGCTGTGTTTACAACCCCCCGAATGAACGAACTGCAGCAAGGAGGAAAATGATCCCTGTTTAGGAGCAACTGCTCCAAACAAGACAGGTGTGAATATACCCTTAAGCTGCTAGAACTGGCTGTCAGCTCCATTATGTATTCCCATGCTACACTGTACAGTGTCCATATTCCCAAACAACAAGATTTGGGGGATTATCTTGTTTTTCTCCACTCTGTGTGCTGCAGTTGCTACACTAGTGTACAGTGTCCATATAGGCATGATGCCCCCGCCCACACCTGTAAGGCAGTATCCAAAGCGAATGATTAATCAACATTTAGGTAAAACAATAGACCAGTGTTTTAAAAAGGGACACCAACATTGAAATAGGGCTGGGTATCAAGCATGGCTTCAGCGTAGCGTGGCGTGCGGCTGGTGTGAACGGTCTCACCGAAATGAAACTGCCATAGCGCTGCTTCAGCGTGGCTTCGGCGTATGGTGTGTGAACGAGGTCTTAGGGAAGCCATTAGCTTACTGTTCGTGAGCTAACTCCCATGCAATATACAGTACACAGACAGTGCAAATATTCAACCGAAGAGAAATATTGCTTTAAATTCAAACGTAAAGAAGTCTGAGTGTTGTTTTTGAATTTTTAATAAACGCTTGCCAGAGAGGCAATTTAGCCCAAATGAAAAACTCTGGGAATTGTATTTCAATATAATTCTATGGGACAACAAAATGTACAAAAGGCCATTGCGGAGGAAGCCTTTCTTGTTAGACTGTAACTGACTACAAGAATCTGGAGTTGTGCACATCTCTAATGCATCCAAATTCTGAAGAGAAAAGCCCTTCCTCAATTATTTACACCATTTCCAATTTATACATTTTCAATGCAGCTGGAAAAGTCTAGGCAGGGCGAGTGAACAAATATTGCTCCTCCCTCAACAGCTATTGATAGTATTCTGTTACATCACCACACGGCCATCTTGGTAGGAAAATAGCAGGTGATTGTAATCAATTAACAGGTGATTACAATCAAGTGACACAACCAGCCAATGAGCTGTGTGTATTGTAGCGCCATATCGGTAGGAAAATGCTTGTGACGTCATGGGAATACTATGGATAGCTGAGCAACGTCCTGACATTAAACATTGCTCTTAAAGTCTAAATGTCCTCTAATCTGTATATAGGGACAACAAATGTCATAAAATGTATATATAATGCTTGGATGAAATACTATATCCCCATATAGTATAAAGCAGTAGAGACACGGATTCATTTCGATACTCAGCAGCAATGTATTCATTTGCACTTGTTTGCGAAATAAAATAAAATAATCAATTTATGAACATGAATAGGTGTAATGTTCACGTTTTAAGAAATATATATTGTGTTATACATGTGTTATATATATAAAAGTCAAATAACACATAAAACAGTCATATAAAAGTCATATAACACATGACTTTTAACACCTTAAGTGCCATAGCCGAAATAATTCGTCTTACATAATCCAACGCTTAAGTGCCAGAGCCGAGTTTACTCGTCTTACATAAACATTTTTTTTTTTTGACGGTGGGACATCAATCAACAACTTTTACATCTTCGAGATCACTATTGGAGCAAGATAATGTGTATAATCTATTTTACCGACCCACTAAGTGTTGACAGTGCTCCCCCAGACGACCGAAATCAAAGAAAAAACTGCCGGGAGCAAGCCGTTCAAGGAAATGGCGTGGCGATTTTACAGTAATCCATTCAAGACTTGTCTTGCCTGAGAGCGGCCGCGCACCGGCAGCAGCACACAGAGAGCGGAGAGCGATTTGCAAAATAGATCATAGGTGAAACACACTTTGAAACACCTCAGAAAGGCCAGAATCAACATCTGCCCATCGCCCACGCATTCCCCGGCCCATCTTGACTCGCACAAGGAGCGTCCGCACGCAGGCAAGCAGGCAGGCAGGCACACAGGCAGGCAGCAGCAAAAGCGCTTCTGACACGCCCGCTGTACAGCCAGGAGGAAGGAGGAGAAGACACACGGAGGGAGGAGTTTGAATGAGAGGGGTGTTTCCTGTTGTTATGGAGGAAATTACTGTTCAAAACTATTGTTTAGAATTCTGACGGTCTTACTGATGCCAAAAATGAATGGTTAAAGTGACTGTTTCACAAAAAGCCATTTATCTCTGAATAAATTTCCAGACGCTGAAACCATGCTGTACTCAACGGCTAATATCTACATAACTACTAACTCTGCAAACTAACTCTTTTAGACAGAGAAAGCACACATTCTATTAGTTATTTTTAGATGATTGGTGTTCATGAATTCTTAACAGAAAAGAATCCTCGGCCGTTGTAAAATGAGCCAGAATCGTCAAAAACACCCCTGGCACAACTTACCCACAGGATTGAAAACATGGCTGGCACTGAATGTGTTAAGACATTCAGTAATGAGAGCTGTATTCAAGGTTAGGCCTCCCACTATAGCTGACGATGTATCTGTGAGTCTGATCATTTAACCTGAATAAAATAAGAATATGTAAATATTCCTGGTGGTCATTTCAGACTAGAATCATCTCCGCCGGTTTAGAATAGAACATAGCCATGATTAAACTTTGTTGAAATGACTTCATAACAATGCATCGTGCCATTCTATTATAGAGCAATAGAACAGTAAGTGTCAATGCATTGCCACTGTGATATCTGAGGATTTGGATGCCAGTAGTAATAATAATCATCATCGCGTTACCATCATCACTTTTCAAAACAGTCGCAAAGTGCTTAACAACGGAGTAAATAACATCAACGGCAATAAAAACATGGAACGCAATATTGTAAGGCAAGCGCCATAAACAGGAGTTGGAAATCATTTCATAGAAGCTCACTGCATTATAGAAAGTCAATCAAAAGGAGTTTTAAGAAGTCATTTAAAAGACACTACAGCTCCCCAGGCAGGTCATTCCAAAGTCACCTCTTGATTTGAAGTGGTGGCTGTATAAATAAAGGTTAGAAAAATAGACAGAAGGTGCCACGGCTCCAAGCCAGTGAAACATGCACGTACACAGGTGCACACACGCATGCACCTGCTAAACCTGCATGGCTTACTTCAACACCTGGGTGTGATTTTTAATCTACATTTTGGAACAGGCAACAGAAACCTGAGGACCTCAGTCTGCAATCTGGCTCATATGGAGTTGACAGTCTGTGATATAGTTTGGTATCAGACCCATCTGCGCTGTAAGCGACAGGTCAAATCATAAAATCAGTTCTGCAACTACATATAAAGATACTAACATTGCAATATTTTTGTTGTAGTATGAATCCCAGCTGCTGCATTGTGTTCAAGTTGGACCTGAGAGAGGGACTTTCGACTGCAGGCACAAATAGATTTGCAGTAGTCAAAGTGAGAAGAGATAAAAGCACTAAAGAAGAGATACAAGCAGTAAAGGATAAAAACGGTTTTATTTTTAGAGATGTTCTTCAGCTGAAAGACACAACGTTGAACAACTCTGCATGTGTTTGTCAGAGCTCAAATTAGCATCACAAAGTGGCCCTGGCTTTATATTACATTGACAGTCTAATTGAGGGTGAATCCATTCAAAGGAGTTGGGAGGGGCAGAAATGACTATTTCTGATTTAGTTCTCAAATATTCTGCACCATCCGGCATTTTTCTGTGTGAGGCAGCTTGCCAGGCCCTGAACGCTGCTCACTTCCTGTGTGAGGCAGCTTGACCAGGCCCTGAACCCTGCTCACTTCCTGTGTGAGGCAGCTTGACCAGGAACTGAACCCTGCTCACTTCCTGTGTGAGGCAGCTTGACCAGGCACTGAACCCTGCTCACTTCCTGTGTGAGGCAGCTCGACCAGGAACTGAACCCTGCTCACTTCCTGTGTGAGGCAGCTTGCCAGGCCCTGAACCCTGCTCACTTCCTGTGTGAGGCAGCTTGCCAGGGACTGAACCCTGCTCACTTCCTGTGTGAGGCAGCTTGCCAGGGACTGAACCCTGCTCACTTCCTGTGTGAGGCAGCATGCCAGGCACTGAACCCTGCTCACTTCCTGTGTGAGGCAGCATGCCAGGCACTGAACCCTGCTCACTTCCTGTGTGAGGCAGCATGCCAGGCACTGAACCCTGCTCACTTCCTGTGTGAGGCAGCTTGACCAGGCCCTGAACCACCCTGCTCACTTCCTGTGTGAGGCAGCTTGCCAGGCACTGAACCCTGCTCACTTCCTGTGTGAGGCAGCTTGACCAGGCCCTGAACCCTGCTCACTTCCTGTGTGAGGCAGCTTGCCAGGGACTGAACCCTGCTCACTTCCTGTGTGAGGCAGCTTGCCAGGGACTGAACCCTGCTCACTTCCTGTGTGAGGCAGCTTGCCAGGGACTGAACCCTGCTCACTTCCTGTGTGAGGCAGCTTGACCAGGCACTGAACCCTGCTCACTTCCTGTGTGAGGCAGCTTGCCAGGCCCTGAACCCTGCTCACTTCCTGTGTGAGGCAGCTTGACCAGGCACTGAACCCTGCTCACTTCCTGTGTGAGGCAGCTTGCCAGGCACTGAACCCTGCTCACTTCCGGTGTGAGGCAGCTTGACCAGGCACTGAACCCTGCTCACTTTCTGTGTGAGGCAGCTTGCCAGGGACTGAACCCTGCTCACTTCCTGTGTGAGGCAGCTTGCCAGGCACTGAACCCTGCTCACTGCCTCCTTCATTCCTGCTCAGTTGGAATTCCAGCTGGTTGGGAGGAATAACTTGTGACAGTTTAGACGATATACAATAGCACTTTTGGAGATGTAGATCGATGTAGATGTAGATTCGATTTCCTCAAAATAGGAGCAAATCGACACAATGTGGCATATTATCGCCAGGGTTTTATCTGATGAGATGCTGAGGTGTTCCATAATATATCTCATTGAGGACCAACGCCATCTCCTTCCTCTCTAGATGCTGTATTATGGCCCAAAGAAACATGAAAATGACCTCTCAGCAGGTTAACACTGACCTCTCAACACTGACCTCTCAGCAGGTTAACACTGACCTCTCTGACCTCTCAGCAGGTTAACACTGACCTCTCAGCGGGTTAACACTGACCTCTCAGCAGGTTAACACTGACCTCTCAGCAGGTTAACACTGACCTCTCAGCGGGTTAACACTGACCTCTCAGACCTCTCAGCAGGTTAACACTGACCTCTCAGCAGGTTAACACTGACCTCTCAGCAGGTTAACACTGACCTCTCAGCAGGTTAACACTGACCTCTCAGCAGGTTAACACTGACCTCTCAGCAGGTTAACACTGACCTCTCAGTGTGTTAACACTGACCTCTCAGCAGGTTAACACTGACCTCTCAGCAGGTTAACACTGACCTCTCAGCAGGTTAACACTGACCTCTCAGCAGGTTAACACTGACCTCTCAGCAGGTTAACACTGACCTCTCAGCAGGTTAACACTGACCTCTCAGCAGGTTAACACTGACCTCTCAGCAGGTTAATACTGACCTCTCAGCAGGTTAACACTGACCTCTCAGCAGGTTAACACTGACCTCTCAGCAGTGGGTTAACACTGACCTCTCAGCAGGTTAACACTGACCTCTCAGCAGGTTAACACTGACCTCTCAGTGGGTTAACACTGACCTCTCAGTGTGTTAACACTGAACTCTCAGCAGGTTAACACTGACCTCTCAGTGGGTTAACACTGACCTCTCAGTGTGTTAACACTGAACTCTCAGCAGGTTAACACTGACCTCTCAGCAGGTTAACACTGACCTCTCAGCAGGTTAACACTGACCTCTCAGTGTGTTAACACTGACCTCTCAGCAGGTTAACACTGACCTCTCAGCAGGTTAACACTGACCTCTCAGCAGGTTAACACTGACCTCTCAGCGGGTTAACACTGACCTCTCAGTAGGTTAACACTGACCTCTCAGCAGGTTAACACTGACCTCTCAGCAGGTTAACACTGACCTCTCAGCAGGTTAATACTGACCTCTCAGTGGGTTAACACTGACCTCTCAGCAGGTTAACACTGACCTCTCAGCAGGTTAACACTGACCTCTCAGCGGGTTAACACTGACCTCTCAGTAGGTTAACACTGACCTCTCAGCAGGTTAACACTGACCTCTCAGCAGGTTAACACTGACCTCTCAGCAGGTTAATACTGACCTCTCAGTGTGTTAACACTGACCTCTCAGCAGGTTAACACTGACCTCTCAGTGGGTTAACACTGACCTCTCAGCAGGTTAACACTGACCTCTCAGCAGGTTAACACTGACCTCTCAGCAGGTTAACACTGACCTCTCAGTAGGTTAACACTGACCTCTCAGCAGGTTAACACTGACCTCTCAGCAGGTTAACACTGACCTCTCAGCAGGTTAACACTGACCTCTCAGCAGGTTAACACTGACCTCTCAGCAGGTTAACACTGACCTCTCAGTAGGTTAACACTGACCTCTCAGCAGGTTAACACTGACCTCTCAGCAGGTTAACACTGACCTCTCAGCAGGTTAACACTGACCTCTCAGCAGGTTAACACTGACCTCTCAGTAGGTTAACACTGACCTCTCAGCAGGTTAACACTGACCTCTCAGCAGGTTAACACTGACCTCTCAGCAGGTTAACACTGACCTCTCAGCAGGTTAACACTGACCTCTCAGCAGGTTAACACTGACCTCTCAGTAGGTTAACACTGACCTCTCAGCAGGTTAACACTGACCTCTCAGCAGGTTAACACTGACCTCTCAGCAGGTTAACACTGACCTCTCAGCAGGTTAACACTGACCTCTCAGCAGGTTAACACTGACCTCTCAGCAGGTTAACACTGACCTCTCAGCGGGTTAACACTGACCTCTCAGTGGGTTAACACTGACCTCTCAGCGGGTTAACACTGACCTCTCAGCAGGTTAACACTGACCTCTCAGCAGGTTAACACTGACCTCTCAGTGGGTTAACACTGACCTCTCAGCAGGTTAACACTGACCTCTCAGTGGGTTAACACTGACCTCTCAGCAGGTTAACACTGACCTATCAGCAGGTTAACACTGACCTCTCAGCAGGTTAACACTGACCTCTCAGCGGGTTAACACTGACCTCTCAGTGGGTTAACACTGACCTCTCAGTGGGTTAACACTGACCTCTCAGCAGGTTAACACTGACCTCTCAGCAGGTTAACACTGACCTCTCAGCAGGTTAACACTGACCTCTCAGCAGGTTAACACTGACCTCTCAGCAGGTTAACACTGCTGAATGCCGATGCATCCATTGAGGTGATAGAGGGTTTTCCAATATGTAGCTGCAGAAGCCTAGGTCAGTAACAGGTCAGTAACTATTCAGCAAGAATGGCCACCAATACACCAGTTGCAGAAGAAAATGCCCCTACACAAGTTTGCTGTATGAACTCATCAAGCTCAGAATCACACGGTTCCACACACTAAAAACATCAGGTACAGAATGTCAACTTAAAGTCAGAAAGATCATGAGAGTGTTTGGAAATATATTAATAAAACTGATCTTCTCTTTTGGATTGACTTTCCTTGAAATGGATCTTCTTCACCCTCTTCATGGCGATGCTCATCATGCTTATAGCTGATCTGGACATTGTTGTCTTAGAAAATCACCGCGGCAGATCATCTATACAAAGATCATCTATACAAAGATCATCTATACAAAGAGCATCTATACAAAGGCATTTCAACTATGAGAAGACACTGCACAAAGGTACAACCTCCACACTGACATGAAGTGAAGAGAATGGGCCAAAAAGAAAGAAAAAAGAACATGATAACGGTTCCTCAAAAGGTAGATTCTCTCATTAGTGGTGATTAGCTAATCTCTGCCTAATGCTTGTGCTAGGAAGTACAGCATTGTGTGTCACTGATTGATACATCCGAATAGGCTTCTCATAATAGCAATGTAATGAATTGTGTCAAATCAGAGAGGACAACTAGGATGAGATGCTCACATCCGCAAAAACTGCAATTTTACAACGTTAGCCTGCCACTGTGGACACCATTAGCTGTGAATGGCCGTAGCAAATTTGCCAACTTCATTTCATGCATCATGGTGAGTCATGAAAGCGCATCGGTAATAACCGTTATTCGCCGTGACGGCCTTGAGAGTAATTGCGTTGGAAGTTTCGCAGAGAAAGCGAGTTGTTAGGTTCTCGTTTTGACGACGGGCACCATGGGCGATATCACTGTTCCCCGGCCGTGGGTGGAGGAGCACAGTGAGTCACTCTTGCATGCAACTCACCCACTGTATGACAAGCTTTTACTGCAACTGAGCTGGTCCAAACCACCCCTGCTGGTCACGGTAAGGCAGGTAGCTGTGTGTGCGTGTGTGTGTGTGTGTGTGTGTGTGTGTGTGTGTGTGTGTGTGTGTGTGTGTGTGTGTGTGTGTGTGTGTGTGTGTGTGTGTGTGTGTCTGTGTGTGTGTGTGTGTGTGTGTGTGTGTGTGAAAAAGAGAGAGAGAGAGAGAGAGAGAGAGAGAGAGGGCCTCATCACAACAATTATCAAATAAACCTATCAATTAACCTTTGGTCGTTAGCGGTTCTGAAATAAAAATGGTGCGTCCTAAGCGCCACCTCGAGTCAGACCCACGGCAGAATTGTTCCTATTAGAACCTTGAAGTTCTTACTGTCATTCCGTTAAGAAATGTCATCTTGGTTATAATATGAACTGAATTAAAGCAAAATAGGAAGTTGATGAGTGATCTACTGTAATACTAACAGAGGTGGAAATTGCTTAAGTACTACTTGAGTAGTTTTTTTGAGGATTTGTACTTTAAAGTATTTTTTATATTGCCATACTTTTACTCTTACTTGAGTAATTTAAAGCAGCTATGAGCAAGATTTTCGATTGTTATTAAACCGTCTAAATTTAATATCGATGCATCACATCTTACCTCTAATAGTAGACGAGACCAACGCAGAGTAGTCTCGCTTGAACCCCAAGTGAATCGGCCAGTGTTGTCTCTGTCTGTGGCCAGGAAGTGAAATGAAACGGTTTGTGGCAGCCACTTCGGCCATAACCACAAAATAACAAAATTACTTCCAAAAAAACTGTTAGAATATAACGAGAGATGTTCGCGAGAGTAGCAAGCCCCTGCATGGCGTTCTCCTTGTTTATGGTCTGTTGCTAGGCAGAGCGAAACGGCGGAAGGCAGGCAGCTGCTGTAAACCGTTTCGTTTCACTTCCGGGTTTATCCGGCCTGCCGGTAGACAGATAGAGAGAGAGAGCCTGGTGACGTGAGGTTAGTAGACAGACACAGACTCTATAATCATCAAGAGAGCAATCTCCGATTCACACGGCTTTGGTCTCAGCTACTATTATAGGTAAGATGTGATGCATCAATATTGTAATTATACTGTTTAATAACAATTGAAAATCTTGCTCGTAGCTGCTTTAAATACTATATTCTAAGTACTTTTAAATGAACACTGAGTAAATGAGTAAATTCAGATTTTCGTTTTGCACACCGCACTATGAAATCCGCACGGTAGCATTGGCACTGCTCGCTAACAGGTCCAGAATCACTTCAGCATCTAGGGGGCGCCGAAATTGGCGGCTTGTTAGTTCATTGGTCAATTCAAATAAATTGGGCTCAAGACGGGCCCATTGAATAGACAGTAGAAGAGGTGTGCTGGAGTGTAGACGATCCACAAAATTGTACTCATTCCCTATTCAGGCTATTCCGAAATCTCAGTTTGGTTTGACATTGCCGATGGCCATGCTGTAGCTAAATGGATGGATCTGATTGTGATATTGCGATAGTGCTGCTGCTAGCAGCTCCAGCTCGTCTGGCAAAGGAGAGAATCTCCAAACTGAACATCCCCTGCTGCATCTGAATCAGCTGTTCAGTATGAAAGACAAAACAGACAGAGCCAGGGGCAGCTTAGGTAACACCGGTAACGTGTGCCGGATGTGTGACATGTAATAATTAGGGTAAATACTTAAAGGAGAATTTCATTTTTTTTTTAACCTGGACCCCTCTCCTCACATTAATTATGCTCTGACGACTCACCCAGTGATCTCCGCAGCGTTTCTGGCCGTCCTAGCGTTGTTTTGAGATCAATAGCGTCCAAGCCAGTCCTAAAATGGAGCTCCGAGGGGGCCAAGTGGCAGCCTGTCTTTCCTGCATCTAAATAGCCAGGTAGTTGGCCAGCCGGCAGGAAAGTATCGCGGGACTTGACGAGACTTGGTGACCGAGATCACGAATGAGGTAATTTGATCCCTGGGAGACACCAGGAAACAGCCCCGGGGGAAATATCAGTCTGGTGGTTGTTGAGGGATGAGATTATGACGATATGTGGCGAAAACGGGAATAAAACTGGCTATTTAGATGCAGGAAAGACAGGCTGCCACTTGGCCCCCTCGGAGCTCCATTCTACGACTGGCTTGGACGCTATTGATCTCAAAACAACGCTAGGACGGCCAGAAACGCCGCGGAGATCGCTGGGTGAGTCGTCAGATCATAATTAATGTGAGCAGGTTAAAAAAAAATGAAATTCTCCTTTAAAATATTTAAAAAAAGTAATTAAAATATGTAATTTTTTAAGCAACGCAAATGTACGTTTACTTGAGTACTTTGAAATAGGCTACCTTTTCACTCTTTTATTGTACTTGTACTTGAATACATTTTCACGAAAGTAACAATACTTATTGATAACTAATTGATGCGTCAGTAGGCTACTCTTTCCACCTCTGTAAGCCAAAAGTATAACATTTCCTCTTTCATGAATTGTAACAATTTAACCAACAACGTACTTGAGGATGATTCGTACAGTCTCCGTTCCACCTACCCTTCCCACCGATGGGACTCGGGTATTGTAGTACAGGTAGTCAATAACTGTATTTTCAATATGCAACACCCTCAGCTGGCCTTGCCTAAGCGCTGGAAAAGAATTCTAAATGAAACAGAAGCAGAAGGTCTGCCCAAGGCCAGGTAATTTGATTTATCTTTTATTATTTTTCCATCCTACCGTGTTATCAGGGTTCCTCCTCCGAAATGGGAAATGTGATAAATATTGATGTCGTTTACAGGAAGTGCAGCCAGGCATGTGCACGATGCAGACCGTGGACTATCCTTCACACGTTTTTTCCCTCCTGGCAGGGCGAGGCGAGGCTGTGTGAAAGCTCCCTAGCAGAAGCCTGGGCCTCGTAAGAGGTTTGCCTGCCTAAAAGCTCTCTCAGAGCCTTGTTAGCACATCGCTTCGTTCGTCTTCGTGTCTCTGGCTGCCTGTCAATCTCTCCCCTTTGCTCTGTCTCAACTTCACCTTCCACTAGCAATCTCTCCCTCTCTCTCTCTCTCCTATTCTCTTTACGACTTTCATCAGTACCAGCCTCCCCCCCCCCCTCTCTCTCTCTCTTTCTCTCTCTCTCGTCTAACAACCTCTCTCGCCCTCTCCTTTCTAGCAATCCCTCTCTCTCCTCCACTCCCTGTAGAGTTCAGAGAGACAAGAGGAGATGAACAGAGAATTAATAAGGAGACAGCGGTACAGATAAAAGGAGAGAAGCTCATCCAACATGCAGAGAGGGGACCAAAATAGCAAGCTCAACTTTGCCTCGTGCCGCACCCGCAAAAGTTCTGTCCAAATCAGTTTAGATAAATATCATAAATAATTGATATTTAACCCAGTATATCTTATAGCTACAGTACACTGAATGTGATTAGTATTCAGCCAGATTCCAATATAGATGTGTAGAAAATCATCATCATCATAGATGGACAGATGGTAGTCCACCAAAGGCACAGCAAGGCTAATATTTTTTTTACTACTACTACTACTACTACTACTACTACTACTACTACTACTACTACTACTACACGAGGGATCAGCCGAGCAGCATGTTGGTAAACAAAAAGCGTCACTGGGTGGAAACGGCAATGGAACCAATGGTGCGTGAGCTTGAGTGTCTGACTCTAGCCGGCTGACCCCGTTTACATTTTTAAAACTGCGACGGTTCACACAACTTTAAGACGAGTCGACGTGCAAATATTATACATCAAACTCTTGAGCTAATTCTGCTCTCACTCAGAACGTCGAAATATAAGTGATGTGATGTATAGTTTTTTGAGATATTAACGTTTGTTTGGCACAACTCATACTATTAACTGCCATGGGGTTCCGCATTTCTGGGTGGTTGTGATGTCATGCTGATTCGTCATGACAAAAATATATGTAGGCTATATAATTGATATTGATGAATAATTGATGGCAAATCAATATGAACATGGTGCTTTCCCTACTGATATAGTGATAAAGCCTACATCTTTTTTTCACTTGCCACTTGCAAACTCTTCTTCCATGACTCAACACCAACACCATTCCTATCCGGTAAGTAGAGCACCACAAATCAGTCTCTGCTGGGCTCTTTTCAAGTCAGAGCATTTGTAAAAAAAAAAAAAGGCCGATCAGGAAAGCAGACAGATCAGCGAGGCGGGAAGCTGCCATTTCGCTCCCACTTCAGCCCAAGGTGCAGTCTACAGGCTCCGCTGTGAAAAATAACTGTCTAACTATGCAGGCAAACATCCAGACAAGAAGGGATCTGAACCTTATCCTGTTGCAACACACCTACATAAACACTAGTGCCCCCCCCCCCCACCCACCTGCACACACACACACACACACACACACACACACACACACACACACACACACACACACACAAACACACACACACACACACACAGGGCTGGGCAATATGGACAAACTCAAATATCACAATATTGTTTTTCCCAAATACCTCAATATCGATATAGCGACAAAATATTTACATGATATTTTTGATAAATAGTCATCAGTAATGTGGATATAATGACTTAAGTGGGTAGAGGCAAATAATAGAACAGCTAGAACAGTCTGGTAAGTGAAGATAACATCACTACTGTAATGCAGCCTTTAAAACAAGACATATGCCATATCAGGATATCCAAAATCTAAGACAGTGATTCCCAACCTGTGGGCCGCGGCCACCTGGTGGGCCGCGAAGGTATTGCAAGTGGGCCGCCAAATCATTTCCAAAAAAGTATGATTTTTGAAAAAAAAAAAAAAAAAAAAAAAAAAAAAAAAAATTTTTTGAAAGATTTTGAAAAATCATACTTGAAAAAGTATGATTTTTGTTTCTTTGATGTTATTGCTTTTGCTTGAATTGAAGTTTCATCTTTACATCATCTTTATATTGGGTTTGTGTTTATTTGTAACCCTATCGATTTAATGGGCTTTCTTCTGATATTTGGATTTTGTTTGGATCTGATATTGGATGTCAAATTGTTATGAGAATGCATTTTTCCATTGTTGAAGGATACAGTTATTTATTAATCATTTGTTAATTAGCCTGTTACAGACAGCCCCTTGCTTGTCATTTCTGACATCTGTGTGGTGCTGATGGACAGCTCCTTGAATGATTGGTGTGTGTGTGTGTGTGTGTGTGTGTGTGTGTGTGTGTGTGTGTGTGTGTGTGTGTGTGTGTGTGTGTGCGTGCGTGCGTGTGTGTATGTGTGTGTGTGTGTGTGGACAGCTCCTTGAAAACTGTAATACTGAAGGTGTTGCAACATGTTACAGGTGCTGTGTTAGTGACTGTGGAGCTTCCAACATGTTTCTCCTGTATTCAGTTCAGTCCTTTATGTTCAATTTTCAATAAAAAAGTGCTCTGAGAACGCATTATATGGCCTTTGTATTTATGGGGTCGGAGGTGGGCCGCGAACATTTTTGAGACATAAAAGTGGGCCCTGAGTTGGAAAAGGTTGGGAACCACTGATCTAAGACAATATCTCGTCTCATATCACATATCAATATATTGATATACTGCCCAGCCCTATTCAAACATGACACACCCGGGAACAGAAGGCAAACTGTATGTAAATGCACTTATACATGTGAATGCACATCCACCAATCAGAATGTACGTCCTTAACATGCTAAAGGAGCTCTCTGCCAGTATTCACCACCAATGGCAAAAGTCAGTGCTAGCATTGACAGGCAGAGCATGCAAAGTTGTCTCTAAGAGACGGCAGCTGAAAATAACACCTGATCAATAGCAAGTAGCAAGTGGAACATTTCTCCCTCCAGCCTCTGACAGCATGAGCAACACCACTGCTGCCAGTGCACATCCCTGTTCCCTGCTTCCCCCCTGCCCTCTCTCCCTCTCCACAGCTAGCCTGGACCCCCCATTCTCTCCCTCTCTCTCTCACACTCCACAGCTAGCCCGGACCCCCATTCTCTCCCTCTCTCTCTCCCACTCCACAGCTAGCCTGGACCCCCATTCTCTCCCTCTCTCCCACTCCACAGCTAGCCCGGACCCCCCATTCTCTCCCTCTCTCTCTCCCACTCCACAGCTAGCCTGGACCCCCCATTCTCTCCCTCTCTCTCCCACTCCACAGCTAGCCTGGACCCCCCATTCTCTCCCTCTCTCTCCCACTCCACAGCTAGCCTGGACCCCCATTCTCTCCCTCTCTCCCACTCCACACAGCTAGCCTGGACCCCCCATTCTCTCCCTCTCTCTCCCACTCCACAGCTAGCCTGGACCCCCCATTCTCTCCCTCTCTCCCACTCCACAGCTAGCCCGGACCCCCATTCTCTCCCTCTCTCTCCCACTCCACAGCTAGCCTGGACCCCCCATTCTCTCCCTCTCTCCCACTCCACAGCTAGCCTGGACCCCCATCCTCTCCCTCTCTCTCCCACTCCACAGCTAGCCCAGACCCCCATTCTCTCCCTCTCTCTCCCACTCCACAGCTAGCCTGGACCCCCCATTCTCTCCCTCTCTCCCACTCCAGAGCTAGCCCGGACCCCCATTCTCTCCCTCTCTCCCACTCCACAGCTAGCCTGGACCCCCCATTCTCTCCCTCTCTCCCACTCCACAGCTAGCCCGGACCCCCATTCTCTCCCTCTCTCTCCCACTCCACAGCTAGCCTGGACCCCCCATTCTCTCCCTCTCTCCCACTCCACAGCTAGCCTGGACCCCCCATTCTCTCCCTCTCTCCCACTCCACAGCTAGCCCGGACCCCCATTCTCTCCCTCTCCACAGCTAGCCCGGACCCCCATTCTCTCCCTCTCTCCCACTCCACAGCTAGCCTGGACCCCCCATTCTCTCCCTCTCTCCCACTCCACAGCTAGCCCGGACCCCCATTCTCTCCCTCTCTCTCCCACTCCACAGCTAGCCTGGACCCCCCATTCTCTCCCTCTCTCCCACTCCACAGCTAGCCTGGACCCCCCATTCTCTCCCTCTCTCCCACTCCACAGCTAGCCCGGACCCCCATTCTCTCCCTCTCCACAGCTAGCCTGGACCCCCCATCCTCTCCCTCTCTCCATGCCCTAAATAGATAGCCTGCACACACTGCCTTATCTCGATGCACGCCTAGCCCATGTGTGCTGCTTGCCTGTCAATATGTTATGAGAAGTAAATAGGTAGAGAGAGCAAGCTGAAGAAAGAGAGACAGGGAGAGAGAGTGAGGGAGAGGGGGAGAGAGAGGGGGACAGAAAGAGAGAGAGAGATGCCCTTACCAGAGCTGTAACGAAGAGAATCCCGAAATTGCTTGCTTCATTCCCCGCTGGCTGCCTCGTTAAATCCAAGATGCTGGGGAAGGGATTGAAGATTCCATCGAGATGAGACGCTGCCCCGAGAGGACAAAATGAGATTCTTTAATGGGAGGATTTGGGAGTGTTGTTAAGAATGTGGTAAAAATGCATGAGGAGAGGGATGTGATATCCCAGTCCAGAGCACTTTAGCAGTCCTTCCCGTCAGCGGAGAAACCACATGTGTGCACATGCAGTTCACACGGCAAGCCACACATGCAGTCAACACACACACATGCACACGCACACACAGGGAGGGTGTATCCTCTGTTGGCTAGGCTAGGCTGAAAGATTGAGAGAGAGAGAGAGAGAGAGAGAGCGGAAGGGAGGGGATGTGGAGAAGGGCAAGGTGGAGGGAGGAGCCCCAGTGATGAGAGAAGGGAGGGGAGGAGGCTGAGGATGGAGGGATGGAGAAGAGAGAGAGGGAGAGAGAGAGAGAGAGAGAGACAGAGAGAGAGAGAGGGAGGGATAGAGAGAGAGAGAGAGGGAGAGAGAGAGAGAGAGAGAGAGAGGGAGAGAGAGAGAGAGCGAGAGAGAGAGAGGGAGAGAGAGAGAGAGAGAGGGAGAGAGAGAGAGAGAGAGAGAGAGAGAGAGAGAGCTGCAGCCAAATCTGCACAAACACAACAGAGACAGTTTTAATGAAATGATTTACCATCATCTCCATCTGAGAAGCCCGGGGGCGATGTTGGACTGGCTAAATGCACGGCTGAGAGCGGAAACCACGGACGACGTGAACAACAATCACATCTATTTGTAAATGCGGACGGTGAGTAATGTCCCTTCCTCTTTGCACAAAGCCAAACAGATAAACAACAACATGGGAAGATGGCTGAGGAAGATGAGAAGAGGGGAGAGGCTGATGCAGTGTGGAGATAGCCAAGATCTAAACACAGCGGAGTGACGGAGAGGACCGGATATCAACTAACTTAGAGAACAACCACCACACGAGACCACATCGAACTGTGCTGATCACCAGCTCCCATCAGCATAGTGTCATGATCAGACTCACGCAGGTATATATTAGAATAACAACCTAAAGATCTAAACACAGCGGAGTTATATATATATATTTATAAAACGGCTCTCTCAAATCAAGCAATCTGATTGGTTCACAGCCATTGTATAATTCCAGTAGGCCTAACCGAGTTCAATAACCCATAGCCATGGGTTATTGGTTGGCATGGCAACTCTCTTACTAAGAGAGTAATAATAAGGCTTACCTCAAATGACAACGTAGAAAAAAAAATGGCGGAGACAGCTGTCAGATCCTTGTGAATCGATCTTCGCTTATAACTTTACTAATACTTTGCAGAAAATGATGTTTTGTACAAGAATAGATGCGGGCTAATGTCTTCTTTGCAAAAGAAAGGCTGTTAACCCCGCATTTAACCTCGCATTTAACCCCGTAACTTTAGTTGGTGTCGGCTTTGCAGAAAGCTCTCAGCTTCTCAGCAAGCGCTGAGAATGCAGCGCTGCGGCTCGAGCTGCGTGTCGGGCTTTCCAGAAAGCTCTCAGCTACTCAGCAAGCGCCAGGATTGGCCAATGTCAACTTCAGTCTCCAGAACGATCCAATCAAATCACCCGCATGTTCTTGCGGTCCCGCCTTACAGTAGTGTTTCAACTGACTCTATCAGAATGACATGCCAGTCGGAGTCGGACTTATAGTATTATTATTATTATTATATTATCATACTTGGAAACCGTTTTATAAAAGCAATATAGCACTCGAGCTGCGTGTGTTGTGGAATATATCCCCCTGCTCAGCAGTTATCCCACTCGGCCTGCGGCCTCGTGGGATAACAGCTGATCAGGGGGATATATTCTTCACAACACACTGGCTCTCATGCTATATTGCTTAAATATATATATATATATATATACACTCACCTGGTAGAACGCGTACCACAAAGGCTAAAGCTGCGTTCACACCGACCTATTAAAGTTTTTTGCTGGCATCGAGTTTACATATAAAGTCAATGCAAACGAGCGATGGAGCGTATATTCGCCCGGGAGAAAAATTGCTGGGCGTCCGAGCGACAGAGACAGAGCGATAGGGAGAAAATTCGCTCGTCACCCGAGATGAAATATCCCAACTCGAGCGAAATTACGCTGGCATCAGTCGCTCGCTGTTCAACGCTGATTGGCTGCCGTGTGAGAGCGAGTCAAGGATCACACTGGCTTGGAACAAACCGCTGGTTTATTGTGTGGCAACAAACCGCATTGACAGCTGATTGACAGGCTGACAGCTGACATGAAGTGAAGTCTGTACTACGGGTATAGAGCTCGCGTTAGGAGCACGCTGATAGGCTTAGCTTGTAAACAACTACGGTGGCTCGTGGTGGACAAATTTCCTGACATTGCGCAACGTTATAGCCCCCAGATGTCCGTCAATTCTTGTGCCTGTTGATGAGCGATTTAAACAGAGCGACAGAGCGATTCCAAAGGGTTGAATCGAGCGACAGAGAGAAAAATAAATATCTCGGTGTGAACACAGCTTTAGTCCTTCGTGCGGCCGACCCGGGTTTCGAATCCGACCCGTAGTCCTTTGCTGCATCTCATCCCCTCTCTCTCTTCCCACCCTTCCTGTCTGCCTACTGTCCTATCAATAACGGGCAAAAATACCCCAAAAGATCATCTAAAAAAAAATATATATATATATATACTATTTATATATGTGAGTCGTGAGTTTGGTGTCGATAATCGGATGTCATATTCCCCCCCCGTGGTTCCTTTGCCCCCAAGTACTGTTAAGCAAACAAACCAGATACACTGCAAAATATTTCCGCCAACACGCCCTTTGAAATGCACAGTGGATAGATAGCCTTTGGCAGACATGAGTCATTTGAGTCTAATCCTACACTGATGATTCATGCAGTAATTCAGCGTGCACAGAGAGGCAGCGTGCACAGAGAGCCAGGGGTTAAGAGTATGGGTGGCAGAGGCGGCGGAGGACACCCCACTGTGCTGCTGGGCTTACAGATGGGATTAGGGGGTGGTGCTGGATGGATGGTGGGCAGAGCTCTGAGGCTATCACTCTCCTCAGCACCAGCCACGCTTGTCATCTGAAGCCCTTCGGTGGTTGAGCTAGGGCTCTCGGTTGGCTGGAGGATGAAGAGGGATCGACGTCTCTCACAATTGGCTTGAGTGTGATCACTTTAAGTGAGCGAGCCGCCAAAAAAGGATTAATTTAAGCGTGCAAGGATTTCTTTGGAATCTGTTTCCCCTTCTTCAAGATAAAATGGAACGCCTTGAAAAATCAATATGTTCTTCTTGCTTTTTTATCAATATACTGTACCTGTTCCTCACGCAGCCTGTGTCCGTGTAGGCTGTAGACTGGTAAAAGGCAATTCAATTGTTAATTTCCAAAACACTAAAGGGCTCCATCTTCCCAAAAGCGCTAATTTAGCATTTGCGCTCGTTTAACGCCGTGCAGCAATGCAAATTGGGGGCGGACACAAGCGCATGCCTGTGATAATTGTACTGCGCATTGGCTGCCACAAGCCAAAGCAGGCGTTTCAGCGCTAAAATGTGGGATAGATGGCATTACCCTATCGCCTGGTTATTGGACTGATGCTGACTATCGTTACAGGATGTCTGCTTGTGTACGTACGACCAACCACACACCTACAGTATGTGGCAGCGATCCACGACACAATTATTTTCCACTTATAAACAAGACAGGAACTTTTGCAAGAAGTCAGAACTTGAGTATCCACGTGCAGCGTGCAGGGCAAACGGACGCTCCTGCAGTGTGTGGGGAAAGGGCCTGGCGCCTGCAGCCAATCATACACAGCGATGAATTATTAAAGAGCACCTCCAGCAAAGTCTGCTCTTTTTGTCCGTCCACACAGAAAACAGGCCCGGCTTTCAATGCAATCAAGGCACTTGCTCTGTCCTTATTTAGCATTTGCTGCGCCGTCCCTGGGGGGGACGCAGGCAACAAATCGGAGTTCTGTGCATGGCAGCGTTTCTCCCTCCTTAAAGCCATTGTGACCCCAGGAATTGTGCAACTCTTGAATTTCCCTGTGGAGCATCCAGCCAGTGTAGCATGCATGCCCGTCTGTGCAAAGTGAAACTGTGTGGAACATCCAGCCAGTCCAACCAACATGACGCTTATATGATCCTAGCTGATAAGTTATAACATGCACACATTAACAGTCTTAAATCTCTTATGGTTTTATTTTGCTTCTCCCCTCTACCGATCTTTTTGGGGTGTACGGAGCTGAAGGTTGCGGGGTGGATAAAAAGTGCTATTAATCAAGTTTTTTGACGGGACAGTAAATGTTTAACAACCAATTCCTCTGGAAAAGTTTCACAGTGCTGTTGCTAACACTTTTACAATTTGGTCACTTCTCAAGCGGTGCAGAATCTGTGGGGATAAAATACAAAATGTCATCTTGATCAGAACTGCTGCTTAAGAGCTGTGTCAGTAATTCCCACATAATTCCTCAGACGACCAATTAAGATGTTGTGATCAATGGTCATGTGTGGTGCTAAGGTCATGTGTGGTGTCATGCAGGGGCGGACTGCATAATCGGGCACGTCGGGCAAATGCCCGGTGGCCTGGCCTGGCCTGCAAAAAAAAAAAAAAAAATTGTGCCTGCAGTCAGGCCACTCACTGAACAGCAGGCCAGGCGCCGCCTACTGGTTTACTAGTGGTTTTATTACTTTATTCAGGGTTAAAGTGGGTGCATCTGATTGTAAAATTGGACTTGGCCCAAATTGGGCTTCAAACGGCCCAAATCGGGCTTCAAACGGCCCAAATCTGGCTTTAAACGACCCAAATTGGGCTTCAAACGGCCCAAATCTGGCTTCAAACGGGCCAAATTGGGCTTCAAACGGCCCAAATTGAGCTTCAAACGGCCCAAATTTTTCGCCGCCACCCTTCGGACGCCGGCACGCGTGTCGGCCCGTATCAGCCTGGCCTGCTTGGTATCTAATGCCCAGCCTGAATTATGATCCCAGTCCGCCCCTGGTGTCATGTGTGGTGTCATGTGTGGTGCGAAGGTCATGTGTGCTGCACTGGTGCTGGTGCTAAGGTCAAGCACTAGAAGAGATCACTCAGCAGCATTCTGCTGCCAGGCCAAGAACATTTGAGACCCTGTGCTATGTTTCCAGCAGAAACCAGATTGTTTTTTCTTTAATAAATAGGTACAACTTTATCCAGTATTGACAATCATGATCTTCATTATTAATTTCTGCTAGAAGGTAAACAACATACATTTATATAGAGTAAGTGCGCACATACGGCTGCTGTGTGCGTGTGTGTGTGTGTGTGTATGTGTGTGTGTGCGTGTGAGAGAGAGAGCGTGGCAACTTGCAAGGTTGAGCGAGGGAAAAAAACTGTGAAGACCTTTGTTGTGGTGAATAAAATCTTGTTATGGCATACCGCCACAAACGGATCAGTATGGGAAACACTTTACGCAACGCTCCTCTGTCTGCGTGTGTCTGCGGACAGAGCAGAGAGAGTGTGCTGTATGTGCTCTGAGCGCCCCGCCCAGATCAGCTGTGGCTTGAAGGAGCGCTCGTTTTATGTTTCAGCCGGGCACGACAGAATTGAACACAAATGTATTAATAATTGAACGTGTTTCGCGTCCAAATTGCACAAAAACAGTGCTCTGCACTCAGTCCACCTCCCTAAGCGCACTCCTCGAGTTTGAAGTGGGTCAGACCAACGGATCTCGAGATTATGTGAAGGACAGAGAGAGAGATGAGTTTTGAAGAGATTGCAGTAACACTACCTTCCGTACTCAACAACTGTGAACAGTCTATCATGTTTTACTGAGTTGGAGCATTTTATTTATTTATTTATTTATTTATTTATTTATTTATTTATTGGAGGATTGTATACATGTAGAATTGACCAGAGCACCCTACCGATTAGGAATAAAAAGTCTCTAATTATATTTTCAGATGTGAGTTTAATTGCCGACAAGAAAGTGAACAATTTTTTTTTCTCCACAAAACAGGAGTTTTAAACGGACCTTCAAGGTTTGGAGGGCCTTCAAACAACAACACAAACATCAGCCTGGGCCTGCTCCTGTGCTTCTGAATGCACCCAGGCTGTTCACGTTGTTTCATTCTCTACCAAAGTGCTATACTCAATTACCCAATGTGCTTGCATTGTTATTATTCATTTGTGCTTATACGGCAGTTCACCAAGGAAACATAACTGGCCAACACATACAGAATGTGGCCTTATTACCTTTCCAAACTTTATTACTTTTGTTAGCAATATCACAATATCACTGTTTCTTTGGTAAAATGGGTAAAAAAGTATTTAAAAAAAGGGGTCAGACTAACATTTTACAGTACACAGCCATTCCTATCCCATAATGATCATGAGATTTTTAGACAATGTTGCAATAGAGACACTGCGGAGCGCGTCATCATTCAGAAACCACGCCCAAAACGGGGGGAAATAACCCCCCCCCCCAATCCTGGCGTTCTCCTGTCACGTAGTTGCACACATAGATCATATATATGGAAGATGAACACTCCAACTTACTTTCTTGACAGCTAGATCCACATTTTTCTTCTCGCCAATTCTCAATGGCTTCCTTGTTTTGCTCGGGAGTCCAAAAACCTTTAATTGGCGATTTTTTACATTTGTTGTCTGTGCAGCCCACCACACAACAGCTTTTAGCTATGTTTAATTAAAGGAAAATGACGCTGGTGTATGGAAGTGAATGGACAGCTTTCCCCCGTGATGGACGTGGCCTATTTCATGTCTCTATTGTTGTTTCTGTAATCCAGCAAAGCAAAAGCAGTAATTATCCAAGTTGGCAGTTGGTGATCTGGCAGAATGCTTTACTGTACCATACTGTATGTAGCCAAGTTGTTCCATTGTCTTCAAAATAATGCCAACGTTATGATCGAACATATTAGGCATTTCCTGAACAATGCATGTGAATTTGTTTTGATTCATTCATATTTTTACAATTTCAGAGAACGTTTGCAATAACAACATGGTGATGAATATTTAAACAAACATTTAAAATGTAAAAGTTCATTCATACATTTTCATAGGTGTTTTTCTTAGAACCATTTACAATACTGCATAATACCCGCCTGGGGGGAATGTTGCATTCACACATTCACACCTTGTCACAACGCTTTTGGAGAGAAGGGTGAGTTCTTATTTACTAGTCTCGCCTGGGGAAGGCTTTCACTGTGGACTAGAGGGGAAACACCTCTTTACAGACATCCACTGAACTCCACTGGCTGCTTCATTGCATAATCCACATCAATCGTTTTCTGCGTGTAGCAACGAGCTAGCGGATAGCGCTGCTGTTGTTATTGTTTCAAAGGCAGCGGCGCAGGCATTTGAGCTTGGCAGATTCAACACGTACAGCAGCAGAGGCGTACAGATTCAACACGTACAGCAGCAGAGGCGTACAGATTCAACACGTACAGCAGCAGAGGCGTACAGATTCAACACGTACAGCAGCAGAGGCGTACAGATTCAACACGTACAGCAGCAGAGGCATACAGATTCAACACGTACAGCAGCAGAGGCGTACAGATTCAACACGTACAGCAGCAGAGGCGTACAGATTCAACACGTACAGCAGCAGAGGCGTACAGATTCAACACGTACAGCAGCAGAGGCGTACAGATTCAACACGTACAGCAGCAGAGGCGTACAGATTCAACACGTACAGCAGCAGAGGCATACAGATTCAACACGTACAGCAGCAGAGGCATACAGATTCAACACGTACAGCAGCAGAGGCGTACAGATTCAACACGTACAGCAGCAGAGGCGTACAGATTCAACACGTACAGCAGCAGAGGCGTACAGATTCCACACGTACAGCAGCAGAGGCATACAGATTCGACACGGGGGGCGTGGAAAGGAAATCCAAATATGGTCGGAGCCGCAGTCAGAGTGGGTCGGAGCCAATTGCAGAGCTTGCAGGGAGCGGAATGGGATTTCCATCCGGCACCGACTCAAATGGTCGGTACCAATGGGAGAGCTAAGTCCACCATGCTGCTTCAACCCAGTCAGACAGACTACTTATTTACTGACCACATCTGTCTGGGAGTTTGAACTGAACCCTCCATCTTCAGGCTATAGTCTGACAGCCAGGAAGCAGGCTGTGGGTCCAAGCTCTGCCATTGGTGCTGACCACTTCAGTCGGCAGCGGAAGAAAGTCCCTTTCTCAGAGCCATATAATAGAAGAGTTCCGACATCTCCATTCACTCCAATGGACCAGTTTTTTTCCAGGAAGTAGAAAGTGGAACTCTTGAGTAAAAAAAGCAGCACTGTTGAGTTGCAGCAAAATAGACAGTGTTGTACTTTGAAAGGGTTTTTCATCCCTTGAAATGAATCAAATTGTACATTATCGGCTTTATTTTAGCATGCAAAAGTAGCGCGAGACCCATTCCTGCCTGTTCATTGGCTAATGGGTCTCGCATTTTGGTCCTCCGCTGACGCCACTCTCTTACTAGAGGACACTACCCTTTCTGCTCCCTGCAAGCTCTGCCATTGGCTCCGACCGGCTCCGACCATTTATGGATTTCCTTTCCGTTCTCTGTGTGTTGCGCTCAAATGCCTCCGCCGCTGTAAAACAACAACGCTAGCTTGTTGCTACACGCTGAAAATGGCAAGTTTTGACGAAGATTTGGATTGTGCGATAAAGCAGGCCTGCTTGGTACTTTCGGTGGATGGTTGTAAAGGTAAACAGAGCCTTTTCCCCCCCGCTAGCCCAGAGTGGAGGTATGACCAGCCAGACTCTCTCCCGGTGCAGGGAGATAGTCCGGCAAGTGAGACTATTTTCAGGCTATCACCACTCGGAAAAAAACGTTCTTAATGCTTGAACAAGCTTGGATTATTGTACTGTACATGATTCCATGAATGCGATAAGTTATGAAAATATCAATGGATTTACATAAATTAAATTAATTAAGATATACTGTAAACAAAGCCAGTATGGTGACAGTGTTTCAGCAGGTGATGCCATATTGTAATTACCCTCTGGCGCATGCCTAGGTTCGGTAATATGGATTTAAGCATACAGTATAATGAGCCATTACGAGTACTGTTAATTAACTTGCATGAAACAGTAATGTGGTGAGGCAGTGTGTCACCCTAGCAAGGTCATTGCATATTCAACATTATATGAACAAAAATGGAATCCCTGAAAGAGGACCATATAGCTGGTATATGTATATGACATATATAATGTATATGACATATTTCACACTGGACTACTAATTTCAAACATTGCATATGTCAACTGAAATGCAGATGTTAATTTCACACGTTCCACATGCTTTGTAACTTCTACTCCTGTATGCTAGTATTTTAATATCTTTAATATCAAGACTCATGACTCATGCAGGCGTTTCTTCCAGTGCCACTGCCTGAGAGATGCATTGCTCAAAGGAAGAAGCTGTCCAGTCATTTTTGCTTCTACTGTGTCTGAATGCATTTTCAGTGCAAAAGCCAAACGCTCTTTCAGCAAAGCTCAATGAAAGTGTAAATATGGAGGTGACGGGCATTTTTAACAGCGCCTTGAGGCCCATTCAGATTCAGTTTAAACATTTAAGCCACTGCAACTGTTTCCAACTGTTTTGGTGGATGAGTTGATATGAGTTCCCCTGATATGTGAAGCTCTTTGATTGTCTAGAAAGTCGCTATATAAATCCAATCAATTATTATTATTATTATTATTATTATTATTATTATTTACTTTAAAGGAACAGCTCACCCTAAAATCAAAAATACATATTTTTCCTCTTACATCTAGTGCCATTTATCCATGTAGGTGGTTTTGGTGTGAGTTGCTATGTCTGCCTTCTCTCCAATACAATGGAACTGGATGGCACTCGACTTGTGGTGCTCGAAGCTCAGGAAAAAATACATTTTAAAAACTCAACAGCAATATCACTTTCCAGAAATCATTAGCTGGTTACCCAAGATAATTCACAGACCTTGTTGTGAGCAGTTTCATGGAGGAACTATTTTATTTTGACCGAACTACACCCACTAGCTGCTAGGGGGGGGGGATTTTTCTAAATGTCTATGGAGAAAATGGGGGACTCACTTCCGGGGCAAAGAATGTCACGTGACTGTTCAGCTCTATAGAGAGCCCAAGTGAAACGTCACTTCCTGCTTTCTCCCTGTACCAGCGCTGCGAAAAATATGAATGGAGGTGGACGGAGAATAAGGTTACTTTTTTTATCCCGTTTGAATTGTGTCACGGGGTGCCAACGCTAATTTTGTCAATTTAACCCTTGTACCCCACTGCCGCGGAATCCTCAATTTACTATTGGTCCATCTGATGGACCTTAACAGGTATCGTGTACTAATTTATAAATATTAATTTAAATTTAATTTTTTTTTACTGTTTATAATTCATTGGTAACTTCTTCCCTAATACCTCATACCAACATTTCATACCTATTCGAATTTTAACCCCTCAAATGCCAGTGTACAGTAAGTACAGTAAAAAAAAAAAAGTACATAAAAAAAAAAAAAGTGATTTTTTTTCCATTTCCATAAAGACAAACTGGCTTTGGGTCTGATATTATGGGCAGGTTGGGGTGTTTTACAAAAGTCACCACTGCAAGATGCCTAGTATCAAAGATTTGCAGGCATGATGTCACAATAGCTATGACATCACTAGCCTATGACATCATCAGTGATGTCATGAGATGATTTTTTGTCAATAATATGTCACTGATGACATTACTGATGATGTCACAGACATTGTGACATCATCAGTGGGTTTTTGTATTTTTTGTGATTTTTTGTAAAAATAGTATTTTTTCATATTTTGAGCCAAAAATCCAAAAAGCGCATGTTTTGGACTTCCAGCCATTTTCCCCAAAAAACACAAACAAGCTTTAGTCCAGCATCTATCCTGGTCTAAAGGCTTCAAATCAGTAGTGTGGACTGTCAAATTCAGTTTTCTAATATTTTCCCATTTTTGGCATAGGAATCAGTTTTTTTTACATTTCATGTAAACTGTATGGAATTGATTGCTATGCCAAAACTGGGGGAATATGGGAAAAAAAAAAAAAAAAGTAGAAACTACAATTTTAACCCCTTGAGTCAAGGTGAGATGTGTAACATCAAGGAAATAATGATTTTTTGAAAAATTTGCTGGAAGTCAAAAAAAAAAAGTTCTTTTTGTGCAAAATTAACATTGAAATCAATGGGACAACTATGCAATGGACGTTGAGACCATGTAACTCCCCCAAAATTTCTACCAACTCAAAGGTTAGATATTAAGGTCAAAGTTCAAGGTATTTGGTCCAGGATGCCCGCTGAAATAAATGAAATAAATTAATTTTGTGAAAATTTGCTGGGAGTACCAATAGAGTGGTTTCAATGGAAGTCAATGGGTCCATCAGATGGACCAGTAGTAAATTGAGGAGTATTTTTGAAACAAGGTCTTAGGATCGTATAAAAATGATAACTATGATTGATTTTTGTCAAATACCCCAAAAAAAATACATAGCCTTACATTTAGACCATATACTCAAAAAATGTCGAAACGGCCCATACGCGAACGCAGGAAAAGTCCATCAGATGGACTAGTGGGGTACAACATAACTTTGCATGTCAAGAAAGTCACAGTTTGTCGACAAACTGAAACGTACTGTAGGGGTTAGTTTCGTATAAAAACGACATAGCTCGTGGAAGCTCGTGGCATGTCGCCGGTCTTCAGCTTTGCCGGTAGAGAAAGTGACGTCACTTAGGTGACAGTGTATGTAGTCTTTCTGATTTATAACTTCTAGTGCAACAGTTTGGCGACAAACTGCGACTTTCTTGACATGCAAAGTTACGTTTTAAATTGACAAAATTAGCATTGGCACCCCGTGGCACAATTCAAACGGGATCAAAAAAGTAACCTTATTCTCTGTCCATCCTCTATTCATATTTTTCGCAGCGCTGGTACAGGGAGAAAAGCAGGAAGTGACGTTTCACTTTGGCTCTCTATACCCACTTTGATTTCAAAGCCCCTCCCTTTCTCAAATGGGCACACATCTTGACTTAAATTCTACCTGGTAGTTGGGCTCTAGGTGTATTCTAGGTGTTACTTAGTCCACTCTTTTGTTGTTCCTTGGTGTGGGAACAACCTATATGTTCCAGACATCTGGCCCCGGGTCATCCCTGTGTGTCAGTGGCTGTGCCCACCCTCAGCTGGCTCTCATTAGCTTGACCTCTGACCCTGCGCTTTTAATAATCCACAATATGATAGCCCGAGTGACCCATGCATATTTATAAAGCCCTCATTATACCATCAGTCAAAGTCCTCATTATCCTGGGGCCCATTATAGCAGCATTTTGGCACTGTCCACCGGGGGGCGGGGCTGTTTTTCAATAGGCACAGCACAAAGCGAGGCACACTCGTACACCTTGGGGGATCACATGCGGCATTGAAAAACGCCTGAGAATAAACCTCACGTGTATTTGCTAAATGTAAACACGTATTAGTTTTACAGGCAGAAAGGATCAGGTGACTATAGACTCGAAACGTACAATAGACGACAATGGAGTGTGGGGTCTGAAACTGGACCATTGTATTTGTATTTGTCTCGTTGCCTTCAAGGACAGTTCACAGTGTCTCACATACTTTCCAGCTCAATAACTACACTAACAATCCCCGCTCCCCGTGCTGCTTTTCTGCTTGTTCTATTTGCTTTCCACTGTGTATTGATTGCTGCTATACTGCTGTCTGTACACCAAGTCAGAGACATGACCTGTTCCCTCGCTGGATCTTGGCGCTCCTCTTGTTTGTATTTTGTACCTTTGCTGTGCTGGTGTTGCTTTGCGGTCACATGTTGTTGTTTTTTCGCCTTTTCGGGTCCTTTGCAGCCTGATGTTACATTTTATTGTGGTGTTTGTCTTCTTGTCCTGTCTTTCTATGTTGTGTCAACTCTTATCTGTTACTTTAGGACTCATCACCCCTTGGCTCACACCAGGAGCCTTTTGCCAAAATGAAATATTGCTCTTAAAATACTTGTGTAGTTGACACAAGTCCTCCCCCCCCCCCAAACAAACAAACATATATTTTGGTTCTACAGTTGTGCTGGCGACCGGCTCCTGTAGTAACTTTGTCTTATATAGACGGTTTTAACTTGACAACATAAACATTCTAAATTGCCCCTAGCTTACTTCCTGTCCAGTGTTTGCTAAGACTATAGCTGACAAGAAATAAGCTAGGTTTCAAACTGTTGCCTAGCAAACACAACTCCGTGAAAACCGTCTATATGTGCACTAGTTTAACACAGAGCTGGATTATTTCTCCTGAACTAAGGTGTAGTGGACCTTAATCTCCAAATCCCCACTCTCAAACACAATAGCTTGACTTACAGATACAGTATTTGATCTACACACAAAAAGGCACTGCAATTTACAGCTGAAATTCTGTGCAAAGTTGGCTGATATCCCAAAACAAGTGGCGTCAGAGTAGGGATTCAGTTTCTCATTAATTGACTCAGAAGCATGACGCTCCTGTCAGGAAAGCTCTTGGGGGTAATACCTGCTTCACAATTGAGAGGCTGATTAAATGAAAAGTGGCAGTGCCGCACGCTATGGTACTTTGTGCATTGAGTGGCACTGCAGAGGTGTTATGGCTATTTTAGAGATATAACCTTCAGTCAGCGGGGCCGATGTGAGGTTATACAGTATTATTCATCTAGTACAGTGGAATGGGACAACGCCTGGCCAATAGCTGAATGTTACTCTTGGGCATGGTCAGCCATCATAATACATGCTTTGCTATATAGTTTTGCATATATATATATATATATATAAATAAAGGTAGCCTCCAAAGTCATTTTTCCCCTGTCAGCCATGCTATCATTGTCCAGCAATTTGTTTGCTGGTGTGTTGCACATAACTCAGGGCCACCTGCACTGAAACCTCCTGAACACATAACTCAAGTCCCGGACTTCCTGGTTCTTCACTGTT
The DNA here is from genome assembly GCF_964638095.1 of Poromitra crassiceps. NCBI lineage: Eukaryota > Metazoa > Chordata > Actinopteri > Beryciformes > Melamphaidae > Poromitra > Poromitra crassiceps. The sequence continues at coordinate 8,420,682 of NC_139652.1, forward strand.
TCTGTCTATGGGATTTTTGAATGGGTTTTTGCCGCGATGCTTCAAATAAGGTCTCTGGGCAAGTAAAAAAAAGAAAAAAAGAAGGGCAAGTCAAGCTTAATCAAACGCGAACCAGAGTTCAGTCGGATAATCTTCACACATGAGGACCACTTTCATGAGTTTTGTAGCGTAAATGCGAGCCCTAGAAGTAAAAAGCTCGAGCTAAGCTAATCCAGAACTACACACTGTCGCATAGGCTTCCACGTCACGTCAGCACTCAACCTGGACTGTTGTTGATGTGTGCACTGATTACCCCGGGCTGAACGGGCTGAACCAGGTGAGGGAAAGAGAATTTCCGTGTTCGTCCTTTGAAGTGGTGACGTTATTGACGTATATATCCCCATCGACTCAACAGTGTAGTCTCATTTAGCCGTTTGCTAGCTAGCCGCCCTTTTAACGGCACGTAAAAGCTTCAAAACTCATAAAAGTGGTCCTCGTGTGTGAAGATGATATTACTAAACACTGGTGCGCATTTGATTAAGCCAGCGTTGCCCAGAGAGATTATTAGAAGCATCGCGCCAAAAACCCATTCAAAACTCCCATAGGCGAAAACAGTGAAGAACCAGGAGTGTTAGCATCGATGATTTCCGGACTCGTTCCTGCGGCTCTCTATTAGGCATAGGCTATTTACCAACATAGGCTATTGTATGAGGGAAATAGATAGAATAAGCCATCAGCCACCATGGACAGCGCTCTGACACCCAGTAACAGACAGTCAACATATTTAAATGTGAGAACAAGCATCAGCACCAGCTGAGGACCTGCTCAAATCTCTTACCTTCATAGCAGCTCTCCACTAAATGTAAAATTGTAGGAACACACAACTTAATGCAAGGAGGCCCAACTTAACCTGATGCTGCCAAATGCTTTGTTACGCAGAACCCTCTGGGACTTCGTCTTCGGAAACTGTTTCAAAAAGGGCAGGTGCACGTTCAACAAATACGTGGCGAGTGATTGGATGAACCATCTGTCTATCACCGTCTATCACGTCTAAATCCCACCAGCCATGGATGCTGATTGGTCCAGCCCTCTTCTTGAACAGAGTTAAACCAGAGCCATACAGATAGAAGAGTCCCGACATCTCCATTCACTCCAATGGACCAGTTTTTTACTCTCAAGAGTTCCAGGAAGTAAGGTCCTGGATTAAGCAGCACTGTCGAGTTGCAGCAAAATAGACAGTTTGTGTTGTACTCTGAAAGGGTTTTTCCCCCCTTGAATCAAATTGTACATTATCAGCTTTATTTTAGCATGCAAAAGTAGCGCGAGACCCATCCCTGGCTGTTCATTGGCTAATGAGTCTCGCAATTTGGTCCTCCGCTGACGCCACTCTCTCTCTAGAGGACACTAAGTTAAACCAATAGGTTGAAGTGCGAGAAGATGGATTTCTCAGACGATAGTGATCTCGCGAAATCCTTGCAAGGTTAGGCCCTTAAACAGTGCCCACATAGCAAGTGGACAAATGGAATGCAGCCGGACACCCACAAGCAGCTCCAGACCTTGGCAGCTGTATGCCTCTGCATAATACGCAGTATCCAGTGCTGCTGTGCAGACAATGCCTTACAATGGCCTGCATCCCTGGGATTGGAACATTAAGTTTGTAGGCAGCACGGATGATATGTTCCAGAAATGGAGCCCAGAAATATGTCCCTCCTCCCCCTTCCATTGGCAGGCTGGGAGGCACCTGTTTGGGTGATATGACAGACAGTCCACTGAGATGTGAGAGGGAGCCTGATGGAGCTATCGACATAAACCTCCTCATCAGACATGTCTGATTGATTGGGACCAGGGAGGCCGTCAGAGGAGGCCGTTAGTGCAATGCAGGCATCGCCAGCAGGGAAATCACACTCGCTAACTGCTCAACTCC
>NC_139652.1:8427584-8715084 GCF_964638095.1 Poromitra crassiceps
TAGCTCGGTCTCTCAGAGGAAGCCTCCCTCTCTCTCTCCTCGCACCGCTCTGCGCTGTGCTCTTTAATGCCGAGGAGGTGTTCTGCTGCACACTTCTTCACTCAAAAATTAATATATAATATATATAATATCCTGCAAATAAAATCAAACAGAGGGAAGTGCATGAGCTATTATACCACGAGACAGGGAGCGTCCTAAAGCCCCCCCTCCCTCCAGTGTATTTTGTTATTTGAGTCATGAGTAATGACGGTCTGTTGATTAGCCACGCTGTTAGCCGCTGTATTTGTTAACAAATAACCTTGTTTTTTGCTCAAAGTAAAAAAAAAATGCCGTTGGTAAAAACGTAATAATGGTCTGACAACTGACGTATGATAGACCGCTACGGTAATACAGTATATAGTGCAGTAAATAGATAGCATGAGCCTCTGGCCTTAGCAAGCTGTTAGCTATGTTTAGTTACGTGGGGGTAAAACGCCACTGAATGACCGATTTGATATAACTGTTAACCAGTTCGAGGGATGCTCTTTCTAGAAAGCCCACCAGCTTTGATATCTGTTGGACGATTGTTGATATATCAATATTGTGGCTTCTAGAGGTGCACCGATTGATCGGGCACGCGATCGGAATCGGCAGATTTTGACCTCAAATATGATTTCTGATATTGCTTTATTGGTGCCGATCTATGCAGCCGATCATGATGTACGTGAGAAACACCAGACAGCCCATTTCTCCGCAGAGTTATTTGGTGTAAAAAAAAAAACATTTTCATGATAGAAAATGTCTATCGTTTCACTTTCATATTATGCTCTATCGTTTAAATCCTTGTGTTGCAAATCACACGCTTTGCTTTCATCCGTTTTTTTTAACTTAGTCATATATACATTATATACATATACACACGTTAAAATAATAATGTTCATTTTACTCTTACTTTACTTACTCTTAATTTTACTGCCTAACCCATCTCCTGTAGTCTTGCAGCCACGTTTTATGTGCTACACAGACGTGGCATATTGGCGGAGAAAAACACAACTTGCCCATTTCTTTTCTGGCAGAGCAAACGGATGATATTTCTGTCCAAGGCAGGAGATCCCGGCCAAGACAAGAGATCCTAGCCAACTACAGTATGCGATGAAGAGTGCTGTGTGTGCTACTTTCTAACACGAGTACTAAACAACCTTTTGCTTGTTTGTTTCGGGCGAGGCAAAGAGCAAACCATATAACAGAACATTGATTTATTTCATTCCTCCATTCCTTTTCCTTCAGAAATTGTAAATGTATGTTAGGCTATAATTGTGTAGGGAATGAGTCTCAAGTTGAGGACGTTTAGGTTTCAGGACCTCATTCATAAACGGTTTCTAAAATGTTATAAAATGAGAATTCAGGTTATTTTCAACATGGGCCTTATTTCCCTATATAGTTTTTGCCGTCGTGACGATTGATTAGGATTAAAATATCGTCAATTACCAATTACCAATCACCAATCACTGTAGTGAAACTCCAACTGTTGTGATGCTTAATGCCAAAATCAGTGGTTAACAATGACTTTCCCAAACTTTCTGTGATACTGCAAAATGTATAAATTATGTCATTACTGTATTCTGGTTATTAGTTCTACAGATCAAATTAATTTTTTTATACAACTTTGTTGATTATGGATTATTCATTATGTCACCATGATGGTTTCACTGGTAAATGTAACCTGTGTTGTATTTCCTCTAAATACATCACTGGTGAATCCATCCGTGTCCTACTGTAGGATGTATGTGTTGTTTTATAGCCCAGCTGAGTATCTGCTTTCTATTGGTATACTAATTCATTATTTCTCAGCAGCAGTCTACCAGAGGGGCTTACAGGCAAATCCAGTCAGACTCAGTTTTGAGCAAATTGAGATACCTGAAATCTCTGTGCATGTGGAGATTTGAGAAGTGTGGACAGGTGCAAGCGGGTACACGATATTACTCATCAACTTCCGTGTGATTGGCTATTTTTGAACCGCCATCATATTGTCGTATTAACTGTAGCCTGCAGGCAAGATGGTTTTGGGCTAAATACAGAACAAGACCAGTGAGAAACACGGGATAGATGGAAATAGCCTGCTAAGTCGAACATCAGGGTGTTGCTGAACAACAGCTTGTGTGCTGCTCAGCAAGCTTATCCTGGGTAAATACAGGTTACATGAAAGAAAACCATAACTTCTACTATCATCATCCCCACAGGGCATTTGCCTATACTGTGACAAGTGTATGACGCACCACCTGACCTGACGCAGTCCAATCCTTCATATCCAGATCAATTAGTAATGGCTTTGGCGTTATGAACCATATAGACAGAGAGTGACTGATGGCGGTTAAGTGTGTTATGCTTCACCAGATTAGCTGTCAATACTACAGAAATAAATTGGGTAGAGTTTTTTTTCCTTTAGACATTTTATCACAGTATTATGATGGAATAATGGCTTGGACACTTGCAGTTAGGATGCTTGCATAGAATAGTTCATCATTAACCACTGGTAATCATTGCTATTATAAGCATACTTAAAGGAACACTCCGCCCATTTTCAACCAGCTTTGTATCATTAGAACATCAGTAGTATATCAGAAAACTGTAAACTGTTTTGAAGTCTGTCATTTAATTTGACAGTTATTGAGTGTTAAAGTGTGGACCAGTGACATCACTGGTCCACACTAACTCAAATTAATAACTCATTAACTCAAATCAACTCTCAATAACTGTCAAACTAGATGACCGTTTTGAAGTAATTCATCTAGTTTGACAGTTACTGAGAGTTGATTTGAGTTATTGAGTTATTAATTTGAGTTAGTGTGGACCAGTGATGTCACTGGTCCACACTTTAACACTCAATAACTGTAAAAATTAAATGACAGACTTCAAAACAGTTTACAGTTTTCTGATATACTACTGATGTTCTAATAATACAAAGCTGGTTGAAAATGGGCAGAGTGTTCCTTTAACCATTTCCAGCCAAAATAGATCCTTTCAGAAGAAGAAGAACATGGGGTTTGAACAGTGAGTGAGCCCCTCCCATCACGTGCATGTTCTTCAGATGCCTCCTAAACAAAGGGAGCAGGTGTTCTGGCTCCAGCAGCATCTGCACATCACTCATTGTTTACACAGATGCAGGCAGCCACATCATATGGTCATCAGTGACCTTGGGGAACTCATTTATGTTGGTACTGATGCTGTAAAGTGCCACATTCATGCAGACCCGTATCGCCCTGACATTTAAGCATGACATTCTCCAAACATGGATAAACAAACAGCTGGGTGACTGATGGAGAATGCAGGCAGCACAACCAGGTAGTACGTATATGTTGTTATTGTTCCACATCATAATGGTCAAAAAAAAAGGTAAATGGCCTGCATTTATATAGCACTTTTATCCAAAGCGCTTTACAGTCAGTAGGTACATTCGCCCATTCACACGCCAATGGCGGCAGGCTACCACGCAGGGTGCTGGCACACCAACGGGAGCAATTTGGAGGTTCAGTGTCTTGCCCAAGGACACTTCGACATGCAGACTGGAGGAGGCGGGAATCGAACCACCGACCTCTTTTATCCAAAGCGATTAGTGGACCACCCGCTCTACCTCCTGAGCCACAGCCGCCATCCAAAGGTGGGGGGGGAGGGGACTATGGATCAGTCTCTGTCCGTCCGTCTGTCTGTCTGTCTGTCTGCCTCTCTGTCTGTCTGTCTGTCTGTCTGTCTGCCTGTCTCTCTGTCTGTCTGTCTGTCAGTCTGCCTCTCTGTCTGTCTGTCTGTCTGTCTGTCTGTCTGTCTGTCTGTCTGTCTGTCTGTCTGCCTCTCTGTCTGTCTGTCTGTCTGTCTGTCTGTCTGTCTGTCTGTCTGTCTGTCTGTCTGTCTGTCTGTCTGCCTGTCTGCCTGTCTGCCTCTCTGTCTGTCTGTCTGTCTGTCTGTCCATTACTCAGTTCACTGCCAGCCCCCAGGGGATGCCATCGACAATGAATTGGACTGACCCAAGGGTAGATCTAATTCACTGGTGGGGGACAACATGTTTCACTTCCATATTGCAACCAACAACCACATTGATTCAAAATGGACACACAAGCAGCATGCTTTTTCAATTTCACGTAATCCTATAATAACAATGTGAAGTCTGTGTGTGAGTGTGTGTGTGTGTGTGTGTGTGTGCGTGTGCGTGCGTGCGTGCATGCGTGCGCGCGTGCGTGCGCGTGCGAGTGAGCAGAAATCGCGTTCGGCCACGTGCGATCGCGCCGAATCTTTCAGGAAGTGTAAAGAGCTCCCCTGCGGGTGAACTAACGGAGCCGAATTTTTTAATTCGGTCATCAGGGCCGACTTAATAGGCAAAAATGGCAAATTAGTGGCCAAAATGAGACAACACGGGTTCAGCACCATGAAGAGCTCCATTCGTTACCTACTGATGGAAGACACCTGAGTGAGGGGGGGGGGGGGTAGACACACCTGAGCTGAGTTGTAATCAGCCAGGGAAGTGGACTATGAAAACCCTCTGGGGAGAGAGAGAGAGGAGAGGCTGCATGCCAGCTCTGTGAGCGAGGGGCCTGACTAAAATGGCGAGTTACACACGGATGAGTATTCTGCTAGTGGTGAAAAGTTGCTGCTGGATTGTAGCGGGAGGAGGAGCTGCATGGAAGAGAAAAAACGAGCAAAGAAGAAAGTGGGTTCTGAGAGTGGGCAAACAAAGATAAACAAAACACAGAACAAACAGAGTGAGAACTCTTGGCTGAAACAGCAGCTCAGTCAACACCGCCCCAACCGCTGGCACCGCCCGGAACAGATAGCAAGTCTCATCTGTACACACAGCAGACAAACTCATTCACTTACTCCCACGATCACTCACTCACTCAAACAGACATGACCAACATGAATGAACGAGACATGCCAACAGTCCCATAGAGACACTGCATGAAATAGGCCACGCCCATCACGGGGGGAAAAGCTCCGTTCATTTCCACACACCAGCGTCATTTTCCTTTAATTAAACATGGCTAAAAGCTGTTGTGTGGTGGGGCTGCGCAGACAACAAATGTAAAAAATCGTCAGGTAAAGTTTTGTTGTACTCCCGAGGAAAACAAGGAAGCCATTGAGAATTGGCGAGAAGAAAAATGTGGATGTTGCTGTCAATGAAGTAAGTTGGAGTGTTCATCTTCTGTATATACGATCTTACGACATAGGAGAACGCCAGGATTGGACGGGAGTTTGTGTTTTCCCCCGTTTTGGGCGTGGTTTCTGAATGACAGTGGGCAGTGTCTCTATCGGTGGGAACCTGAGCACATGCTGGATAACTGGTCTAGAGACTTGAGTCGCTCCAGTAATTGTCCAAACTCACTTTAACCAAATGATACCAAATGTTACCTGAAGTTCTAATGACCACCGATAGCTTTCATCAGGTTTGGAGCTTTTTGCCGTTTGTTGGGCGAGTTAGATCTGATCCATCACAAAACAGACGGAATGATTGTTTTGGAATGTCAACATGGTGGGTGATAGCCTGATATCAGACTGAATTGTCAATTGTCAACTCGTTACACTCCACTTCCTTCTTCAGTCTGACATTGCTTCCACTGTAACTGATTTCCATAGATTTGATTTCCCATAACCAATCACTAGAGACCGACAACATATCCCCCTGAATCTAATCCAGTGGGAGAATCTAATCCAGTGCCATTTTTGCCCTTTAATTGTCCCTAATGACCGAATTCAAAAATCCAAAAAACACAAAGTCATGGAAGCCAAAAAGCTCAACCCAAAATGAATGTAAATCGAATGAAAAATAATTGAAATAAACGTACACCGACGGACACAACGGATCCGTGTGGCCGCCCTTTTAGGCGACACGAGCACGTGCCAACTAAGTTCTCCTAAAGAAATACGCTACACAACAAGTTTGTGGCAGATTAGGACTTCAATTGAATTCCGTTATGCACCGAAGAACATTGGAAGCGGTTGCACCTTTTTGTTTGTCCAGCATTTAGTAGGCTACGGTGCTGTGGGTATGTTGCTAAGCTATTAGCCTTCTCTTGTCCACTAAACCTACACAGCATGCACAAACGCTGGCATGCACTAAAGCAAACTAAATAAATACTGGACACAGATGGAAACTGCTAGGGATATTCTTGTCGCACACCATTAAGTTGATCAAAGAGCTTATTAGGCAAAATGTCAGCGTATTCCTCCAAGCTACAAATGCAGTGAGGAAACGAGACCCATATCTTTGTGTAAGAGGGTCATTTCCACACTGTCATCAGCACCTGAGGCGAGATTCCCCTGCTTACAAGCTGCTTGTCAGAGTCCTTTAGTGATGAAACGGGAGGCGTTATTACCACGGGACAGGACAGTCCTTTCAAAAAAGCTGCACAGATTTGATCCATTTAGCTTTCGGAAAGTGAATCTACATAATTATTGTCACTAAGTGGTGATTAATCTCCACTCGGGTCTAAAAGAAACGCACATCGGTGGGGAGGAGTTGGGTTGCAAAATAACATCTGGTCGACAACGAGTCTGATAATGCTCTCGAATCGGCGCATTACAGACACGTACACATCTGTGTGCCGCTTGCAGATTGCCAGCAACAGCATTGCAAATCTGCCGGTACTGTAGTTTGGAAGCGAAGAGCAGCTGTGAAAGTGTTATGCAGCATCGTTGTCATAAAGGGGGAAATGACAAGTCCAGAGAATATGTCCAGAGGGTTTGAGATTATAAAGTAGCCCATGAGTTTATAATAAGTGCTCAGGTAGTTTTTTTTAAATGCACAAGAATCCATTAATTATCCCTTATAATTGGAGCACATTTTCAATCATTCATTCGCACAACTCACGATTTCACAATCGTAAACAAATGTTTGACTATTATGCAGTAAATGTCTTAGTAAGCATTGCATATAAGTTAGAACGCTTTGCAAGACATTTTAGAACTTTGGGCCACCTAATTGCTTGGTAGGATTGGGTTATTACAGTACTGGTTACCGTATTATGCTCACTTCTCTCAACTTTTACTTGTATATTTTCAGGTCTTGTTTTGTAGAAATAAAAGAATAACATCAGACCACTGTTACACATCTGACAGAGATAACAGAGCTCCAATCAGGCCCGGTTTTACAGGGGTGCAAAAGCACGCATTGCACCCTTATTTTAATTGTCTGCATGCTCAGTTGATTTTTTATTTTATTTTTTATAAATGCTGCAGCTGCACACTTACTGTTTAAACTTGAATTATAATTGTTGTTTTTCTCTGTTCTTTGATGTGAATTTATGGCTTTTTGGCACCTATATGTAACCTTTTAAGGTTGAGATAATTGTATTATCATTATATGGTCCAAAGATTTCAGTAAAGCACTTGAAACACTTGAAATATTCTTGCTTGGCTGGTATCATTCTACCTGAAATGATGGTAAAATGCATTATTTTGAGTAAAATCACATGTCAAATTTTTCGGCCCGTGCATGTGCACCCCTTCCTATCTAGGATGCATCCCTAGTCATCTTGTTCTGGAACCGGCCCTGGCTCCAATGGGAAGAGATAGTACTTTATCTATCCTGCAATAGCAGACACATGGCATAGGGGGACGTTAAAGGGGACCTCATAAGGGACCTTAAATTGCTGTTCAAGTCAGTTAACTGAATGTTGTGGTGCCCATTACTGCACCTGTCCAGAGCAGATTGATGTGGGCGTGGGTTTTAACAGGCCAGATGCTTCTTGCAGGCTCCCATTTGTCATGGGCCCTTTACACAGCCACAGTCTCTACGCCAAATTACACTTTGATCAAATTGTATAAACATTTATCCATGAGCTGTATTCTGCCGTTTGTGCCCACTGTGGCTCTACTGAATGGAAATCCACTAAAGAGCTCATTGTGCATCAGGGCTCTATTAAGCTCGCATAATGATGTGGAGGAGGTAGCAGGGAAATAATAGCAAAAGTGCATTCTCATTGTTTGCCGCCTCCCCTAGGAAAGCACAACAATGGTGGAGAAACCCGACTTCTGTCCGCCTCCTTAAAGGAACACTCCGCCCATTTTCAACCAGCTTTGTATCATTAGAACATCAGTAGTATATCAGAAAACTGTAAACGGTTTTGAAGTCTGTCATTTAATTTGACACTTATTGAGTGTTAAAGTGACATCACTGGTCCACACTAACTCAAACGAATAACTCATTAACTCAAATCAACTCTCAATAACTGTCAAACTAGATGAATGATGAATAGTTTGACAGTTATTGAGAGTTGATTTGAGTTAATGAGTTATTCATTTGAGTTAGTGTGGACCAGTGATGTCACTGGTCCACACTTTAACACTCAATAACTGTCAAATTAAATGACAGACTTCAAAACAGTTTACAGTTTTCTGATATACTACTGATGTTCTAATGATACAAAGCTGGTTGGAAATGGGCAGAGTGTTCCTTTAAGGTTAATGAGTGTGTCATCGCGGGAGCTAAAGACCAATGGATTAGCCTGACTTTGAATCAGAGCAGCAGCAGATTGCTCATCACTACCTTTCCCATTTCCACAGGCTTAATTATTTACAACTTTGTTCTACATCAAATGAACTCTGTGCTGCCACAAACTAGAGTGAACAGAATTACCGAATGTACTAAGAGAGTACAAGTGTGACCGGGCATAGGCTACCTGGCTTCATTAGGCTTTCTCTTTTTCTAATCAATTTGATCTAATCGATTGGAGTCAAAGCGTCAGGGAGGGAATACATTAAAGATGACCTTTATTGTCAGACGTGCACGTCATCAAACAGAAGAGCGTTAGAAATTGGTTTGGAGCAGAACATAATTTGTGCCCGCTTCTATTTCGGCTGTTAAGTATTATAATTAGACAGGTCAGGTGTCAGTCTCCCTCTCACTCTGTCTCTCTCTGGCTGCAGACATCTGGACAAAAGGGACTTTTGGAAATGGACTGCATTTATAGAGAGCACTTTTCTCCAAAGTGCTTTAAAATGTGCCTACATGCAGGGTTCCAAATTAGCCCCAGCCACCAGCCAAATGCTGGAGAAATAATGCAAGCGGCTGGTAGATTTGCAAATGGCTGATAGATTTGCTTCATCTACACATCTACCGCCCCGCTCCAGTTTCACTTAGCCATGTGTCACTGTGCCCTGCTCACCTCCTCAGTCAATGGTCAAATTTTACTTTCTGTGCAGCAGATAATGAGCTTATACAACCAGTGCTGCTTTCAATGTGAAGCGCTAGACATGGTAAGAAGCTGTTACCATTGTTAACTGAAGTCCAGTGTCAATGAAATATCTTCTCCATATTGTTAAAGCATCCTGGTAACAAACAGCAACAGACTAAACCTTCAGTAAAGTGACTTTCACTAAAGTAAGGTGTCCCGGTAATCCTTGAGATCCTTCCTCAGTTTGAGGTTTCTAAACAAGTGTTTTTTTTTAGCACAAACATACATTTACATAATCAACTAAATCATCAACTCTCACTTCCTGTCAGATGCCTGACGCCTCACTCTCACTTCCTGTCAGATGACTGACGCCTCACTCTCACTTCCTGTCAGATGACTGACGCCTCACTCTCACTTCCTGTCAGATGACTGATGCCTCACTCTCACTTCCTGTCAGATGACTGACGCCTCACTCGCACTTCCTGTCAGATGACTGACGCCTCACTCTCACTTCCTGTCAGATGACTGACGCCTCACTCTCACTTCCTGTCAGATGACTGACGCCTCACTCTCACTTCCTGTCAGATGACTGACGCCTCACTCTCACTTCCTGTCAGATGACTGACGCCTCACTCTCACTTCCTGTCAGATGACTGACGCCTCACTCTCACTTCCTGTCAGATGACTGACGCCTCACTCTCACTTCCTGTCAGATGATTGACGCCTCACTCTCACTTCCTGTCAGATGCCTGACGCCTCACTCTCACTTCCTGTCAGATGACTGACGCCTCACTCTCACTTCCTGTCAGATGACTGACGCCTCACTCTCACTTCCTGTCAGATGACTGACGCCTCACTCTCACTTCCTGTCAGATGACTGACGCCTCACTCTCACTTCCTGTCAGATGACTGATGATGCCTCACTCTCACTTCCTGTCAGATGACTGATGATGCCTCACTCTCACTTCCTGCCAGATGACTGACGCCTCACTCTCACTTCCTGTCAGATGACTGATGATGCCTCACTCTCACTTCCTGTCAGATGACTGACGCCTCACTCTCACTTCCTGTCAGATGACTGACGCCTCACTCTCACTTCCTGTCAGATGCCTGGCACCTCACTCTCACTTCCTGTCAGATGACTGACGCCTCACTCTCACTTCCTGTCAGATGACGGACGCCTCACTCTCACTTCCTGTCAGATGCCTGACACCTCACTCTCACTTCCTGTCAGATGCCTGACGCCTCACTCTCACTTCCTGTCAAATGCCTGACGCCTCACTCTCACTTCCTGTCAGAGGACTGACGCCTCACTCTCACTTCCTGTCAGATGACTGACGCCTCACTCTCACTTCCTGTCAGATGACTGACGCCTCACTCTCACTTCCTGTCAGATGCCTGACGCCTCTGAGTGTTTGATCACTAGAAGTGATTAATGGATTTTTTAAAGATGACATGAGCTCGCTCTCTCTCTCTCTCGGCCCTAATGACCTAATTAATAAATCCGGCTCCGTTAGTTCACCCGCGATCGCACGTGGCCAAACACGATTTCCTCTCTCTCTCTCTCTCTCTCTCTCTCTCTCTCTCTGAGATTATTAAAAAAAGAGGATGCAAGCTAATGTTTCCCTGGTCTTCATTAGTGTCACTATTAGTTAAATACTTAATTTTGACCGTTGGCTTAATACTCACCGGTGTGGTCCCTGTCCCCGTCTTAATCCTGAGACAGAAACCTCAGCAATTTGTAAGTGAGGATGAAGCAACAATTAGTCTTCCCTTCCCCACAGGACGAGCTGATAAGACGGCACTTTGTCTCTCGCTGTTGGACGGGTTCGAGACCGACAACACGCCGACATGTTTTCGCTTTGATCTCCACTGAGGCTGCGAGATAAAAGTACTTTAAATGTCATTTGTGTTTTAAGGGCAATATTTGACTGGTGAGAGAGCGATCTCGAGAAGAAGAGAAAAGAGAGAGGCCCTCGTTGTGTTGCGTTGAAAGCTAATTACTCCAGAAAGATCAATGCTTCACTTGCGTTAAGGGATGTCAGTGGAAGGTTGGACTTAAGAGTGGTGAGTGCATCCTTTGACTGGATTTCACTTATCTTTTCGGTCCTTCTGAGCTGGTTTATTAAGAGATCATTAGGCTGAGGAATGACACATTTTCAAAAAGCAATGGTTTTAACCCGGCGATGTAGGTTGTTTTTTCTTTTTAATCGAAGTGATAAATTATTACAGGCCTTTGTATTTTATTTCGTTTTATTTATTTATTTTGCCAACTGGTTAAAAAAATTGAAATGAAAGAACACATTCTACGCTTAACATTTGCATAACAATCCCTGGCCTTTTTCTGACATTTAATATAGCCTATGAATTCTAATCAGCCCCAATAATGAGACGGGAAATACCAAGTGTGTCAGTAAAAGGTTTACCTCAAATGAATCGTAAGGCTCTCTTTCCCCTCCAGATAACTGCATTTAATGTATCCCACTGCAGGAGACTATCTGCACAGACCTGCTCCACACTGCAGGAGACTATCTGCACAGACCTGCTCCACACTGCAGGAGACTATCTGCACAGACCTATCTGCACAGACCTGCTCCACACTGCAGAAGACTATCTGCACAGACCTGCTCCACGCTGCAGGAGACTATCTGCACAGACCTGCTCCACACTGCAGAAGACTATCTGCACAGACCTGCTCCACGCTGCAGGAGACTATCTGCACAGACCTATCTGCACAGACCTGCTCCACACTGCAGGAGACTATTTGCACAGACCTGCTCCACGCTGCAGGAGACTATCTGCACAGACCTGTTCCACACTGCAGGCAGTGGCGCCGGAATGAGTTTGCAATAAGGGGGACAATTTATTTTATTTAATTTATTTTTTTATAATAATTTTTTTTTTTTTTTTTTTTTTTTCGGCGCCCGTAAGGGCGCCGACGAAAAATTGACGTTTTTATGGACGTTTGGATGATTTTTAGCCATATTTAGATGAATATCTCATTTTAAATTAACATTAGGATTATACTGTAGTGATGTAATTATTCAGTATTTTTCCTTTTCTCACTCACTTGGTGACCTGCTCTCTCCCTTTAGGTCATTTTATAATTACACTACAACAGCAACACAGGCAGAAACACTGAACTTATTATTATTATTATTATTATCACTTCGAAACACAGTGCAAAACTTGTCATCTCAACACAAAAATAAAATAACAATAACCGTATACGATTATAGCAGCAGCCAATGACAGTGAGTGCAGTACAGAGTCCAGGTCTGTCTGTCTCTCAGGTGTAATAATCCCACAATGATCACGGCTTTAACAAGTGTCACAGGCTGTGTAAACAGTGTAAAGTGGGCTCTCTGTAACTTGATCCCTGGGTCTGTCCATCTCAGGTGTAATAATCCCACAGCGATCATGGCTTTAACAAGCATCACAGGCTGTGTAAACAGTGTAAAGTGGGCTCTAAGCGTCAGGGGCAGTTGCCCCCTCAGATTAAAAAAAAAAAAAAAAAAAAAAAAAATTTTTTTTTTTTTTTTAGGGGGACCAAATTTTAAGGGGGACAAAATGTCCCCATGTCCCCCTTGTTCCGGCGCCAGTGACTGCAGGAGACTATTTGCACAGACCTGCTCCACGCTACAGGAGACTATCTGCACAGACCTGCTCCACGCTGCAGGAGACTATCTGCACAGACCTGCTCCACACTGCAGGAGACTATCTGCACAGACCTATCTGCACAGCCTTCCCCCATCTGCACAGACCTCTCTGCACAGACCTGCTCCACGCTGCAGGAGACTATCTGCACACACCTGCTCCACACTGCAGGAGACTATTTGCACAGACCTGCTCCACACTGCAGGAGACTATTTGCACAGACCTGCTCCACACTGCAGGAGACTATTTGCACAGACCTGATCCACACTGCAGGAGACTATTTGCACAGACCTGCTCCACACTGCAGGAGACTATTTGCACACACCTGCTCCACACTGCAGGATACTATTTGCACACACCTGCTCCACACTGCAGGAGACTATTTGCACAGACCTGCTCCACACTGCAGGAGTCTATTTGCACAGACCTGCTCCACAATGCAGGATACTATTTGCACAGACCTACTGTATTTGCGCAGCCCTCCTCCATCTGCACAGACCTGCTCCACGCTGCAGGGGACTATCCATGCAGGTCTACACAGATAGCTCCCTCTTGATATGCAAACGTGAACTTAAAGGCACAATCTATAATTTGTTGACGAAAGTCTTTTCTGGATGGCATGAGTTTCTCCTGGGTGCTGGGAATTGCGTCAGGAGATGCTTCCCCCGTCAACTACAAAGCACAGAGAAAGCAAATGGCTATCGCGATGCAGTGAGGAGTGTCTACTAAATCCCTGAAATGTAAAAAGGTAAATTTGAATGCAACGAAGAGATGTCAGCACCGGGTCACAAACCCGGGGACTGAGTGTGACACCTCCGCTGCATAACGCTGGCAGGAACAGGAGGAATCAAAGATGGCCGACATGAGCTGCACCAGGGAAAGAATTGATGATCAAGCACAGTCTGCTTTCAAATGGGACTGTGCTGGTTCCTCTGTCATGAAGGTCAGATCACTTCATATCCCTATCTGCATTTTAGTGGCATCAGCTCAGCTGTACCTGCTGTGCTCTATATTGTCTCTCTAAGTTCCATCAAGGTAAATCTGCAACTTTGAAATGTAAGAGCAATGTCACCACCAACATCAACATGAGGGGGAAAAAAAGTACAGGGTCTGCATGACTGGACCGATTTCTCACTAAAGAGCACCATAAACTGCAACCTTTGTTAGGCCTGTAAAATTGAATTGAAGATTTAAAGGCTGTAGCGGCTTTATTTAGCAGCTGTACTGCGTCCTTGAATATCATATTCAAGATATTTTAACATTACAAAGGACGGACTTTTGAAGCCCCTTTGCCAGCTAAGCAAAGCATACACACGTGTTGCTGATGTCAGCATCCAATCTAAAACCCCTGACACACCGAGGCGGCGGCTGGCCGTCAGCAATGTCTGGACGGTCGGTGAGCGCCGGTAGTCTTTGTGGTGTGTCCCGCTCCGTTGGTAGGGGCACTAGTTACTTAATTGGCACATTTAGTCCTCAACTCTCCACCGTGATAGCTGATGTGTGGTGAGTGTTCCGACGGTGTCCACCCGCTATGCCGACCACCCGCTATGCCGACCACCAGCAATGCCGACCTTAGGTTTAGGCGTTGGGGGTGGGAGAGGTTAGGTTTTTAGGGTTAGGGTCTGGGGGAGGTTAGGTTTAGGCATGGGGGGTGGGAGAGGTTAGGGTCACGGTTAGGGTCTGGGGGAGGTTAGGTTTAGGCGTGGGGGCTGGGAGACCTTAGCTCCAGCCGGTCCACACCGACACGCTGCCTCGCTCAGCTGGTTCTGCTTGTGGGCTATCGGGCCTGTCGGCACTGCGGCCTGTCGTCACATAGACGCGGCACCGTTCTGACGCAAACTGGCTGCCGTGCATCACCCAGGTGGTGGATGAGTTGAGTTCCCTCCCCTGATGTGTGAAGCACTTTGAGTGTCTAGAAAGGCACTATATAAATCCAATCTATTATTATTATTATTGCTAGTTGGCCTAGTCGGCAGCTTTTCCGGATGATTCGACATCTTAAATCGGCGCCGGGCAGTCAGTGAGAGCACGGACAAAACATTATTCTCATGTTTCAACTTTATCTCATCTGATAATACCAATAAACAAATATTATCAGGACGTGGCCTTTGGGAAAGCCCATTGAGTCTATATATCAGCCAGATATCACACATTAAGTGTGCTGTCTCCTTCTTCTTCACCTCTGCCTCTTACTTTCTTCTTCCACAAGGAAGAGAACAGACAAGGGCTGACAACACCAGCGCCATTTGTCACTTTTTATCAGACATATTCTGGATTAGAAGTATGTCCACCCAGGACATCAACTTTTCAAGGCCCTCCCCCAGGGCAGAAGACTATTGTCTGGCAGGACCTAGGGATGTCACGATACTAGAATTTCTACTTCAATACCCAGGAAAATATCGATACTCGATACCATTTTCGATACCACGCCAAATAAACAAAGACAGATATAGCCTAAGCCTATATCAATTGTTTTTAAGCTCAATAAACACAGATTTAATGTGCCCTGAGTTTATCCCACTTGTCCTGTATTTGAAATCGTAAAGGACACGTTGTCCTGCAGCTGTTTGGTCTACCGGAAACCCTGATCATACCACAGCAGATTAGCCCTGCTCTAGTCATCAGCCTATCAGAATACTTTCAACTTGTTGAAGCAAAAGATGCCCACCAATGACAGGGAGGCAGAAATCAGTGGTATGTTTGATTTTTCATTAAGAGAAAGCACTGCTGATATTGATACAGTTGCAAATGAGTATTGTGATCCGTTTACATTTTTTTGTATCGATACTTATCGATACCTGTTGCAAATGAGTATTGTATCAGTTTACAATTTTTAGTATTGACTTTTATCGATACTATCGATACTTTTGACAACCCTAGCAGGACCAGAACCTTTCGTCACAGGGACAGCTTCTACCCAACTGCCATCCGCCTCTTCAACGAGACCCGAAAGTCCCCACAAATCAGGACTTTGTCATCGGCTGTAGTCTTTGTATGCCCGCAGTCCTACAGTAGGTCTCACGCAGGTGCAGAACCTGCAGTCCTACTGCAGGTGTCACACAGGTGCAGAAAGTACGTAGTGGACCATCGGCTGTAGTCTTTGCGGTGTGTCAAGTGCAACCTTTTGGCCCCAACAAAGGCGACATGAGGCAATGCAACAGTCGGCCTTCGTTGCCCCTCGTCTTTCCCGTTGCGTACGTGTCCCAGGCTTAACATCCTACAAGGAAATAAAATAGTTTGAGCAAACCAAATCAGTGTCTGTTTTGTTTATATCTAACATATAACAAGAACAGCAATGATGTATATTGTATATGGTATTTAAACGTAATAGGAAAGAACCAGTATGGATATGGTTCGCTAAATGTCAAATATGTATTATATACAATGACCTCAGGCCATTAAAGTCTTCTTTGATATTTTTTCCTTTTTTTACACACACACACACACACACACACACACACACACACACACACACACACACACACACACACACACTCATCTCTCATTTCCTCTCCTTGGTCCTCTGACTCACAGTCAGCACACATATGATTTCTTTGAAGCTGCTCAAACGTTTCTGACCATAGCTGTTAATATCAATGTCTTCACTATCATGTTGCAGAGGCACAGTGCGTACTGTTAATATCCATGTCTTTACTGCCATGGGTGGGTAATCACATGTGATGTGAGTAATCACATGTGATGTGAGTAATCACATGTGATGTGAGTAATCACATGTGATGTGAGTAATCACATGTGTGAAATTTGTTTCCGTGGACCTTTGCTGTTCTGGCGCTCACTTGATGAAGAGCTGAATAGACGTTTATGCCCGAGTACCAACATCCTGTTCATTGTTTTAGTGTGGGATATTTTTGTGGGGCGAAAATAGCAAACGTTTTTAAACCACATAGGCCTTTAAAGCCTACGTGTTTGTGGAAAGTCATGGAAGCGTGAGCGTTCGCATTCGTTTGAGAAGTTCTCATTTAAAACTCAACGTCCAGTTACATCAGCCCACAGTGCTACATCTATGACCGTCTCAGGAACTGTAAACAGCCTGAATTGGATGCTAAATGCTTTGGGAGTAAAAACACATCTACATTTTCCCCCTAGGTCTGAAAAAGAGGCATGATTTTCCACTAGTAATGTAGAAAAATAAGTTTCAGTAAGAAAAGTGTTTAGCGCTCGGAGTCCTCTCTGAACTTCCCTACAGCTGTGCAACAGTCTCTGACACAGGGGACAACTGCTGCCAAAAAACTCATTCTGAAGGAATGGAAGTCCTCCTCTTCACCTTCTTTCCAACTGTGGATGACGGACATGACTTCTGTTATACGGATGGAGAGACTTAGGTTTATGAGGACCAATTCACTTAAACAACATTTTCAACCATTTGGGGCGTGTTTCTAGCCCACCTCGATGAGGTTAGGGGTGACGGGTGACTCGCCCGGCTGGTTTCTGATGGACCCCTTGTGTGGGACCCCAGGCACAATATCTCTCACAAGCACATAAGCACCTTATGCGGCTGCTAGTCGTGTTGTAATGTCGAATGGCAATGATGTATGTAGCCTATGTATGTTTTTTTCCTTTCCTTTTCTTTTCCTGTGCCTGAGCGTGTTCGTTTGTCTTGTCTGTGTATTGTTCTTAAAGGAACACTCTGCCCATTTTCAACCAGCTTTGTATCATTAGAACATCAGTAGTATATCAGAAAACTGTAAACTGTTTTGAAGTCTGTCATTTAATTTAATTGAGTGTTAAAGTGTGGACCAGTGACATCACTGGTCCACACTAACTCAAATTAATAACTCATTAACTCAAATCAACTCTCAATAACTGTCAAACTAGATGAATGATGAATAGTTTGACAGTTATTGAGAGTTGATTTGAGATTTGAGTGGACCACACTTTAACACTCAATAACTGTCAAATTAAATGACAGACTTCAAAACCGTTTACAGTTTTCTGATATACTACTGATGTTTTAATGATACAAAGCTGGTTGAAAATGGGCGGAGTGTTCCTTTAAGAATTGGAAATAAAATATGGGGGGGAAAAGAAAAGCGTTTAGTGACAAAGTGGCTAAGTAGGCAACCCTTGTTGTTTTTATCCAACATCAGCACAGTGAACCCTGCCTACACAATGAACCAATGAGATACCTGCTGCTATTTCTTCTGCGTATAGCTATCCACCTTATTTCTAGCGGCCATGATGCCTCTGGGTTTTTCTTCCGGTGTGATCCTCCCAGCCTCGTTGCTGACAGCTTGACACCCGTCTGGGCGAACGGAGCAAATCACTAATCGGGTCCAGCTTGGCAAAAATCTCGTCGATAAATATCCCTTTAAGAGCGCAGTGCGCAGCCTACTGTGGCTAATGTTAGCGGCTAGCTAGCTATGTTACATGGCAGTAAAGCACCACTGAATGACCAAATTGATATAACTTTTAACCATTTCGAGTAACACTCTTTCCATATGGATCACCAGCGTTAGTTTGTTGTTTATAACCATAACGTGGCTATATTTGTCACGTTCTCTATCTAACTCTGATACACTGAAAATACTGGGAGGCGGGCCATAGCGTCTCTGTCGATGATTTGATTTGACAGTCCTGGGCACTGGCGTGTTCCACCACCAAATCGATTGTGTTCTGGCGCAAAGCGAGTGGGTTCCAAGACGAAACAGTCTCGAGCCAACTACGTTATTTTAGAGCAGCGCAGTAAATACAATATTCCTGGAACGCGAGTTTAACTAAACAGTGACATGTCCTCTGCATTCTACATCAAATGAAGACATTAGCGTTTGTTTTATTTTGTATGTTACATACTTATTGGCCAAGTTATGTCAGTTTACGGGGGAGGAATTCTGCCAGGGTAAAGAAGGAAGTGTAGGCGGCCATCTTGCCTGCAGAGTTTTCAAATCAAGCGTTTTAGGAAATGGCAAGCTGCAACAATCAGGTCACTTAAACCGGACCTTGTACCCATCATTATTTTTTACAGCGGGGCATTCAAAAATAAGGTGGATACCGAGTTTGTTATATAATGCCGTCTGCTGGTTGCATGACAGCATTGCTGTAAAATGTTGTCGTTTTACTTTCTTATTTTTTCAGTTGGTTTCTCAGTTCCTCTTTTCTTTGTCCCTCCTCTGCGCCTTTGGCGGCCACCAAAACGTTCCCTATGCAGGAGAAAGCCTGAGTGTAGCATCACCTCAGCAGCATAAAGAAGTCGAGAACAGAGACAGTATATTAAGACATGCCTCAGGGGTTCATTTATCCCTGCTGGCCAATGCCTGCATCCTTCCAGCAGCGCTTCCCTCTCGCACTCTCCTCCTCTCGAGTACCTCAGCCTATTGTAAACACAGGGGAGCCCCAACGCCCAGTCTCCTTTATTGTTCCCTCTGTAGTAATACACTTTTCAATTGGATTCTGCAGAACTTGTCACCAACTTGTACCTTCACAGAAAAGATAGTTACAATCTTAACATTGGGACAGTATCACAGAACTACACAAAGGAAGCAATGCTTCTGCACACATTGAACCCCCCCCCCCCCCCCCCTCCCTTCAAGGATACACACTGTGAGCCAATTTCAAGACTGCAGAGAGGAGAGCAGCATAACTTCCAGAGAATCAGCAGTGCTGAGGAGAAGCAAAAAAAGATATAAAACCTAAGAAATCATTTCAGGTTTCCACATATTTTCTGTTGTATCCCTGCTGTAAGCTCAGCAATCCATCTCTGCTGGCTTGTTCCATTATGCAAACTTAATTGGATCCCAAAACAAAAGAGACAAAGCGCTAAGATCTATTGTGCGACTGCATTACATTTCATTGCACAGGATGATACTCTCATCCTCATTGTCCTCAAATGGTGCAGGGTCTGCATCGGTCCTTTCTCACACACACACACACATACATACATACATACACACACACACACACACACACACACACACGCGCGCGCACACACGCACGCACATGCACACACGGGCGGGCACACGCAAATCTAAAAGTAGTTTTAAGATTCATGATATTTGGTATGGCTCATTTGACAAACATGCATGGAAAGAGGCTGTCCCTCTCGTGACACTTGAAGAGACGAGGCTTTTGAAAACTCTCGAGTAAAGTTGGACCGGTTTCAGAGAGTGACGATGAAAATTAGTCTGGCAGTTATTTATGTTCCCTGATTTGTTTTCTAAGGCGGTGGTGGTTCCCAAACTGTGGTCCGTGGACCACCAGTGGCCCGCGGGGCTCATCTCTCAGGAAGACTGCTCTTTGTGTGCAATTACCGTATCCCCTGACCAACGAGTCCAGTTTAAATGTTGTCATTTCCCATAAAAGCACAAACATGCATGAAAGACCGGTTTAAGAAGAGAAATAAGAAATGAACAGTGTGTGTGTGTGTGTGTGTGTGTGTGTGTGTGTGTGTGCGTGTGTGTGTGTGCGTGCGTGTGCATGCGTGCGTGTGCTGTGTGTTTACGGCTTTGTTCCATCTGTGACTCAGAGCTGTGCACATGCAACAGGTGCGTATGTGGTACAACAATAACGCCTGTGTCATTTCCCCTCTGAAGCACACACTGGGCTGGATCTCCGCTCCAGCTTTTAGCATCATCAGCCCACACAGAGAATGATGGAAAGTCTTCTCCTGCATCGTCTCTTCTTCCTGCTCTTGTGCCGATCACAGACATGTCCCTCTTAGCCACCCTTCAGTCAAAGTAGACCTACATCTTACCAGGGGCCGGTTGCACCAACTGGTCTTACACTGGTCTTAAGCTAAGTTGGTCGTAACTTTACGACCTAACAGCTACGCCGGTTGCACCAAGACGGCTTAAGCCTTATTTTCACTACGACCAGGCGTAACTCCTACGCCTGGTCAGGAGGAGGCGTAGAGCCTGCCTGTAACAGATATCTCCGCGGAGACCTTTTTGACCGTCATCGTCGTAACACCGCCAGTTCGCCGTCTTTGAAAGCACGACATTAGATTATAACTAACTAGTTGTGTGGCTTAGCCTTCCAAAATGTTGCCGTTAATTTTTTAGAATGTAATACATAGAATTGGGAACGTTACATTCAATTTCATTCAGACTGTCTTTCTGGCTCAATCGCCGGCATTTTTCCCCCGGAGCAAGGGAGGGTGGGAGTTTTACAGTAGTGGCTGAGAGAGCGTAGTGGCTCAGTGCTCCAAGCAGGTCGCGAGGCACATTTTTTGCAACATCATCCAATCAGGGTGCATTCCCTGGCAATTCACATGGACGCGCATTGCTACGACCAGCATAGTTAAGACCAGACATAAGCCGTGTTGGTGCAACAGGCGTAAGTCCATGGTCTTAACTAAGACCGACGTAGGAGTTACGACGAGGCATAGTTAAGACCAGTTGGTGCAACCGGCCCCAGGAAATGAATTTGGGCTATAGGGATAGGAAGCTGGTAGAGTCTGGATTTGAGTGAGTGAGTGAGTGTGAGTGAGTGAGTGAGTGTGTGGGTGTGTGTGTGTGTGTGTGTGTGTGTGTGTGTCAGGCCCGGCGCCACGAGGAGGCCTAAGGGGGCTTAGCCCCCTCAGTTCAATTTCCGGCCCCCTCACTTGATTTTTTTTTTTTTTTTTTTAAAGAATAGTTCATCTATAAAGGCCAGTTAGGCAATGTTTGTACCTGACATGTTTAGGCTGCTGTTTCTGCAGTCTTCATCAAATTTGATCAGTTTAAGTTGATGTAGGCTACCCCCTGTAAACATAGCTCTGTTGTTTCATAATTGGCAGGGAAGCACTATTTGCTGTGCTTTGGTTGTCACAAGGTGTCAGAGATGTAGCAATTTATCAAATTTGAACCTATGAACCCTTGAACCTCTATTAATGCCTTAATCTGCTGCTGTGAAATAAATGTTTTATTTGATTTTGAATAGTAGTCTTTCTTGTGTTGTTATTGCGCTTTTCAGAGGTTATTATGGTTAAAAAGTCCAGAAATAGGCATAGCGGGTATATAACCTATGTTTTACGATATAAAAATATCATGTAAAAAAAAAAAAAAAAAAAAAAAAAAAAATCAGCCCCCTCGCCAGTTATAACAGCCCCCTCAGTCATTTCATCCTGGCGCCGGCCCTGGTGTGTGTGTGGGTGTGTGTGTGTGTGTGTGTGTGTGTGTGTGTATTTGATGACTTTTGAAACGTAAATGCGTTGTTTTCTTTTAACGAGATTTTCAGAAAACACCTCAAAAGGCATAAAAGTGATTCACGTTTGTGAAGATGATCCTGCTGAACAGAAATGACCCCTCCCATAAACCACAGACCTTATTTTATGCATTTAACCCATTGATACCTGATGCAGGATTTGTGTGTATATCCCTCATTTGTGTGTGTATCCCTTTAAGACCGCGTGACGCGGTTCGCGGTCTTAAAGGGATATACACCATCAGGTATCAGGTATCAATGGGTTAAGTGAAATCCCCATTCACTTTTCCCCTGGAGGTCCAACATGTCCGGGACATCCACCCGTTCTCTATGAGTATGCTATAAGCCTCCCCAACAAGCAAGTGTTCAAGTATCCCATGCAGGTACTGTACAATGATAGATAGGGAATTACAGTGTGTCTTGTCCCACACTGTGCAACACGAAAATAATGTGTGCATTAATAGGAAATTAACTCAAATCAACTCTCAATAACTCTCAAACTAGATGAATGATGAATAGTTTGACAGTTATTGAGAGTTGATTTGAGTTAATGAGTTATTAATTTGAGTTAGTGTGGACCAGTGATGTCACTGGTCCACACTTTTAACACTCAATAACTGTCAAATTAAATGACAGACTTCAAAACCGTTTACAGTTTTCTGATATACTACTGATGTTCTAATGATACAAAGCTGGTTGAAAATGGGCGGAGTGTTCCTTTAAATTACTTTTTGAGAGAAATATACTGTAACTAACTAGTAACTTGCACAACACATTATTACCCACTGTATAGAATGAAAACCCCAAAAGCAAAGTAACAGTATATTATTCCAAGCATGATGTGCCCTGAGCCAGGCATACTGTAGTAGGCATCTCAGAGGGGTCAAAGTACACCGGCAGTCATTTCCTGTTGAAGGCTGGTTGTGGGAGGAATCAAACCTGTGACCTTCGAGCCAGAGAACAGTCTCCGTCATCCTCAGACACATGAGGCCAGACTGTTATCAGGGCCTGGCTGGGAGGCTGTCAGCAAAGCTCTGCAGACACTGCTGCAGTATTAGTGCAGCCCAGTGGTTCCCAAGGGGTCGTCTGGAATGCCAATCACAAAAAGAAAAGTCCAAAAGTTTTTTTTTGTCTTTTCTTTAAAACTGTGGGAGAGGATTAGGGCCCCACACATGTGGAACATTCATTTGAGTTCTGAGTTTAAGTCTGAATTCTGAGAATAAAGTCAAAATCCTGAGTTTAATGTCAAAATGATATGAGATTAAAGTCAGACTTCTGAGATTACAGTCACAATTCTGACTTAATCCCAGGAGAGAATCACTGGTGAGTGACAGAATAAAGTCAGAATTCTGAAATTCAGAATTGACGTCATCACCTTATGTAGCCCCGCCCACTTGACCCAGTTGTGTTATGACTTCCTGTTCAGAACACCGTCTGTTTTACCTGCTCACTATAGTACTGTACTGTCACAGGAAGTGTCAACACAATAGGAAGTAACAGGCTGATGTGTTGGAACATAAGGTGAAGTTCCGTACACAGTGGTGTCACAGTTCAGTACTTTTTCGATACTGCAAAAAAGTAGAAATGCCAGAGAAATGTCCTTGATTTAAAAATTTGATTAATTTAATTTAATTTTACTAGTTTATTTTATTATTTCACAGTCTAGTTTAAGTTTTTATTTCAATTTACGACAATGCATGCTTTTTTTTTTACACCTTTCATTTCCTCTCAGTTGACCATCCTTGTAGAAGACTTGCACTGTACAGCATCGAAAGATTTGTTAGCTTTGCAATGTCTATTGAACCTAAAGCCTCGTATCTTGAATACCGGTATGCATATTGTTACACCCATAGCAATCACAATAGGACGAATCAGCGTGACGTCACTTGCCACCCAGAAATGCGGAACCCCGCGGCAGTTAATAGTATGAGTTGTGTCAAACAAACGTTAATATCTCAAAAACTATACATCACATCACTTATATTTTGACATTCTGAGTGAGAGCAGAAGTAGCTCAAGAGTTTGATGTGTAATATATGCATGTCATGTTAAAGTTGTGCGAACTGTCGCAGTTTTTAAAATGTAAACAGTCAGAGCAGACACTCATGCCTCGCGCCACTTGGGCTCCATAGGGTTCCATTGCCGTTGCCACCCAGTGTCGCGGTTTGTTTACCAAAATGCTGCTCGGCTGATCCCTCGTATAGTTCTTTATTTACAAAAGGCTTTTCTTTCATGTTTGCGGCCATACTTACAGTATTTGGGCCATGCGTCATGTTTTACTAGAAATTAAAATGATGTTGCGGTTCACACGTTGAGAATTGCTCGCTCGTTTTTAAACAAGTATTTATCAATCCAAGAGGCAGGTCTTTTCCAGGCTAAATCATCAACTCCGTGAAGCATGGAGTTAACCTCACCAAGGTGGAAGCAGCTCTGTGAGTGTGCATACAAATGATATGGACATTAGGGATGTTCATTTTGAAAATTTTCCAAAATCGATAATCGGTGAATATTAACGATCAATTATCGATCATCGATTTTATTGATACTTAGAAAATTTTCAATATATATATTTTTTTTTTACAAAATGAATGCCTATGGCAGAAAATACGAAAGACAACGTGTTCTCCTCAATGAACTCTTTATTTCAATGTGTCTCCTCCCCAACACTGCTGTCCCCGGCGCATGCCGGTGTGAATTTCCCATGTTTAAAACAGTTTTGTTGGCACAAAGGCCTGTGCCCAGCCAGAAAACTAGAGACTATATGAAGCTCCACCTCACGTTAGTCGGCTGTGCAATGGAGTGGGGCGAGGAGGAACGAATTCCACCCAAACCTAGTCCCAAAATTTTTTTTATTATTATTTTTTTTTTAATAATTAAAAAATCGATCCAAATGCCACAGGATTGATTCCAATCCTTAACGATCGATTATCGATTTTCGATAATTGATGAACATCCCTAATGGACATGATATCCTTATATAAAAGGGAGTAAATGGGTTCTGCAATTTTGGTGGTCACATTTTTGGTTACACTCAAGCAATTGTGATGCACTGATGATGTCACTGATGATGCCATAGGCATTGTGACATCATCACTGATCACGTCATAGACATTGCGACATCATCAGTGATGTCACAATTGCCCGAGAGTAACCAAAGTCTATGACATCATCAGTGACATCAACAATTGCTCGAGTGCCACGCAGCAGTTGAGTTGCGGGTGACTCCTCATAATCTTTTATACGATGATAATGTGACAAAACTCAAATAAAAATAATAACCTCTCACTTTTAGAAGCATAATGAATATGTCAGCAGACTTAATTCAAGGTTGAAAAAAAAAAAAATCCAGGTTCCTAAAAAAGAGCTTTACAACAATTAATCCAATATCTATTAATGTCACTCGAGCTGTTGTGAAGGCATTGTTTGGGCGTTCTGTGTTGACGTGTGTGTGTGTGTGTGTGTGTGTGTGTGTGTGTGTGTGTGTGTGTGTGTCAATGTGTTAGGAACCAAGCTGTCAACACAGAGATTAGATGGCACGGCCAGCAGACAGGGTCAGCCTGAGGACACACATTTGACAAGCATGAAAGATTTATACGTGCAAGTATCTCCAGTTGCTCACCTTTAAAATTTGAAATATGTCACGATGCCTCTTGACTGACAAGACTCATTTCCATGTGGCCCGAGGAGCCGTTGTCACAACTTTAATTGAAATCCCATCACATGCAAAAATCAGAAACAAATCACTTCTGTGCCACGAAATTACAAATGCAAAGTCCAGGTTAGGAGTTTTTTTTACGGTGCATATTTCGAGGACTGGAGGCGGACGCCGGGCACCTGGCTGCCTCTCAGTCGGGTAGCTCCATAATCAGCCAGAGGAACAGATTGTTCACTTACATTTTTGTCTCGTCATCGTTTCCGGCCGCTGAAAGAATTGGCTGATCTTAGCACCGTTGGCAGCCGAGCCCCAGCCCAATTTGTCTAACTTTCTTACAGGAGGAGGTAAACAGTGTGTATTAATATACCAGTGAGAGTATGAAAAACCTTCCTAACACTGAGCTGTATCCTCCTGTCTCCTTTCCCTTCATCTATCTTCTATGTTCATCTTGAAAGTATTCATGTCGCACACTCAGTGGAACATTGCATGTATTACTATGACACCCAAGCCCCCCTCGCTTTCAAGCGTTGCTTCGTTTTATATTTGGATGAATCTTCTCAATAATGCAACATTTCTCGGTGTAAAAAAAAAAAAAACGTTGTAACCGGAGCCATACAAGCCCCAGCGATTGATTCTTCGAAGCATCAAATCGATAGCTTCCGTCACGCCTTTGGTTTCCCTCTAAGCTTGCTCCAATCATCATTTTCTGTAGGAGAGAGAACAATTTCTGGTGCAGCGGGCGGCGCTTTTGAAATGAAATAATAATAATGACGCTCACCAATATGCTGGAAGTTAAGACTACAACACTTAGTTCGACGAGGTTCAAGCTAGAACTCATTTTGCACTAAGCCGTCTGTGTGACTTAATTACACAATCGTCATCGGTCACGTTGATCGGGCCACTTCAGGACGTCCCTGCTGACTGCTGGAGAGATTGAAGTGGGAGTAGGTTTTCATGACAGCAGCTATTACACCTGTCATTGCCCCTCTACACACACGGGCCTGTAAAGCCAAGCTTACAGCCACGCTGCAGCTCCCCATTAGTGATCTGAAGGATACGAGATCAACGAGATCAGTCAATTAAAGTTCACTACGAATAACGCTTAATCGGAAATTGAAATCAGCTGCAGCGTTGCTGTTTAGGGTCCGAGCACATGTATACCTGTCACCGAGTCTATTATGCAACGTTTGTGAGACAGACACTGCACGGCACTGCTTTGTGACTATGATGGATGTCCCCCCAACCCACTGAAATGTATGTGGCTACGACACGACATGCTCAGCTAATCATTCCTTATCAGACATCGCCCATCACTATACTCGCTTATATACCGAGGCTGCTGTCGTCGCCCCCTGGGCTTCTCCTGGTTTCAGCCACAGCCTTCAGGCTCTAACGACTGATGCCCAGGTATACCAGGTATAGGGAACAACTACCTAGCTATAGCAGCCCCACTAGAGACTCTTATTATCATTTTACGGTTTTTTGGCAGCGGAGACGGCCAATTACTGTACAGTACAACGTGACATGACTGACATCAGGGCAGGCTAAAACAACCGTGTGTTTTTGGGTGGGAGTTTACCAGGGGGAGGATGAATGTGCACAAACACTAGCCTGTTTCACTAGCCTCGCCTCTCTGTTTTCTATTTCTAGATGGGTTCATTGCTCGGGTGACAATTTTGTCTTTGACCTGTGTGCCACCTTCTCATTTACAGGCCATTCACCTTGGGAGCTTCAAACATGCTTCAAAGTCCATACTAGGGATGCACCGATATGAAAATTTTGGCCGATGCCGATAACCGATATTAACATTGCTGTTATGGCCGATAACCGATATTTACCGATGTCGATATGATCTGTATAAAACCACATTTTTATGATCATCACATTTTGTACATACTGAAAAACAGTGAATTTGAAAAAGTTATCCATTTCTTTATTTGCAAAGCCTTTGGAAAAGCCAATAAATCATAGATTTACTGCATTATTTCATATCAATGTGAAGAATTTGGTTGATAATGATAACTGATATTAACATTGCAACATCTGACCGATACCGATACGACCGATATGTTAAAAAAATGACCAACATCGGCCGATACCGATATGATTGCCGATATCGTGCATCCCTAGTCCATACATAAGCTGCTGAAAGAAATATAGCCCACCCTTGGCTCCTGTTAACCAATAGGACTGTTCCTACCTGTGTGACACATTTTGTTCATGTAATTATACCAGATTATTTGTTTACCAATTCTGCTAATCTACTGTAGAGGTTTTAGCCCGGGTTTTTGATGTTTTAGAGTTGTAGCAATCAAACACTATGTAGAAGGCAAGGAGTCCAGATGCACAGTGTAATCTCATTTTCTGTATGCTGTGCTCACTGGCCCATAACTGTACCCAGCTATGAATAATTCAAGTCTAATCCAAATCAGAATCAGAAATACTTTATTGATCCCCGAGGGAAAATTGGGATTTGTTTGGAGTTGCTCACATTCTAGAAGAAAAATATAAGCATAGAGAAATAAGAAAATAAAAATAGAAAAAATATGTAAAATATGTGCATTATACTATACAAATAAATAAATAAATAATAAATAAACAAATGCAGACAGACAGACAGACAGACAGACAGACAAATAAATAAATAAATAAATAAATAAATAAATAAATAAATAAATAAATAAATAAATAAATAAAAATGTACATTTCTGTGTGAGTATGGGGGGGGGGGAGGAGGAGGGAATCCCTGACCTGGGCCTTTCACTCCTGCTTTTCCTTGGTTTTTGAATTAGTGCACAAAATTATACT
Source organism: Poromitra crassiceps (assembly GCF_964638095.1). NCBI lineage: Eukaryota > Metazoa > Chordata > Actinopteri > Beryciformes > Melamphaidae > Poromitra > Poromitra crassiceps. The sequence continues at coordinate 8,455,983 of NC_139652.1, forward strand.
GGAATCAGTCTTTCACAGTTAAAAAAAAGAAGTTATAAATTAGAAATTATTATTGGAATCACAGTGGTTATTATTATTATTATTTGGTTATTATTTCATTATTATTTGGTTTCACAGTTGATTTTTTTTTTTACATATAAATTATGGGGTTATTAAACTGCTGACAGGGGGGTGAAATAAGTCCAAGATCCAGTCTGACACTGAGGGAGGGAGGAGTGGAAAAATGTGATGGCCACAGGCAGGAATGACTTTGTGTGGTTGAATGAGTCTTGACCGGAATGTGCTCTTGTGCTTGGCCAGCTCATCACGGGAGTGGGTGGGAGACGTTGTCCAAGACGACACGTCACTTGGACAGCATCCTCCTCTCTGACACAGAGTCCAGCTCCACCCCACAACGTCACTGCCTTACGGATCAGTTAGGGCCTCAGTGTTGTGCCCAGTCCAGTTTATTGTCAATGTACACTAGTCTCCCAGGTACTTGTAGTCCTCCACAAAGTCCACATTGACCCCGTGGATTGAAACAGGGTTCTTATACGCCTAAGGGCCCAATTATACTGCATTTCCATATGAAAATAAATGCGTCCGTTTCAAACGGTGTAATTGTCACTGCCCACATACTTCCATGCGTCTTTCATGTTGGTATCATGTTAAGGACTACATCCACCAGTGGGCAGTAGAGAGTCAAATGTGTGAGTGTGTGTGTGGTCCTGCTCCGTTTCATGCGAAATGAATACGGAGTGAGTACGGACAGAAGGCTCTGACCGTCTCCATCTCTGTCTTTAATGTAGAGTATAATTGGGCCTTTAAGTGAAAGTTAACGATTCATTCAATAACAATCATAACTGAATATTATAAATATTTGTAACCGAGTGATACGTCATTAGTAATGCCATTACCTAATGTTAATAATGATTATAGTGTATAGGCTACATACACTTAGTTTGCAGATGACACAACGGTCATCGGTCTCATCAAGGACGGTGATGAGTCTGCATACAGACGGGAGGTGGAACAGCTGGCCCTCTGGTGCGGTCAACAACCTGGATCTGAACAAACTTCATATCCAACAGCATATAAGGTTGTACTTCCTACAACAGCTCAGGAAGTACAAACTGCGTCAGGAGCTGCTGATCCAGTTCTACACTGCCATCATCCAGTCTGGCCTCTGCAACTCCATCTCCGTCTGGTTTGGCTCTGCCATCCAAACAGGACAATCGCAGACTACAACAGACATTCAGGACTGCAGAGAAAATCATCGGTGCCAAACTGCCCTCCTCCGTACAGGAACTGTTACTCCTCCAGAGTGAAAAAACTGGGCAGGAAAGATCATCACAGACCCATCTCACCCCGGGTCATGATCTGTTCCAACTCCTCCACTCTGGCAGGCGCTACAGAGCACTGTATGCCAAAACTACCAGACACAAAAACAGCTTCTACCCACAGGCCAACACTCTGATGAACACTTATCATCTTTCAATTGAACACTTTTGCAAACACTGGAATCACTTGACTTCACTCTGATCACTTTGAACACCTGCGAGCTTGAACACTCAATGTGCAGTAACCTCTATCACCTAGCCCTGTGTATATAACCCCTCCCCCCTCCCACCTACGCACAAAACACACACAAACATTGCTATAGGTTTACGGTAAAATAACTGCACACCACACACACACGCTCTCTCGCCACACACACACACACACACACACACGCACACACACACACACACACACACAATTTGTAATACGTTTTACTGAGAAATATCTGTGCAATATCTGAAGCAAAGCCTCGTTCACATTGAACGGTAAATAACGGTGCAACATCTGACCTGATTGTTTATACATCTAGCTTATTTATACACGTAAATAACTGCAATACTGACCGAATCGTTTATACATGTAGCTTATTTATACACATATATAACTATTAATAACTGCCTATATTAATAACTGCCTATAACTGTATATATCCAAATATACTGTACTCCTTTCATACACACTTTCAAAATAAACGCGCTTTCATAGACGTATTATCATTGTATTGTAGTTAACGTTAATGTTTAATTATCCTTTGTGATTCTTGTTTGTTTTAGCCTGAGCATACTTTGTCTTTGTGTGAGAGTACATTGAGAGTTAAGCGAACCGGAGCCAATTGCCTTGTATGTATACTTGGCCAATAAAGCTGATCGTGATTCTGATTATAAATTAATTGTGAGTATTTGTTCCTTCTGTTAAAACGGTTGTACAGATGTTTGTAGCCTTACTTTTTCCTACAATATGTCTAACCCCTTATGAATTTTGCAGCCCCCATAATCTAAAGTTGCAAAAAAAAAGTCTGAACATTTAGTAAACCATTTGGTTGTCAAGTACGCACGCAGCGCTCATTATAGATAGGCATGTTATTTGTTAATAATATATATAAAATGTATGCAGGTCTATATGTAGGTCTAACTTTACATATATTAACATTAGGTAATGATGTGCAAAGGATGTACAGTGGAAGAGGGTTCTTCACTTATTAATCAGATATATATATTTTTAATAGTGTCATCACTAATGATGCACTAACTTATTTAGTTTCCCAACACCCATCAGGTCCTATAGACTCTAGGCCCTCTAGGACCTACAGTAGAGGGCCTTTTAACTGAAGGGCACTCGGGTTCAATCAAACCCAAACACAGTAGACAGCAGCAGTGGTAATGTAGGATCTTAAAACGGGCTCATGGCTGTAACATCTCATTTATTATCTGAAGTTGCAAATAATTCCCAGCTGTGTGAACAGCAACCCAGCAGCGTCTAAGAACATAACTGATCAATGCCTTTTGCCCACAGAACTGATCACTCTGCTCGTAAGGCGTTTGCTCCAGCCTGCTGTGGGACTATGAGGCCCTGAGAGAAGAAGCCATGATTACAGCATCCGACAGAGGAGGTGGATGGAGGCTGTGACAAGACAGCTGCTCACAAACACTCACCTTTCTTCTTGCCTCCAACCACCATACACAGGCACGGACTGCATAATCGGGCACGTCGGGCAAATGCCCGGTGGCCTGGCCTGGCCTGCAAAAAAAAAAAAAAAAAAAAAAAAAAAAAAAAGTTTTTTGTGTGTGTGCCCGCAGTCAGGCCACTCACTGAACAGCAGGCCAGGCAGGCCACTGCTCATTTCTGGACTCTTGTGTTGGAGCCTTGAGTTTTGCATTGCTCAACACTTGGCTATAGGCTATAGAGACTAAAACCATTGTTGGCCTAATTTTTCAGAAACAAAAGGTTGGAGCTTGAGCAGAACACACTAGCATGTGTTTAATGTTAGGGGCTTGCTTAAACAGGAAGATGTTTAATGAAACTGAGAATATGTTGATGTTTATTATTATTGTCATTATGACGTGTAGTTAGGAGAATAACGCAGTATGCACGATCTGATCACTCTTCCTTAAATAAAGGTTGCTGTGAAGCGTTTGTACAGAGGCATGTTTTTGGTTTTACTTCTTCATATTATACTTGCAGTTATCTAGGCAATGTTGATGTTTCTATTAGTGAACAAATAGGTAACATGTATCATCGCTTTAGCATTATATTCACTAAATCTTGCTTCAAACGACCCAAATTGGGCTTCAAACGGCCCAAATTTTTGCGCGTCGGCCCGTATTGGCCTGGCCTGCTTAGTATAAATGCCTGGCCTGAATTTTGATCCCAGTCCGCCCCTGACCGTACAGTTAGATTAGATCCGATAGAACAGTGTTTCTCAACTGGTGGGTCGGGACCCAATAGTGCGTCACGGGGCCGTTTTGAGTAGATCGTGGATGTGTGTGTGGAGAAAAAAAAAGTTATTCTACTCACTGAGGACGCTGGCATCCGCGGGCAACATGACTGTCTTTCAGAGGCTGTAGCGGGCTTATTTTTAAATCCAGACTGAAGATACTGAAGGTACCATATGAAACTAGAAGACCTAAGTCTAAGGCATCCATTGCTACCAACATGCCATGCTAGCTAAAGGGGGCTAAATGATGCTACAAAGTTAGGCTCAATTCTGAACATTGGGTTGCGACTTAATGAATAGCCTAAGGAAAAATGTCAACCCGATCTCCAAAAAAATTGTAAAATAGCAACGTTTGTGGAGCAACGTTGCTATGTTACAATTTCGGCTCCGAAATTGTAAAATGGTAACGTACGTTTCTACAGGGGTGGGCGTGGTTTGGGCGTGGTTTACGGAGATTTTCTGTTTCTAACCCCTCCCCCTACCCTAACCCTAACCCTAAGATCTCAGAACGTTACCATTTTACAATTTTCGAGCCGAAATTGTAACATAGCAACAACGTTGGTCCAAAACGTTGCTATTTTACAATTTTCTGTGAGACTGTGTTGAAAATGCGGGTTGTGAGACTAGAACAGTTCAGAACCCCCGTGATAGAAGACCTGTAATGTTGGAATAATGTGGAAAATACCATTTCCATAAGGCTGAAGGCTTGCTCTCCATCTCACGTAGCGACCATGCTTCTTGTGATGGTTACTGAAAGACAAGAACACCTACTGTATTGCTGGAGCCCATACATATGCATTTCTATAGCTGTGCCCTTTCCTCCACAGACTCTATAACAATGAGGCAGAGAGATAGCACTGATGCAGATCAGGCTGTAGGGCTGTACGCCCCTGGGAGTCCATGCACGCATGCAGTACACGGAAGAAAGCCAATTAAAGAATGGACATTGAGACTGGGAATACAAGACAAGTTAAGTACCGTCTCCAGAGATTAACACAGTATAGTTACACTTCATTTTAATTAAGACTTAATTACTGATAATTACTAAGAGGTGAGATGTATGACAACACGTCACACATCTCATTCAAATCACATCATTTCTCATCAACTGTTTGGTTGTTTTAATTGACAATGTGAAGAATAATTTCATATTTCAAGTAGGAATGAATGAATGAATGAATGAAAGTTTTATTTACGTGTCAGGACAAATTACATGACCCATCCCACATGGGATTATCAGACACATAAAGTAATTACCATATCGATTCTGGTGCATAAACAATACAAAACCATACAAACACAGACACAGCACACACAGCATGGACAGCAAAACACAGATTTAACTACAATATGTAGTAAGTAAAATATATGAATTATCTATCATTCGTAGGAGTGTGCAATGTCTTTAACTAAAATACATACGGTAGCACACAAATCTCCATATCTTCTCAGACAGTAAAGTACTGGCTGTTCACTAATATGCTGTCCATCAGATTAACTGTCCCCTGATTTTATGTTCAGTTTGCACTACTACACCGGCAAGAACACGTGGAGTTGAATTTGAATGTTAACTGACTAGACTGTCACATTTGTGGGCAGCTCTGTTGTCAACCCCGGGATGAACAAGACACCCATCGTATCGCCATGCTCTTGTTTCCCCACTAACCCCAATAGGAAGCGAAGCCTTGTCCGATCAGGGGTTGTTGTTGGTGCGTGCAACTGAAAACAGACCTGTCCTGAACAAATTCTATCTATCCCAAATTATTTTGATAAACTTACACTGCCTTAAAGATTTAATCCATCTTATATAATAAAGTTGACGTTGTGTGTCTGTCTGTGTATCTTTTATGCACGCCCATGCACAGCACACCCCAGGTCAGTTTGGGCTGAAAATTTGCATGGCGGTGGGTTATAGAGACAGTCGGCATGTGTGGGAACACCCACAAAATGTTATACGGCTGGCGCGCGAGTGGGGTAAAACCGCCGATATATCTCATGGGCTGACTCACCAAAGGACGGTGCTGCGACTCTAAACTACAGGTTTGGGGGTTCTAGAGCAGAACACAAGACGTCTGCTCAGATGTGCGTTTACTGCGGTGGTTAAATCCCCGATCGTGTCTGCCTGGGCTAGGCTATCAGCTAAATTCTAACTTTGCTGAATGGATAGAACGGGGGATTTACCCCACCCTGACCACACCCCAAGCCAGGCTGAGCCAGCTAACCCAGCGTCTATTGTGGGCGTTCCTAGAGCCTGTATGGGCGTTCCCAGACATGCAGACTGTCTCTATGATCCGGGGAAGGTCATGGACAGCTTGGAAAGTCCTGGAAACCACCTGGAAAGTCCTGGAAACCACCTGGAAAGTCCTGGAAACCACCTGGAAACCACGCTCACACCCCAGGTCAGATTGGGCTGAATATTTGCATGGCAGTGTGTTATGATCCAGAAAAGGTCATGGTTGGCAGGTTGTACAATCCAAGAAAGCTTCTGGAAAGTCCTGGAAACCACCGTCATTTGCAGCCAAGCAAAAGGCACAGTTGTATTGCTTTGTGCCTATATAACCCAGTGCTTTGTGCCTACAGTATATAACCCAGCCAACGCCAGGTGCAATGAACGGTACATTGCTTGTATTTCCATATTTGTACTCAAAGACCAAAAAGACTGTGGGTGGGTGGAAGAAAAAAAAAAAGCTATTTGTTTCACTATTTAGTATTTATAGGAGAATAGCAGAGATGCTGGTGGAGAGAGCAGACTAGAGTAAAGACTAGGAGTAAAGTGAAGTCACACACGGCATGTGGATTTGAGAATTGTCTGTAGAAAAGGAAACTGTTCTCTGGTAAAATCTCACAAACTCAGATTTAAAAATCTGACTTGTGCAGAAAAGGTAGGCGACTGCCATCTTGTCTCCCTCTCTCTCCCTCCCTCTCTCTCTCCCTCTCTCTCTCCCTCTCTCTCTCTCTCTCTCTCCATTTGCAGAATGGTTACAGTTCATGTGGGAATATACAGAATTGGATTGTAATTGGCTTCACGCTGTCGCTGTGTTTGACACGATTACAAAATATATTTTGTTGGAGTCTAAGGTTGAAAAACAGATTTAATCAGATTGACAGTAACCCTGTCTGTGTTTACAAACAGCAGTGCTCAGGTTCCTGTTGAGGAGAATACACTTCTCTGAAAAACTCAATCCTTGTGCGTGCGTGCGTGCCTGAGAGTTAATGGCAGCATATGCCATTTGGTAGAGATTTTCATCCAAAACACCTCACAATTGCAAGAGTGAATGCATTTTGAGCCAGCTTGGTTGCTCCCAGTGGGAATCAACCAACCATAGCAACTAGGGCTGGGTTCAAAAAATCGATTCTCCGATTTTTAATCGATTTTTATTTTAATCCTCGATTATCGATTCATATGTCCAGAGATCGATTTTTTTTTTATTAAAAAATAAATAAATAAAATAAAAATTAATAAACAGGCTAAAATATTATGCTGTGTGTGGTAGTTGGAACATAGTTTCAAGTTGACGTTTATTTATGTTTGTAGTTAAAACAAAAACAAATACTGTAGGCTACATGAATGGAAATGTTTGATCATTAATATCTACTTTTAGAAATTATATAGGCTGAAATCAAATCACTCTGCATAATTGTGAAAGTGTCTTTATTGACAGATGAAAAGGCTGTTATTTACCCTTTGTCACCACCTGGTGAGTAAATATATGTGTAACTAAAACCATTAAAATTGACAACAGGTCTGCAACTTTTTTCCCCGTGTATCTACTTGGCTGGTTGGGAACCCCTGTGTTAATGTAATTCAGGGTACAGATCAAAAAACATTTCGAAACATATTGAAATCGATCGAATCGGAATCGAATCGAAATTAATCGATTCGCAACCTTGTGAATCGGAATCGAATCGATTCTTGAAATTTGAACCAATACCCAGCTCTAATAGCAACCACATCAAAGATGAACAACAAGCCGCAGTGCAGAAAGCATGTCAGAATCAAAGTGTTGTGTAGCACTTCTTCACATACAGTAGATGGCGCTCTCTGGAAGTCAGGATGTGATATAGCGGATGAGGAGTGGTGAAATCCCATTCTACAACAGGATGATTGCATTCTTCTTCACTTTTCAATGAGACCTTCAAGTATGGGTCCATTTTGCACATACACAGACACTTCATTAGGAACACCTGTACACCTGCGTATTCGTGCAATTATCCATTCGGCCAATCATTTGGCAGCAGCGCGCGATGCATAAGATCGTGCAGATACAGGTCAGCAGCTTCAGTTCATGTTCAAATCAAAGCGTCTCTTGATGTCTCTACCTTGAAGACACTGGCAGTGGCTCTGGTCCAAAGTCATTTCGACTACGCATGCACAAGCGGGTACAGCAGTATATCTAAACATCTAACCAACAGACTACAAACTGCACAGAACAAACAGAGTAGCTCTGAAGCTTTCCCCTCGTACTCACCTAGATGGCCAACATTTTAAATCTCTTGGTTGGCTCACAGTGGAGGACATGACATGCTGAAGCTCAGTCTGCTTCATGGCATTTTTACTGGGATTAGCACCCAACTACTTCAGAGGTTATTTCACACGAGTTAGTGACTCGCACAACCACAGGGCCAGGGCCAGTGACCAGAATGTCAACCTTCTTAGATTTAGGACTCTCCTGGGGGAAAGTATGTCCGCCTACACTGGAGCAGCAGCGTGGAATAGCCTACCAGCATCACTTCAATCCATTAGCTCAAAAAGTCAGTTTAAGGTCAAAAAGTGGCTGATGGCCAACCTGGTTAGATAGTCCTTCCACTGGAAGGTCTGTTGTTTTCGAACTATTCAGTGTATATGCATATTTGATATTGTTTTGATATTTGAGTTGTTGTTGCTATTGTATCTGTTGTTGCCTTGTCTGTCTTGTTGCCACTAAGTGGACCGCAGTGGAAATAAGTCTTAGACTTTTCTGTGTTTTTATCCTCATGAGTTATGGAATGCCATACTGTGTCTGTGGGAAGGGGGGACTATTTGTATGTGTTTTCAAACCGAACCACATCAAACATCAGGATGGGGAGGGGGGGGGCGGCGCTGATCACAGTGTTGTTGTTGTTTTTTTGCCTTTATTTATACAGGAGTCGTCTCACTGAGAGCAATGCTCTGTTCACATTCTCACACATTCATACCTGGAAGCTGACCAGTACAACCACAGTCTGATCTGCGCTGGCCACTGATCAGCTCCACTGGAGCGGTTGGGGTTAAGGGCCTTGCTCAAGGACACCTCAGTGGTCGATAATGAGGGAGGGGCAAGCGCTGTCTTTTCACCTTCCCTCACCCAGTTTTATCCTGCCGGTCCCGGGGGAATTGAACCAGCGACCTTCCAGGTCACAAGCTCGCTTCTCTAACCACAGAGAGGGCCACCACTGCCCCACCGTGGCATGGTTGTTGGTGCGGCCAGACGGGCTTGCTTTGAGCATTTCTGAAACTGCTGATCTCCGGGGATTTTCACCCCACAACAGTCAGAACAGAGGTCACACGCAAAGGGTGTGACAAACAAAAAGCATCCAGTGAGTGGCGGTTGTGCGGATCTTGTTTTTGACAGGTCAGAGGAGAACAACGAGCAGACAGATTACCTCTTTACAACCGTGCCGAGCAGAGGAGCGTCTCAGAATGCAACGCGTCAAACCTGGAGGCGGATGTCACTCTGGCATGCAGCCGGTTGACATTGAGCTGAAGGCGGATACCTACACAGTATTAGTATGGCGTTTCCTAATAAAGTGCTCACACACACACACACACACACACACACACACACACACACACACACACACACACACACGCACACGCGCATGATCGTAGTACACACCCATATACAGTATACACACATGCCTCTCTGAGAAAATAGCATGTGACCCTCCACCTTATGCGGCTTCCAATCGATGACTAACGGTGTTGCCTTAGCACTTAGTCTCTCTACAGGGAGGGAGACCAACCCTACACATGCCCAACGCTCTGGATTCATACACGCTACAATTGTTTATTATCTTTAGGATATCTAGTTTTCATTAACTTTCGCATGTTGCGTTTTTGTCTCTGTGTCTTCACGTGTTTTACAATTTTAGATTCTCCCTTGAACTATGTATGTGCCTCAAAAACACCCGCGGAGTGCAGCTGATAATATAATAACCATAATATATATCTCAACAGGGTTTGATGGGCTTATGGATCGATACCAATAGGCTAGCTCAACAATTACTTCTTCTTCACATGCTGAGATTCATGGCTTTCAAAAGCTCACTTTCCAGCAGACTGTACTCCCACCCACACACACACACACACACACGCGCACGCGCACGCGCACGCACACGCACACGCACACGCACACACACACACACACACACACACACACACACACACACACACACACACACACACACACACACACACACACACACCAGCAGCCTTCCTCACAGTTCGCACGGCTAAACAATGGGGCATGACGCTATACAGTAAGTGTCACAATACATTTCGATTTCAAGCCAAAAATGAAAATGATAGAGCTGTAGATATATGAATGAGACAGTATATAGACAGAGTTGGCTCTCTGGCCAAGATGAAAATGTGACTTTATTATTTTTGGGTATTCTACCGTAAGCTACCGGACATCTGCTGATGTTGATGTTGTTGCAATTCCTTGGTTGCCGATGCAAAAAAAAACATGAAATGACTTAAAGGAACACTCTGCCCATTTTCAACCAGCTTTGTATCATTAGAACATCAGTAGTATATCAGAACACTGTAAACTGTTTTGAAGTCTGTCATTTAATTTGACAGTTATTGAGTGTTAAAGTGTGGACCAGTGACATCACTGGTCCACACTAACTCAAATTAATAACTCATTAACTCAAATCAACTCTCAATAACTGTCAAACTAGATGAATGACTTCAAAACCGTTTACAGTTTGAGAGTTGATTTGAGTTAATGAGTTATTAATTTGAGTTAGTGTGGACCAGTGATGTCACTGGTCCACACTTTAACACTCAATAACTGTCAAATTAAATGACAGACTTCAAAACCGTTTACAGTTTTCTGATATACTACTGATGTTCTAATGATACAAAGCTGGTTGAAAATGGGCGGAGTGTTCCTTTAATGCCCTTTTAATACGTGACAAGATACTATACTGTCATATCTGTGGACATTGCACTAGACAACATTACATTGGCACAAGTGGAAAATAGGTTTGCCTAATATTGCTCAATGGTCGGGCACCTGATTGCAAAGTGAAACATTGACCATTTGCAAAGCAAAGCTGTCGGTTCATTCTGTCTTCTGATTGGTTATATATCCATACACCCAAACAACCGTTATCCGCATAGTGGCAAAGAGCTGGAGCACTGCTCGAGCTCAAGTCGCATTGCTTTGCTCGAGCCTCTGCGGCTGATGATATTCCAGTGATACATTACTGCTGTACTAAATGATCAGTCCCAGAGCGCATCCCCCTGACCACATCCCACCGCTCCTCCCATCTGCAGAGGAGTGTGGGAGGAGGAGGTGAGGAGGTACTCCCTCCCTGCCTGCCTGTAGCGCCCCCCGCAGGAGGACGATGCCAGAGAGAGAGAGAGAGAGAGCGCTCGGCTGCAGAGATTCAAGTGTGCGTATCGAAGAGGCCGATGGAGACGGATAGCGGGGACGGCGACGTTTCGACATGGCTTTGAAAACACGTGAGGTGTTTTTCTGCCTGTCGTCGCCCGTGGCGTCAATTACTGCTCCCCCAAAAGAGATGCCACACGCCACCTAATGGAGATGAATGGGCTGCATGCAGTTGGCATGGAACACTGGCCTCCCGCGTGCATCACTGATATGAGCTGAATATTACTATCGATGTCTCTCCCCCCCCCCTCAGAGTTGGCTCAGAAATATTCCTCATCAAGACACATTTCTATTGTGGAGTCTGTCCAACTTATTATGTGCGTCAAGGTTACATTTCCTCGTGGATTATAAATAAAAGCATTCAAAAAGCCAGAAGAACTGAATTTCATTTCTAAATCAAGCTATATAATTCATGGGGCATTTAGCCTCAACGACTTGTTGGCACGACTCTGGCTTTTCAAGTGATGAGGCTTGGCGCGCTCTCTCTCTCGCCATGGGGACAGGGCTGCTTAGCATTATGCTGATGGATCAAAGCAGTGGGGCCAGGCCACATTCAGGAGGATCAGATCTGGTGAGCTCCATCCAGCCTGCAGGCCACATTCAGGAGACCTTTGATACTGGAGGATCAGATCTGGTGAGCTCCATCCAGCCTGCAGGCCACATTCAGGAGACCTTTGATACTGGAGAGGATCAGATCTGGTGAGCTCCATCCAGCCTGCGGGCCACATTCAGGAGACCTTTGATACTGGAGGAGGATCAGATCTGGTGAGCTCCAGCCATATCCCTCCCTTATGCCGGCACCTGACCTTGCAGTTAGCCGGGTAAACCAGCCGGTCACGTGAACTCACATTTCATTTCGTTCCACGTTCCCGTCTGGCCTCCAGCCTTCACCCAGCGTCTGCAGTGGACGGGGAGGTTGGGCGGGTGTACTTGCCTTGACAGACAACTCCTTCAGCCAATCAGCGTTGGATCCAGTTCAAACCCAAATCCACTCTGGAAAAACGTAGTTTTTTTTCCAGAGAAAGCCGAGGAACCGCTTTCACCCAAAACCTCCTAGAAGCGGCTTACTCAAGGAACAGTGATTCATAAGCATCATCAAGATGTGATTATCAGGCTTTACACAACTCTACTGTACAGGCCGTTCATCACTAGCATAGTCTTTGGGATACAAAGAGAAAATAGGCAACAATTAATCTCGTGCAACATTTTCTCGTTCCCCAGGTTAATGTAATTTGTGTTTAATTGATGTGAACCTGGTGAACATTTTCGGGAAATAGACCGTTATGTGACCAGCCTTAAAGGAACAGTTCGCACAAAAAAAGTGAAAATTCAGTCATTATCTACTCACCCCGATTCCGATGGAAGGGCGGGTGATGTTTTTTTATGTCCACAAAAAATTCATGGAGCTTCACAGCAACTCTGTTACAGAATTCTCCTAAACAATTTAAGTGGATGGGGTCAAACAAAAAAATATAAATAAATAAATAAAATAAATAAAATAAATAAAATAAATAAAATAAATAAAATAAATAAAATAAATAAATAAATAAATAAATAAATAAAGTAAAAAGCTTCCATACTGCTCACCTAGCAGGCTATACAGTATCCCCAAAACTTCTTCTTGCAGGACCTGGCTACAGTGAAGATAGCTAAAAACAGGGTGTAAATTATTGTTGTGGGTTTGTTTTGTTTTGTCCTGTTCTGTCTGTGTTAATTTGGAGAACGGAGTGCTTTGAAAAACCAATAAAAACATTTGAATAATAAAACAGGGTGTAAATGATGTATTTTCAAGTGAACTTGGCATCTCAGGGCTTGTGGAGACTTGGAATACGCCAGGTGAGCAGTATGAAAGCATATTTTTTCAAGTTGGAGCCCATCCACTCTATTAGGAGAATTCTGCAACAGTGTTTTACTGTGAAACTCGGGTGTGTGGGCGTCAGTAGCAGTGGCGAACCGTCAGGGCCTTCTAGGTATTCACTGAAGGCCCAAGAAGAAATTGAAAAGAAATGAATTTCCCCCTAATCAATTATTTGTATTTGTTATTTATTCGTTTTTATTCACTGAAATAACAGTAATATTGTCGCTAAATTGTTCAGATCTCGGACTCACTTTGTTTCAGCAAATATGGGGTTAAATATTTGGACCAGCCTCCACCGGCAAATGGTATTTGATTGACAGCAAGACAGCAACCCTTCCCCACCCACTCTAGTCATGACATGAGGATGACCGCATAGAAGGACCGGTTCTGATAGGCACGGTTCGCCACTGGTCAGTAGATAGTGACACACACACACACACACACACACACACACACACACACACACACACACACTGACAGGAGTCTTAACCCTAACATAGATAAAAGGTTCGGTCACGACGAGATGAATGAAGTGCACACAAACAATATCAACAGATGAAACCTCATCTGTGTGTGTGTGTGTGTGTGTGTGTGTGTGTGTGTGTGCGTGCGTGTGTGTGTGTGCGTGCGCGTGTGTGCATGCGTGTGTGTGTGTGTGTATTCCCCTGCTACTCGACTTTGCGCATCAAGTTAGCCATCCCTTTGGTATTTCTCTTCATTTACCTCTTTATCATTGCTCACGTCGATCTGTCACTCTCTTTACACTCGCCGGCCCCTCAAGTGCCAAACGAATGTTTCAAGTTTGCCCTGGAGAATCTAACGTCTTCATCTCCTACATCTGAGCCCCCCACCACACATGAGAGAAATCTAACACATGATGTCCATTCTAGACCATTTCCCACAAAGTTCCCCCCCCGGAGACCTCACCCCATTCACCTGCTAGGAAAAGAGAGCAAATTAATCATTCATTCCATATAGGCGCCGGGGGGCCTTTCTCTGGTATCAGCAGCAGCAGCAGCACCTACCAGCCAGCCAGCACCACCGAGCAAGGTCATTAGTGGAAGAGGAGAGCAGGGGGAGAGCGAGCCTTTTGTGCACTGGGGAGTCTATGGTGGTTACTGGACAGGATCCAGCAATGGAACAGACAGGTGATGACAGAGTGGGAGAGAGGGAAGCAGAGGAGACAGAGAGGAGGGGGTGGGGGGAGAGAGGGGGAGGTTTGGGAGGAGGAGGAGGAGATGGAGTGTAAGAGAGGTAGATAGTAGAGAGAGGAAGGGAGGGAGGGAGGGAGTGGACGGTCTGCGAGAGAGCGATATAGAGCCGCGGTGAGGTGAGAGAGGAAGAGGAAGAGGAGGCCCGTTATCTGGGTGGAGAGTGGCAGTTTGGGGGCTGCGGCTGCTCTCTCGCAGGGCTCCCATCCAGAGTCCTAATGACCTGAGGCTCCACGGCCAGGAGGGGCGGGTCGTGTGCCAGCCAGCAGAGCCGTGCAGCCAGGGAGCGGAGGAGCCCTCTCCACCCGGAGAATCACTGATGTGTGAAGCAACCAGAGCGTGACGGCAAACCACAAGGATCATAAAAACATTAAAAATATATATCTATCTAGGCGGCGCGCTGCCTAGCTGGATCAGGCGGCATGTCTTCCTTCACTCGCTGCGGTCTAATCAAAAATGAAACAATATCAATACTGCGGCGAGGATGATTTGAGAGGGACGGTAATAGCTTGTACACGATATGTTCAGCGCTATTATGCAAACTGAGACGTCTCGTCTCTTCCTGCAACGTCTGCCGGCTCCAACGGGGTTGCTATTTTTTGCTGGTTATTATTATTATTGCACTCTTCTGTCATGGCACACTGTAACTTAGAATGTGTCATTAAAAGCCAGACGATCACATCGTCCGATTGGCACCAAGCCTCTATGTTTTGATAAGCACTGAAGTCCCTCCTATCCACCTTATTTTTGGCGGCCATTTTTGCCTGATCTGCCTGATGGGTGCTTCTTCCGGTGTAATAGACTATTTTAACTTGACAAAAAAAAACGTCTATGAGGATTTTTTGCTGGGATAACGTAATGCATTATGGGTAGTCGGCTAGTGTAGCTAATGCTAGCGGCTAGCGTTAGTTACTTTACATGGCAGTAAAACGCCACTGAATGACCAAATTGATTTAACTTTTAACCATTTCGAGTAACACTGTTTCCATACGGACCCCCAGCGTCGGTTAGTTGTTTATAACGTGACTATATTTATAACTTTTATAACGTGCTCCAGCTTCCGGTTTATAATTCGGTATTGCAGCATAGGTCTGCAGCCGAGTATAACAAAGGAAATGGCAAGCTGCAACAATAAGTCACGTTAAACAAGACCTTGTACCCACAATTATTTTTTACAGTAGGGCATTCAAAAATAAGGTGGATAACTTCGCAATGTTTCCTCCGTTTTGCACATCAGATCAGAGACACCATGGAGCCATTTCACAGTGACAGTTTTGAGGTGGTAAAAGCAGGAAGTTAAAGCAGGTGTAACCGATACCATTCGTTATGGTTCCATTCCGTTTAGGCGTTCCAGTGCTAGGGGGCCCTCATTAATGTTACTGCTTACGCCTGCTTTACTTCCTGCTTTACCACCTCAAAAGGTTGCTGTGAAAAGAGGGTTTCTGGGGAACCCTTGGTTAAAAAAAAAGCATTGGAATAACTAAAACCAGAAATGATCCTATCCCATTCCCATCACATCCTATTATGGAAGCATATTTGCACTTGTCCTGAAAAGATGATTTGCAGGTTTTCTTGTAATAACAAGATCTCCTCAAGATTCAAGATAGACTTCAATAGCCACAGTAAGTAATAAGATTACAAACCAGGAATGTGACAGTGCAAGTATGCAGCCGAATCACTTGTACAGTATGCCTTTTGAAGCGTTTTCTGAAAATCACGTTTAAAAAAACGCATTTACATTTCAAAAGTCATAAAAGTGATTCACGTTTGTGAAGATTATCCTGCTGAACACAAATTACCACTACCATAAACTTTTGTTAACCACACACCTTATTTTATGCATTTAAACAAAATCCCCATTCTAAAACCCCATTGACTTTTCCCCCTGAAGATCCAACATGCTACTTCCGGACTTACTGTATTCCTGCGGTGCTCTTTATACTTAGCCAATAAGCATCTAACATAAACAATTAAATTAACGGTCATGTATTAATTTAATGTAGATGCAAAGGCATTCCAGGAATATTGCTATTTACCCCAGCTCGTGGCCCGCTTCAAGACGGGCAGCCGGCCCTCTCCCTCGGCTAGGAGAAGGCTGTCCGTCCGCCTGGATGGAGGCATCCAGCTCTCTGCTCTGGTGCTCCGTGCAGTGAGCCAGCCAGTGAGCAAGCAGTGCACGGCACTGTATTTACATCATAATGACAGGCCTGGATTAACACAGTGTGGTGTGCTGCCCCTGGGTGAGAACACTTGAAGTATTAGGGCGGCTTTAGCTCAGGAGGTAGAGCGGGTCGGCCAATGACGCAAGGGTTGGCGGTTCGATCCCCGCTCCCTCCCAGCTGCTGTCGTTGTGTCCTTGGGCAAGACACTTAACCCTCCTTGCTCCCGATGGTGTGTAGGCACCCTGCGTGGCAGCCTGCCGCTATCGGTGTATGAATGGGTGAATGTAGACTACCTACTGATTGTAAAGCGCTATATAAATGCAGGCCATTTACCATTTACCAAGTAGCCCCCTCCTTCCACTTTACAGGTTAAAGGTCCCATTCCGTGGAAAAGCTGTTTTTACTTGTAAATTCATATATACTGCTGTCATCCCTCCCTGTAATGAGTGGTCACAACCTCAGAACTGCCACAGTTGGATTTGTCCCTATCCAGCTTCCCCCTGCAGTCTCCTTCAAGCCACGCCCCTTACACTCTGTTCCCCCAGACGGGTTAATGTGATGTCACTCGGTTCCTTAAGCATACTGCGCGCGGACTCTCTCACACAAGCTACCTGCACCATTTTGTCTATAGCCACAAAATTAACACTTCTAGCTGGAGCGACGCCAACTGTACGTGATCCAGCAACTGCGGAGGTGCATATGAGATTTTCATTTGAGAAATCTGGTCACCTTACCATGATCTGTTTGGAGATCAATAATAAATAAAACAAATGTGCACATTTACATAAAAACATCAGTCAACATCATAACATACAACATCCTTCGTCTTTTATCTAATCTGGTGGAATGAAGCAGACAACCCAGTTGCAAGTAACATGAAAGCAGGGATGCAAACTATAAGTAACAGTCACCTTTTTCATCCCAAAATAGGGCACTTAAGTGAATGATTTTGTGTCTGCCCTGGTATCTGTCCCCTTTTTCACTATCAATGACTTTGCAACCCTGAATAGGAGTCTAAATTACTCTGTCTTTTGTCAATGTGTTTTATCTGGAGACTAAGCAGCCATAGGCTTTCGGTTGTATTAAAGCCTTTCTTTTTGTATTGAGTGATACACTTTACTCATATCATATTATGATACCCCAGGTGTGCTTAAACTACAGGTTAAGAGCTGCTTTTCTTAAATACCAAAATGTGAAATTATTATTGGTTGTCATATCTTATCGGATAACAGATATGGGGGGAATTCCCCCCCAGTTTGCAACGTGAATTTTAAGCCCTGCACACATACATGTATGTATACACTCTATCTCTCTCTCTCTGTGTGTGTGTGTGTGTGTGTGTGTGTGTGTGTGTGTGTGTGTGTGTGTGTATGTATGTATGTACACACATGTACACACACACACACTTTTGTGCTCATATATAGCAGAAAGACAACACCCGAGATACAGCACCAATGTCTCGAATATGATGAGCAAACATCACTACTATGTCCTTTGACAACACTGACATATTGATTTCCTGTCTGTCGTTGTTGTCTTCTCCTGAATGTCAAGTGTTGGGCTTTTTATGAGATGTCTGACAACAAGATGTCTGACAACAAGATGTCTGACAACAAGCCCAATGACTGACTGAAGCTTCAACGGATCATCGAAGGCGCATCACAAGCAAAGGCTAGAGAGCCAGGGCCAAAAGGGAAACCGTCGTGCACACAGCATTGCAACAAAAGTGATCTTAGCCTTCAAAATCAGGAGGTAAAAGAAGAAGTTGCTGATGGACAAACGTGACACTCCCCAGAGGGAGGGACCACATGTAGGCCAATTGTAATTCCCAGAAAATGAGAAAATTGTTTCTTTTTTTAATGTGTTTTTCGTTTTTTTCCATTAATACACAAGTTGAGGTTTTGAACTATCCATTCCAGATAAAATGCAGCCGTTTTAGAATCAGTAAATGAGTGGATCTTGTTAAATAAAAGTCCTTGTTGTCCAGTCCCCCCTTACCTGGCTGCCTACAGTAGGTGTGAAAAGCTTCTCCAGCTTTGAGGGCCGTTATCTCTGAATGTGGCTTTTAGGAGTGTGAACATTCAAATAAGCACATCTCCCTTCATTCTTTTCAGATTACAATGTGTGACACAGCATTTGAAAGTTTACAATCTGAACTTTCATAATCTGTAAAAAAAAAAAAAAAACAGAAAAAAAAGACCTCCGCCTACATGTGGGTCGAAATACCAGCAGCTGTCACGACGGGCCAAAGCACTTCAAACAAGCCCGAGCTGCAGCGCAGCCAGCGGCGCCACAGGGCAGTTGGTGGTGGTGAAACATAGCTCACCTGGTAGAGCGAGGTGAGCAAAGGGAATAGCTATTGTAAAGTCAAGAGTGGATTTTAATTATGCGGCTGTTCTACTTTTCACTCTGACAGAGGGCCATTAATTCACAGAGACATCGTATGCCCCTGCCTGCACGCCTCCTGAGAGACGAAGGCACATTGCTTTGACAATGTCAGCGCGGCAATAAAAGACTTTCTGCAACACATCCAATAAGGCAGGCACGCTTTGCTGCAATTCTGTCTGACAATGAGCGTAATATCATCCATACAATCAATGCAATAGCTCTTTTCTATGGAAATGAGGACTGATATTGTCTGTGTGTTGCCTGAGATGGATGCCGAACTATACGGCGTACGCACCTCTCTTTGTCACACGCTGTGCTCAGTCTGTCACACCGGGAGGTTTGATGGCAAATGAAGTCTGGCTTCAGATTGTGATTGTTTCTATTTTTGGTTCATCGTGACCGGCGCATCAGCGTAAGACACTCAACACTGACTGTGCCATGTTGCTCTACTGCCATTTTCATTTTCTAAATCTGTATTCTGTACTGGCATATTTGGTAAGAGTGTGATGTGCAGTTACAAAATTCTGGTTGAGTGGGATTTTCGTGAATTTAGAAGAATCTGCAGTGAAAGTTAACCTTATAATGAGAGCCACTAATTGGTCTAAAGTGGCGCCAAACAATGTGGCTGCATGTAGAGCAGTGTGTGACACAATGTAGAGCAGTGTGTGACTGAATGTAGAGCAGCGTGTGACACAATGTAGAGCAGCGTGTGACACAATGTAGAGCAGCGTGTGACACAATGTAGAGCAGCGTGTGACACAATGTAGAGCAGTGTGTGACACAATGTAGAGCAGTGTGTGACTGAATCTGGTAAGTGTTGTTGCTGTTGTGTGTTGACCTTTTGCAAAAGCACTCAGCAAAGTATTGGGCCGTCATGTGTCAAAAATAATGACAGAGATTAGGAAGTAAGAAGCATCTAAGGTGGCATTTGACAGAGATAAGTGGTGGAGAAACCTGTCTGGAGATGCAATCTGTGCCTTTCAGAAGATAAATATTGGGTTGGACGCACATCACCGATTTCTATCAGCCAAGGAAAATTAAAAAGCGGATTATTGCCTGTCTCTTAAGTACATGGTTAAGGGCTTATCCAGGTTTTTTCTCAGCAGGATATACAGAGGCAAAGTGACCGCCTAGTTCCTGCTTCAGCACTGTACCAGAGATTTTCATCCGCCATTTATTTTCCCATACACATTTTGTAAAATGCTTATAAAAATAGATTTACCGGTTCAAACCAAACGGTACAGATATTATTTAGAAACAGGAGAGATCGCATAACATTTCACTGGGACCAAAACGTTAAAAAAAATGCGGGTTTAAAGAAAATATTTTTTCAATGTTTTTTTTTGTTTTGGTCCGAGTGAAATGTTCTATGGTCTCTCCCGATTATACAGTAGCGTTAGCTGAACCGTTTGGTTCGACGAAGCAAAACTATTTTATAAGCATTTTACAAGATGTCTATGGGAAAGTAAATGGCGTTGATGAAAATCTCTGGTACAGTGCTGAAGCAGGAAGTGACGTTCCACTTTGCTTCTCTATAGTGACAATTCTTCATGTCAATTAAATCAGACATACAGTACCTTTACATGGTGGGCACAAACATCTCTGACCCCAGTCATCCCCTGTTCATTCATGGATCTGTTCTACTTCTGTTCTATTTGACTGCATGTCCCATCATGCTACAAATATCACACGAGATTCAAATGATGATTATGATTTGTTGCCCTCTGAATACTCAACAGTCCAAAAATATTACTTTTGGAAGCTGGTCTTTGTTGCCATAGAGGTCAACGTTGGAGAGTGATAGTATTTGCTGCTCTCCCTTGTCACCATCCTTCAGATTGTCAAGCTTTATTTTGACTTGCTTGCCCGGCTCTCAGATTTGTGTCGCTTGCTTGTCATCTCACATTACAGTGCAGAGCCTGCCTGGAGATTACCCACATTTGAGTCGTGAAAATCAAACATGCGATCATCTTGATGATCATCTTGATGGCCCCAGTTGGTCTGAAAGTAGATTGGGAGGCAACTTCGCTCTCTGACTTCAAGTGAATCCGTGCCCACTCGTCGTCCTGACTGTTCTCCTACAGGAAGTTAGGCACAGACTCAGTTGTTAAGTTAGGCACAGACTCAGTTGTTTAGTTAGGCACAGACTTAGTTGTTAAGTTAGGCTCAGACTTAATTGTTACAGTAAGTTAGGCACAGACTCAGTTGTTAAGTTAGGCACAGACTCAGTTGTTAAGTTAGGCACAGACTCAGTTGTTAAGTTAGGCACAGACTTAGTTGTTAATTTAGGCACAGACTTAGTTGTTACAGTAAGTTAGGCACAGACTTAGTTGTTACAGTAAGTTATACACAGACTCAGTTGTTACAGTAAGTTATGCACAGACTCAGTTCTTAAGTTAGGCACAGACTTAGTTGTTACAGTAAGTTATACACAGACTCAGTTGTTACAGTAAGTTATACACAGACTCAGTTGTTACAGTAAGTTATGCACAGACTCAGTTCTTAAGTTAGGCACAGACTTAGTTGTTACAGTAAGTTATACACAGACTCAGTTGTTACAGTAAGTTATGCACAGACTCAGTTCTTAAGTTAGGCACAGACTCAGTTGTTACAGTAAGTTAGGCACAGACTTAGTTGTTACAGTAAGTTATACACAGACTCAGTTGTTACAGTAAGTTATGCACAGACTCAGTTGTTGCAGTAAGTTATGCACAGACTCAGTTGTTAAGTTAGGCACAGACTCAGTTGTTGCAGTAAGTTATGCACAGACTCAGTTGTTACAGTAAGTTATGCACATACTCAGTTGTTACAGTAAGTTATGCACAGACTCAATTGTTGCAGTAAGTTATGCACATACTCAGTTGTTGCAGTAAGTTAGGCACAGACTCAGTTGTTGCAGTAAGTTATGCACATACTCAGTTGTTACAGTAAGTTATGCACGGACTCAGTTGTTATAGGCACAGACTCAGTTGTTAAGTTAGGCACAGACTCAGTTGTTAAGTTAGGCACAGACTCAGTTGTTACAGTAAGTTATGCACAGACTCAGTTGTTACAGTAAGTTATGCACAGACTCAGTTGTTACAGTAAGTTATGCACGGACTCAGTTGTTATAGGCACAGACTCAGTTGTTAAGTTAGGCACAGACTCAGTTGTTAAGTTAGGCACAGACTCAGTTGTTACAGTAAGTTATGCACGGACTCAGTTGTTATAGGCACAGACTCAGTTGTTACAGTAAGTTAGGCACAGACTCAGTTGTTACAGTAAGTTATGCACAAACTCAGTTGTTACAGTAAGTTATGCACAAACTCAGTTGTTACAGTAAGTTATGCACGGACTCAGTTGTTGCAGCCAACTCAGGATCTAGAATTTGGCAAAAAGTCATGTTGCGCATCCCATGGCATTCTAAAATACAGAAATATATTAAATGACAAAGAGTAAAATAAAAAAGTAGTTAACTGAGACAACTGGCGTAAATTCCATGGGCAGGAGCTAGCTGCCTATAGAATATGTAGCTGGAAGAAGCAACTAGCAGAGTAATCCCATTAAGATCCTACCAAAATTCCAACTTTTTATGTTATTCAAATTGTATACTAAATTGAGAGAGAAATTGACCTGAAAAGTTAATGGTGTTACAAGTTGCATAAACTCATTTGAATTCATGGTGATCAGTGTTCTAGAAATTAAAATGTGCTGAGACCATGAAAGATATTCTCACCCTGTGAATAATGTAGTAAGAACTTCATGCGTCTTAAAGTATTGGGCATAATACGTTCATTTGGCAAGATACATTAGGAATGGTATTGAAATGACTGCAGCATACTGTTAAGCCCCAAACGCACAGGGTGCGTCAGACGCTCGCGTTTTGAAGTCCACCCATTGTTTTAAACGGCCAAACGCGCACCAAGAGCGTTCTGACGCGCGTCAAACTGCCTTGATGCCCGTGCTCGATACCTGTTTCGATTTTGGAGCGTCAAACGAGGTTCCAGCAGCAACCAAAGCGCTCTGAGCTCCCCCCCCCACCCCCCTCTGCCCACTTTCATCCCCCTCTGTCTCGCTATGCTCCTCAAACAAATCTCACGGCAGTTTAAATACAGAAGCATGTAAATACGCTACACTATAGCAAGACTGTCTGAACAAAGTGAGAATAATGTTCTAAACGCATCGGCTAGCAAAATATAGCCTATCCCTGGATGTCATGATGAGATTAGATTGGTGAAAGTTTGGAAAGAATGATTGCATCGTTTTCTCCCGCAGCGCTGCCTTTTTTTTTAGGACAGGTAGGATGATCCAACAGCCTCTGAATGACAGGGGCTCAAAACTACGGTTATAACAACTTTTTTTTCATCTGTCATTGTGCCTGCCTAGTGCCCACATATAAATTAGTGGCCTTTTCCCCAAAATAGTGATGGTTCTGTCATTCTGTGGTGTATAGCCTACATTTCAGATCTGATGCTTGCAGTGCGCTATAGGGGCAGAAATTGACCGCGCATCAAGTTTCGCTCCCTGTGCGTTTGGGGCTTTAGAGTATGTATGTCAGAATTGTCATGTTTATGATGTTCACATGATCAAAGCAAACACATCCTACAATCCTACAGTTACAGTACACACAAACACAAATGCAATGTAGCTATTTGTTTTATTCATTCATGTATCAATTTATTTTATTCACACATAATGCCAAAAATAATGTTAGATAATAATAATAATAGATGTGTTCAATTCCATTTTCAATACAACATATCTTCCTACCAGCTTGTGTTCTGTAGCAGCCGCAAACCGAAGATCAGAAATCCATGAATAATCATGCTGCCCTGAAGGCATGCTCTGCCCTGATCTTCACGCTTGTAGTTTTGATTGGATTGCAGTACAAGATGTAATAATTTTTGAATAGTGCGAAACCCATTTGCATTGCTAGAAGACATAACTGCACTTTCATTTTCATTCAACTTTTTTAGACTTGCCTTCATATTCATTGACTCTACACCTTTGTGCAATCCTTCTGTTCTTCGGATATTCGTGCAATTCACACGCCATCAGCAGACGAGACCTTTCTCATAATATGAGAAAGGAAATATTATGATTGTTTCCTTGTTATCACAGATGCCAATGTACAAAGTACAAAATAAGAGAAGTAAGATCAAAAGAAAACAAGACACAGAGTCTAATGACGGCATTGTTGGATGCATAATGTTGGGAGGAAGTTGTCGTGAGTTTACAAATGTTAAACTTACCGGGCACGTTTCAATAACAGAGTCTGCTACAAACACAATATAATGTAAATCATCCAGGTTACAGCGCCTGGCTGGCTCACTGTAATGTAAATCCAGGTTACAGCACCTGGCTGGCTCACTGTAATGTAAATCCAGGTTACAGCACCTGGCTGGCTCACTGCGCCCAGCCCCAGAGCAAGGAACCGCCCCCGGGGCAGACAGTCACTTCCCGGTCGGGAAGAGAGAGCCGACCGCCGGCCGGAAACGCGCCGTGAGCTGCGGCCGGGACATCATGATATTCTTGAAAAGTTATGACAAGCCAATTACTGGTACAGTAGTTATCTTTCGCATCTACATTAAACTAAGCTATTGTTTTTGTAATTTGTGCATGCTTATTTGTGCAGATATTAAAATGTCAGGTGAGCTGAGAATCGTCCGTGCCTCCTTTAACCGCTGTGGTTTGGGCGCTGTGGTTGTGTTCCCCCCCATATCTTCAGTGCCTACTGCCCAGGTGGGGTATCTCGTCGTAAGGGCCTTTCTCTCTGTGTGGAGTTTGCATGTTCTCCCCGTGCTCCCCCCAGGGGATTCCTCCGTATATAACCCCCCCCCCCCCACTAAAAACATGCAGAAGATCAGATCGTCATCAGTAGTTAAATAGGATACCTACACCACCCACACTTGAGAAAAACGCAAAATCGAGGGGGCGGGGTTTAGGGCACCTACGTCATCAAAGGGGCGTGGCTTCTTTTTTTTTTTGAAAAGTCATTTTTTCAGTACTTCTGCAAAGTGCACTTCTCCATTTTTTTGCCTTGTGTTTTAAAAACACCTTTCTTGGGAAAGTCATTTTTTCAGTAGTTCCTCAAAGGGCACTTCTCCATTTCGCCCTGTGCTTAAAGCCATTTTGAACAAAAATGCTTTATTTCACTTGTTCTCCAAAGGGCACTTCTCCATTTCCTCCATATCAGTTAGACCATCTTGTGGGTGTTGCAATGTTGTGCGCATCACACAGACAGCCTGACAGCGTGTATAAAGCCACCGTGTCAGCCAGAGCAAAGTTTTGATCTCGGCCAAAATGCATTTTGGCCCATTTTAGGATCTGAAACTAATATTTTGTTAACAGCGGAGACCATTTTCACTGTCTCAATCAATCTCTGACTCACCCCACCCCCAGGCTTACAATGCCAGCCCATCCCACCCCATCCCCCACGTTTTATTTGTCTATTACCACGGCCGGTGTTCTGTCGATTTCACAATCGATTTCACAATCACCTCAGTTATAAATATAAACTTGTTTGTTTTTGACCGTCAAGCGGGTGTTCCCGGCAACAAGTAACACCCCTTGAAAGCTACGAATAGCGGCGAGATCAGGGGGCGTTCCCGGCAGCACGTAACGCCCCTTTGAAAGCTATGAATAGCTGCTTGCTCACGTATTTCTCTGACTCACCCATAGAGGCCCCACAGTTTTTTCCTCACATACCCGCTTATATGTATGTACAATACAATGTACAATGTATCCATCATTCAAATATTCCATAATTGCATGTTGTACATGCAAATATTCCATAATTGCATGTTGTGTAGGCTATCTTAGCTAGTATAGCCTACTAATGTATTCCCAAGGCTATTCTGTAGATTCCCTACGCGCAACACACACACACACACACACACACACACACACACACACACACACACACACACCCACCCACCCACCCACTCACACACACACACACACACACAGACAGACATATTCACAGCCAGCCCCCAAACACAGCCACAAACATAGCGCGCGTTAGATTGTGGGCAGGTTTTCTCATTGAAACATCCCAGGTCACAGATTTTTCCCACTCCGGATCCAATTGCGACATCACCATGATGTTTTTTTGATAGGCTATAAGCCTATTAAGCTTTGAATTAAATATGATCAATACAGATTGAGGTGGATTGAATAGCTACAGACTGTTTTCCAAATGAAAACGAATGAATACAGACTGGTGTATGACTATGTCGTTTAACCGTCCCTCAAACAGACCAGAGTTTCCCCACTCTGGATCCAATTGTGATGTGACGTCGCATCACCATGATAATTTTGATCACTAGTGTGTTTCAACATTGTGTTTTTGGAGATTACTTAGGCTATATGCTACGCGATATTAGTTATCTACAATGTTATGTGATGACTACTAGAGTTTGTACCCATGCGAACTACATTGCTTTGCGTCGTAAAATGTTGGCACCATAGGTGACATGAGTTAACATGTTCTAAATGCAGTTCTCTGCCTGAAATGCTACTAATCAAATGGCTTGTTACAATCCTATGTAGGCTGTAAGACGAACAACCCCATTCTCTTGGTACAACCCAGACCCCGGATATCCGCGACCTACGGGTATTATTTCAAAATATGGATTGAATATGAATCTTGGAACGTGAACAAACATCTTAACAACCCAACAAAACCCATTGTTTTTATTTTACGTATTTTATATGATTATTTTAATAGTAACTAACTAGTCCTCCACACAGAATTGGTTAATTTACTGTGAGACTTTATCTTTCTCACTACACTTTCCAAACGTTAACACACATCAAACACAACAACTCTTTCTCACTACACTTTTCAAACATTAACACATGTCAAACACAACAACTCTTTCTCACTACACTTTCCAAACATTAACACATGTCAAACACAACAACTCTTTCTCACTACACTTTCCAAACGTTAACACACATCAAACACAACAACTCTTTCTCACTACACTTTCCAAACATTAACACATGTCAAACACAACAACTCTTTCTCACTACACTTTCCAAATGTTAACACACGTCAAACACAACAACTCTTTCTCACTACACTTTCCAAACATTAACACACATCAAACACAACAACTCTTTCTCACTACACTTTCCAAACATTAACACACATCAAACACAACAACTCTTTCTTACTACACTTTCCAAACATTAACACACGTCAAACACAACAACTCTTTCAAACATTAACACACGTCAAACACAACAACTCTTTCTCACTACACTTTCAAACATTAACACACGTCAAACACAACAACTCTTTCTCACTACACTTTCCAAACATTAACACATGTCAAACACAACAACTCTTTCTCACTACACTTTCCAAATGTTAACACACGTCAAACACAACAACTCTTTCTCACTACACTTTCCAAACATTAACACACATCAAACACAACAACTCTTTCTCACTACACTTTCCAAACATTAACACACATCAAACACAACAACTCTTTCTTACTACACTTTCCAAACATTAACACGCATCAAACACAACAACTCTTTCCCACTACACTTTCCAAACATTAACACACATCAAACACAACAACTCTTTCTCACTACACTTTCCAAACATTAACACACATCAAACACAACAACTCTTTCTCACTACACTTTCCAAACATTAACACACATCAAACACAACAACTCTTTCTCACTACACTTTCCAAATGTTAACACACATCAAACACAACAACTCTTTCTCACTACACTTTCCAAACATTAACACACATCAAACACAACAACTCTTTCTTACTACACTGTCCAAACATTAACACACATCAAACACAACAACTCTTTCTCACTACACTTTCCAAACATTAACACACGTCAAACACAGCAACTCTTTCCCACTACACTTTCCAAACATTAACACACATCAAACACAACAACTCTTTCCCACTACACTTTCCAAACATTAGGCGTTTCTAAGATGTGGGGTCAATATCAATCTAGAATCTAGATTGATTTGATTCATTAATTTGGCGTTCTCTCATGCAAAATATCCAACATCCAATATCCAGAAGTAGTGATTACTACACAGAAGTAACTTTAGTTCCACCATTTGCTATTTGCTTCAAACATAATTTGGATCAGTTGTAACTTTGGCCATTTCTAACAATTTCTAGACAGTGAATTTACACAAGCACTTGAGTGAAATTCATAGTACCTATAGGGACTGTGATTGAATGAACGCAGATTGTCAGATTTGTATACCAAACCCTTATCCTTGTGCCTGCAAGGGTCGGCTGTACCACTAATGTCAGCCACTATGTGTTACAATATTGGGCTGGTTTCATAGACCAGGCCCAAAAGTACATACATCACGTATGCTGCATATATCCATATATGCCTCTACCGTATGGGTTAGTCATAATAGTCAAACATGGTTTTTCATGTTCTGACTTGCTGAAATGTGTGCTGCATATATACATGTTAGTTACACATAATAGTCAAACATGGTTTTTCATGTTCTGACTTGCTGAAATGTGTGCTGCATATATACATATTAGTTACACATAATAGTCAAACAGGGGTTTTCATGTTCTGATGTGCTGAAATGTTTTACACGTCACGTAAAACAGTTTTTAAAACAGTTAATTAGCCTACACAATGTGTAATTTCAGGTTATTGTAAGTTATTGCATAGTTGCAATCTTTCATACTTGCATACTTACAAGTGGGTTGTTTTTAATGGCATGTGATTTGCGGTTCTAATTACCCAATGTGTAATTTCAGGTGATTGTAAGTGTGTCATACATACAAGCCTTCATATCAGTTGGCTGTGTCAATGATTTTCTGTACCTCTTGGTGCGTCATCATTGTCTTTGTCAGGCTTAGAAGCAATGTCTAAACAGTAAACAGTTTATGACAAGTGGTGGCAGCATGCTATGCTACTACACAAGACGTGTTATGGTACATAAATAATATGTAGCGTGTAATAATCTGTAGAACTCTGTCAGAGTTCTACTCTGTCATTATTTTTACATTTGACTTTGAGAACTATGATGAACTGTTAGTCAGTACTCTGTACTGATGTACAAAAGTAACAAGATTGAGGTTGTGAAATCTTCAACCGGAATAAAAAACTGGATATAATATAACTGAATCAGTTAGGCCAAACTATTATCAGTCAGGTCGGTAATGACCGGGGGAAATTATATGATTATTGTCCATTGTGTGTATGATACAACTTTGTTTATCATTCTGTGCCACACACTTTACAGTCTGTTTTTAACTCAACACACTGTACCTGCCCCTTGACCTCGGAGGGGAAGAAAGGATATTGTCAAGGATAGTGTCATAAGCTGATAGCAAGGTATGGTGATCACAAGCATTGTAATAAATATTGTGGTAAATGAAATTGGTAAATTGGTTAAGCAAAGCAAGTAATGCTTTTGCAATGAAGTTTGTAAGATGTATTTTACAAGATATTTTCTGAGATTTGGTTATATTAACTTATTATTTATATTATTATTCTATTATTATTATTCTAATTATTATCTACTATTATTCTAATTATTATCTACTATTATTCTAATTATTATATTATTATTATTATTAGGGGTTATTATGTATATTAACTATACATATTAAAGTATAGATGATTGTTTTGCCCACCTTATTTGGTTGTCTTATCAAAACAAATGTATAGCATGTTAAAGTTTTAAATAAAGTCAAGTCAAGTCAAATCCAACAGGTCTTAATGTCAATTAATTTAGCTTTAACGTGTTTTGTGAAACACACACACACCCACACATTCACCCCTCTCATATATACGTAACTGCCTATAACTGTACATATATTCCTTTCACACACACTTTTCAAAATAGACACTCTTTCATATTGTGATTCATAGTGATTCTTGTTTGTTTTATGTGATCCCGGTTTTTAAGCAAACCGGATCCAGTTTCCTTGTATGTGTACATCCTGTACAAGGTACATCCTGTACAAGGTACATACTACATTGGACTCAATGGTCCACAGATGTATCAAACAAATGTATGTTTTACTGATACAAATGACCAAATTACCACAAATTCAACATGTAATGCCATTTTCTCAATCATTTTGGTCAAAACATCTGGGGTGTCTTAGGTCAGTCCTTGTAATGAGGACCTTGTTATCACTGGTGTATAGCCAGACTTGGCACATTGGATGTGGCCCAAGATCAGACATTGTAATGAGGACCTTGTTATCACTGGCGTATAGCCAGACTTGGCACATTGGATGTGGCCCAAGATCAGTCCTTGTAATGACTTGATCAAAAATATTACAGACAATATATATATATATATATATATATATATATAGTAAATATAATTGTATAATATATTCAAAGTATTGTTAATTGTTAATTATTATTATTATTCAAAACCTGGAAATACTGTAAATACTGTAAATAAACTAAACTAAAACTTGGAACTTGTACTGTGTGTTAATTTAATGTGTTTTGAAAACACACAACCACATATAAAATCTCAAGTGAGATTTTGAGAAAGAAAAAAGAGAAAAGAAAAAACAGGACCCAATTTTTAAAAAGCCACGCCCTCCATCTTACTTTTTGTTCACATTTGTTCTCTAACAAATTCCGGTCAGCGCCATTTTTGATGATCTCCTCCCATAGCCCTACGACACGCCCTCCCTAGATCTAGCTCCTCCTCCTCACAACATAAGGATAAAAGAGACGGGTTCAAAAGAGACTCATACCATTTTACACAATAAAAAAGACAGATATCATCATGGAGACCCCGTCGTCGTCACCATTGTCCTTCATTACAACTCACAGCCACTCTGATTCGGGGGATGAAGAAGAAGAGTTGCACCGTCTGATGTACGGATGGTCCCCGTCGTCGTCACCAATGTTCTTCATTACCCCACCTACCTCGACTCCTTCCTCACATCCTTCCTCACCGAAAGACCTTCCTTCTCCTCTGATCTCACCCCTGACTCTGGATCAACCAGATGGACTGCTCAGTTTTACTTTTCTAAACATTATAAAAGCCTGCAGCAGCACTCTACTCGGTGAAGTGATATTGCGGATGCAGAAGGCGGAGTGTAACGGATGCCTTAGTAACCCCCCTTGTCGGTACCCGGCTAAGAATGACCATGTCTCCATCGAATTCAAAGAATTGTTGAAAGAATTGTGGAACGAACACTTTCTTCCAGGGGTCATACGTGTTTTGGAATCTCAAGGCATCGATGTTACCCCTTCAAGAGTGCTGGATGCCTCGGAAGCTTTTCTGCATTAACTGAGGGAAATATAAATACAAATTCAACATATGTAACTTGTATAATGTACCAATAAAAATAAAATTGATTCTCATCATAATCTGTTTTTTTCCATAATAATAATAATAATATTGTACAAATGTCTGTTGTAATGAAATAATGAATAACATTATCACATAATATAATCCTAATGTTAATTTAAAATTAAATATTCCTCTAAATATCTAGATATTGCTCCTCTAATATATAAGTTGCTGACTCTCATTGTTCACCATTGTACATACACCGACTCCCTTTACCCATGGGAACTGGTCATGGGTTAGGGTTAGAGTCAGGATCAGGGTCAGGGATTTCCAGAGGTTTGGGGTATCGACGGCAAAACAACGCAGAAAAAGAGTTATTTCTTTTTATTATCTTTATTGTTTATTTGAACAGGGACAGTATACAATAAACATATTGCATATAAAAATATTACCACCACAGGTGCAAACCTACGTCACCAAATACACCATGGGCATAATCGTACAGTTACGCTGAGCTTCTCCTCCTTGCTCATCGGTCGCTGTCGCCACAGAGCCTGCGTCAGCCTGCGTCAGCTCTTTTCTTTTTCTTTTTTTGCTTTTTTCTCTTTTATTTTTATATTTTCCCCCTCGTAATAGAATTGGTAGTGCCGGTCCTGGGAAAAGTCGACAAAACACCCCAACTCCCAAAGGGATATTGAACAGTCTCCTCGCTCCTCCCTCAGATAACACCCGGTATGGTTCACCTGGTCGGTGAACCGGCCATCCCGATTCAAAGCCTCTCGAAGCTTTTCTCCCTTTAGCGCATACACTTGCAGAGTCAGCTTTTCCCGCTGGGACATCTTCCTCAGCACCTTGCTGTTTAGCATATGGCGCCCCTTGTCTTTCCACGTTACATTCACAAAGAATGTGACGTAACTATCCAACGGCTCGTCGGGGTACAGCAGCTTGTCAGAATGCTTTGGTATGTCATCGAACTTAATCAGCTTGATGGTGAGCGTTTCGTCAACATTGACTACACCACAAGGAGCATGTGGCGCTAGCATGCTTCCATCCTCTCTGGTAATCAGAGGATACAACCCAGAGGGATTGGCGCCGACTCTCAGCTGCTGTATCGATTTCTCGATGGTACAGGGTTTTCCGCACGAATGTCCCCACGTTTTGACGTTATTCTGCTTCCTAACGTAGAAACTATGCATGTGGCGTTTTTCATAGTTACATCCGTGTCCTTCCACGCATGCCATGCTTAGTAACGTGCAGAAATCGTATAGGGGCATGGCTATTTATTCACAGTCAAACTCCTCCCCATCAGCCAAAGGGCCTCTTCTGTCAACGGGCCCCTCCCCATTTCGAGTAAAATTGACGACAAACATCGGATAATAAGAACAGTAAGAATAAGAACACCGCAAGGCATCAGGTAGCAAGTAATACTCGAGCAAATTATCATATGTTATCTTATGTTAGTAGACACGCGTCACTATATATATATATATACCACACATCTAACGTCCATAACATGGTGGACCATTTAACAAATTCAGATTTAACTCTGTATTCAGACCATTGGATTCAGCCCAGAAACCAGAGTATGTTATAGTGTTATAAATATAGCCACGTTATAAACAGCTAACCAGCGCTGGGGTTAGATCAAAAATCAAGTTAAATCAATGTAATGCAATGCTGTAATGCAAAGTAAGTAGCATTAGCCGCTACATTAGCCAAAGTACCGGTAGTATCTGACTACCCATAATGCATTACGGCGATAAGGGAGACAGGGCAAATTCGGAAACTCCCCCGGCACCCGCTGGGGGCCGCATTTCATTCAATTTAATTCATTCAACCCATCAAACGAAATGAAACAATATCCGGAAGTGAGCTTCATTTTGCTGTGTCAAAGTCAATGAGCTCCTTTTGGTCCATTAATATATACGTCAATGGACTCCACCAAGCATGGTTAGGGTTTAGGGTTTAGTGTTTAGGGTGGGACAGGATTTTTCAGAGGTTTGATTGTGGGACAGTGTTGGCAAATGCAATTACAATTACACAAACTGCTCGAGAAGAGTTGTTTTCCACGCAAAGTGTACTTTTAAAGTTAAAGTTTTATAGAGACCAGCACAAAATAGCTTGTTTATAATAATAATAAACTTGTATTTGTATAGCACCTTTCATACATAAAATGCAGCTCAAAGCGTTTTACACATGAAGAATAAACAAAGGTAAATCAGTGAAAATCAGTAAAACAGTGAAATTTATGTTATGTAAAGTTATGTGACCTCTCTTCTTGGTTTTAGTTAAACTAATTGAACTAATTGAACTAATTGTAGCCTGTCAGTATTACTACTATTACAGTAGTCAGGGTGTTATGAAGAGTTTGATAAGTTGCTTTGATAAGTACTTAGTTTACCACGGGCTATTTGGATAGCCAATTCAATACCACGTTTCGCCTCTAGGTGTCAGGCATAATCACATATCTAGGAGGGGGTTTATATACTTTAAACTTTTTTTATTTTCTCTTTTTTTTTCTTTCTCAAAATCTCACTTGAGATTTTATATGTGGTTGTGTGTTTTCAAAACACATTAAATTAACACACAGTACAAGTTCCAAGTTTTAGTTTAGTTTATTTACAGTATTTACAGTATTTCCAGGTTTTGAATAATAATAATAATTAACAATTAACAATACTTTGAATATATTATACAATTATATTTACTATATATATATATATATATATATATATATATATATATTGTCTGTAATATTTTTGATCAAGTCATTACAAGGACTGATCTTGGGCCACATCCAATGTGCCAAGTCTGGCTATACGCCAGTGATAACAAGGTCCTCATTACAATGTCTGATCTTGGGCCACATCCAATGTGCCAAGTCTGGCTATACACCAGTGATAACAAGGTCCTCATTACAAGGACTGACCTAAGACACCCCAGATGTTTTGACCAAAATGATTGAGAAAATGGCGCTGACCGGAATTTGTTAGAGAACAAATGTGAACAAAAAGTAAGATGGAGGGCGTGGCTTTTTAAAAATTGGGTCCTGTTTTTTCTTTTCTCTTTTTTCTTTCTCAAAATCTCACTTGAGATTTTATATGTGGTTGTGTGTTTTCAAAACACATTAAATTAACACACAGTACAAGTTCCAAGTTTTAGTTTAGTTTATTTACAGTATTTACAGTATTTCCAGGTTTTGAATAATAATAATAATTAACAATTAACAATACTTTGAATATATTATACAATTATATTTACTATATATATATATATATATATATATATATATTGTCTGTAATATTTTTGATCAAGTCATTACAAGGACTGATCTTGGGCCACATCCAATGTGCCAAGTCTGGCTATACGCCAGTGATAACAAGGTCCTCATTACAATGTCTGATCTTGGGCCACATCCAATGTGCCAAGTCTGGCTATACACCAGTGATAACAAGGTCCTCATTACAAGGACTGACCTAAGACACCCCAGATGTTTTGACCAAAATGATTGAGAAAATGGCATTACATGTTGAATTTGTGGTAATTTGGTCATTTGTATCAGTAAAACATACATTTGTTTGATACATCTGTGGACCATTGAGTCCAATGTAGTATGTACCTTGTACAGGATGTACCTTGTACAGGATGTACACATACAAGGAAACTGGATCCGGTTTGCTTAAAAACCGGGATCACATAAAACAAACAAGAATCACTATGAATCACAATATGAAAGAGTGTCTATTTTGAAAAGTGTGTGTGAAAGGAATATATGTACAGTTATAGGCAGTTACGTATATATGAGAGGGGTGAATGTGTGGGTGTGTGTGTGTTTCACAAAACACGTTAAAGCTAAATTAATTGACATTAAGACCTGTTGGATTTGACTTGACTTGACTTTATTTAAAACTTTAACATGCTATACATTTGTTTTGATAAGACAACCAAATAAGGTGGGCAAAACAATCATCTATACTTTAATATGTATAGTTAATATACATAATAACCCCTAATAATAATAATAATATAATAATTAGAATAATAGTAGATAATAATTAGAATAATAGTAGATAATAATTAGAATAATAATAATAGAATAATAATATAAATAATAAGTTAATATAACCAAATCTCAGAAAATATCTTGTAAAATACATCTTACAAACTTCATTGCAAAAGCATTACTTGCTTTGCTTAACCAATTTACCAATTTCATTTACCACAATATTTATTACAATGCTTGTGATCACCATACCTTGCTATCAGCTTATGACACTATCCTTGACAATATCCTTTCTTCCCCTCCGAGGTCAAGGGGCAGGTACAGTGTGTTGAGTTAAAAACAGACTGTAAAGTGTGTGGCACAGAATGATAAACAAAGTTGTATCATACACACAATGGACAATAATCATATAATTTCCCCCGGTCATTACCGACCTGACTGATAATAGTTTGGCC
Organism: Poromitra crassiceps; assembly: GCF_964638095.1. NCBI lineage: Eukaryota > Metazoa > Chordata > Actinopteri > Beryciformes > Melamphaidae > Poromitra > Poromitra crassiceps. Next base: position 8,491,737 of record NC_139652.1, read on the forward strand.
TAACTGATTCAGTTATATTATATCCAGTTTTTTATTCCGGTTGAAGATTTCACAACCTCAATCTTGTTACTTTTGTACATCAGTACAGAGTACTGACTAACAGTTCATCATAGTTCTCAAAGTCAAATGTAAAAATAATGACAGAGTAGAACTCTGACAGAGTTCTACAGATTATTACACGCTACATATTATTTATGTACCATAACACGTCTTGTGTAGTAGCATAGCATGCTGCCACCACTTGTCATAAACTGTTTACTGTTTAGACATTGCTTCTAAGCCTGACAAAGACAATGATGACGCACCAAGAGGTACAGAAAATCATTGACACAGCCAACTGATATGAAGGCTTGTATGTATGACACACTTACAATCACCTGAAATTACACATTGGGTAATTAGAACCGCAAATCACATGCCATTAAAAACAACCCACTTGTAAGTATGCAAGTATGAAAGATTGCAACTATGCAATAACTTACAATAACCTGAAATTACACATTGTGTAGGCTAATTAACTGTTTTAAAAACTGTTTTACGTGACGTGTAAAACATTTCAGCACATCAGAACATGAAAACCCCTGTTTGACTATTATGTGTAACTAATATGTATATATGCAGCACACATTTCAGCAAGTCAGAACATGAAAAACCATGTTTGACTATTATGTGTAACTAACATGTATATATGCAGCACACATTTCAGCAAGTCAGAACATGAAAAACCATGTTTGACTATTATGACTAACCCATACGGTAGAGGCATATATGGATATATGCAGCATACGTGATGTATGTACTTTTGGGCCTGGTCTATGAAACCAGCCCAATATTGTAACACATAGTGGCTGACATTAGTGGTACAGCCGACCCTTGCAGGCACAAGGATAAGGGTTTGGTATACAAATCTGACAATCTGCGTTCATTCAATCACAGTCCCTATAGGTACTATGAATTTCACTCAAGTGCTTGTGTAAATTCACTGTCTAGAAATTGTTAGAAATGGCCAAAGTTACAACTGATCCAAATTATGTTTGAAGCAAATAGCAAATGGTGGAACTAAAGTTACTTCTGTGTAGTAATCACTACTTCTGGATATTGGATGTTGGATATTTTGCATGAGAGAACGCCAAATTAATGAATCAAATCAATCTAGATTCTAGATTGATATTGACCCCACATCTTAGAAACGCCTAATGTTTGGAAAGTGTAGTGGGAAAGAGTTGTTGTGTTTGATGTGTGTTAATGTTTGGAAAGTGTAGTGGGAAAGAGTTGCTGTGTTTGACGTGTGTTAATGTTTGGAAAGTGTAGTGAGAAAGAGTTGTTGTGTTTGATGTGTGTTAATGTTTGGACAGTGTAGTAAGAAAGAGTTGTTGTGTTTGATGTGTGTTAATGTTTGGAAAGTGTAGTGAGAAAGAGTTGTTGTGTTTGATGTGTGTTAACATTTGGAAAGTGTAGTGAGAAAGAGTTGTTGTGTTTGATGTGTGTTAATGTTTGGAAAGTGTAGTGAGAAAGAGTTGTTGTGTTTGATGTGTGTTAATGTTTGGAAAGTGTAGTGAGAAAGAGTTGTTGTGTTTGATGTGTGTTAATGTTTGGAAAGTGTAGTGGGAAAGAGTTGTTGTGTTTGATGCGTGTTAATGTTTGGAAAGTGTAGTAAGAAAGAGTTGTTGTGTTTGATGTGTGTTAATGTTTGGAAAGTGTAGTGAGAAAGAGTTGTTGTGTTTGATGTGTGTTAATGTTTGGAAAGTGTAGTGAGAAAGAGTTGTTGTGTTTGACGTGTGTTAACATTTGGAAAGTGTAGTGAGAAAGAGTTGTTGTGTTTGACATGTGTTAATGTTTGGAAAGTGTAGTGAGAAAGAGTTGTTGTGTTTGACGTGTGTTAATGTTTGAAAGTGTAGTGAGAAAGAGTTGTTGTGTTTGACGTGTGTTAATGTTTGAAAGAGTTGTTGTGTTTGACGTGTGTTAATGTTTGGAAAGTGTAGTAAGAAAGAGTTGTTGTGTTTGATGTGTGTTAATGTTTGGAAAGTGTAGTGAGAAAGAGTTGTTGTGTTTGATGTGTGTTAATGTTTGGAAAGTGTAGTGAGAAAGAGTTGTTGTGTTTGACGTGTGTTAACATTTGGAAAGTGTAGTGAGAAAGAGTTGTTGTGTTTGACATGTGTTAATGTTTGGAAAGTGTAGTGAGAAAGAGTTGTTGTGTTTGATGTGTGTTAACGTTTGGAAAGTGTAGTGAGAAAGAGTTGTTGTGTTTGACATGTGTTAATGTTTGGAAAGTGTAGTGAGAAAGAGTTGTTGTGTTTGACATGTGTTAATGTTTGAAAAGTGTAGTGAGAAAGAGTTGTTGTGTTTGATGTGTGTTAACGTTTGGAAAGTGTAGTGAGAAAGATAAAGTCTCACAGTAAATTAACCAATTCTGTGTGGAGGACTAGTTAGTTACTATTAAAATAATCATATAAAATACGTAAAATAAAAACAATGGGTTTTGTTGGGTTGTTAAGATGTTTGTTCACGTTCCAAGATTCATATTCAATCCATATTTTGAAATAATACCCGTAGGTCGCGGATATCCGGGGTCTGGGTTGTACCAAGAGAATGGGGTTGTTCGTCTTACAGCCTACATAGGATTGTAACAAGCCATTTGATTAGTAGCATTTCAGGCAGAGAACTGCATTTAGAACATGTTAACTCATGTCACCTATGGTGCCAACATTTTACGACGCAAAGCAATGTAGTTCGCATGGGTACAAACTCTAGTAGTCATCACATAACATTGTAGATAACTAATATCGCGTAGCATATAGCCTAAGTAATCTCCAAAAACACAATGTTGAAACACACTAGTGATCAAAATTATCATGGTGATGCGACGTCACATCACAATTGGATCCAGAGTGGGGAAACTCTGGTCTGTTTGAGGGACGGTTAAACGACATAGTCATACACCAGTCTGTATTCATTCGTTTTCATTTGGAAAACAGTCTGTAGCTATTCAATCCACCTCAATCTGTATTGATCATATTTAATTCAAAGCTTAATAGGCTTATAGCCTATCAAAAAAACATCATGGTGATGTCGCAATTGGATCCGGAGTGGGAAAAATCTGTGACCTGGGATGTTTCAATGAGAAAACCTGCCCACAATCTAACGCGCGCTATGTTTGTGGCTGTGTTTGGGGGCTGGCTGTGAATATGTCTGTCTGTGTGTGTGTGTGTGTGTGTGAGTGGGTGGGTGGGTGGGTGTGTGTGTGTGTGTGTGTGTGTGTGTGTGTGTGTGTGTGTGTGTGTGTGTTGCGCGTAGGGAATCTACAGAATAGCCTTGGGAATACATTAGTAGGCTATACTAGCTAAGATAGCCTACACAACATGCAATTATGGAATATTTGCATGTACAACATGCAATTATGGAATATTTGAATGATGGATACATTGTACATTGTATTGTACATACATATAAGCGGGTATGTGAGGAAAAAACTGTGGGGCCTCTATGGGTGAGTCAGAGAAATACGTGAGCAAGCAGCTATTCATAGCTTTCAAAGGGGCGTTACGTGCTGCCGGGAACGCCCCCTGATCTCGCCGCTATTCGTAGCTTTCAAGGGGTGTTACTTGTTGCCGGGAACACCCGCTTGACGGTCAAAAACAAACAAGTTTATATTTATAACTGAGGTGATTGTGAAATCGATTGTGAAATCGACAGAACACCGGCCGTGGTAATAGACAAATAAAACGTGGGGGATGGGGTGGGATGGGCTGGCATTGTAAGCCTGGGGGTGGGGTGAGTCAGAGATTGATTGAGACAGTGAAAATGGTCTCCGCTGTTAACAAAATATTAGTTTCAGATCCTAAAATGGGCCAAAATGCATTTTGGCCGAGATCAAAACTTTGCTCTGGCTGACACGGTGGCTTTATACACGCTGTCAGGCTGTCTGTGTGATGCGCACAACATTGCAACACCCACAAGATGGTCTAACTGATATGGAGGAAATGGAGAAGTGCCCTTTGGAGAACAAGTGAAATAAAGCATTTTTGTTCAAAATGGCTTTAAGCACAGGGCGAAATGGAGAAGTGCCCTTTGAGGAACTACTGAAAAAATGACTTTCCCAAGAAAGGTGTTTTTAAAACACAAGGCAAAAAAATGGAGAAGTGCACTTTGCAGAAGTACTGAAAAAATGACTTTTCAAAAAAAAAAAGAAGCCACGCCCCTTTGATGACGTAGGTGCCCTAAACCCCGCCCCCTCGATTTTGCGTTTTTCTCAAGTGTGGGTGGTGTAGGTATCCTATTTAACTACTGTCATCGTCATCCGACCAGTGACGACAACACCCGAAGTTGGTCCCCGGGCGCTGTACGAGAAAGCGACCACTGCTCCTGGCCTGCCCCCCGGAGGAAAGGACATGCCTGGATGGGTTAAATGCAGAGGACACTTTTCACCGGCCACTGTCAGCATGAGTGTGTTGTGGCCGCATGCATGTGTTGTGGTGTTCGTGTGACAATAAAGACGGGGCTTGTCCCGTTACGAGAGTTTTTTTTTTTAACCTCCGTGCTGTTTAATAGCTAGCGTGGTGCTGGTGCATCATACAGTATCAGGCACGTAGCAGCGTGAGCTGTGATTGGTCTACTTTCGTCAGGGGCAGCCAAACCTTCTTCTAGACTATTAAGGGTGTATTTTAGGGTGCTCTGTCGCCAACGTGCTTTAGGGGAGAGAGAGCACTCTGAATCATTGAGTGCGTTTACATGCAGACAATAAACGGATAACTGTGAATAATCAGTTTATGGCAATAATCTGATTTCTGCGTTTACATGCACTTTAATAATCCGACAATAGGAGAAACCCGGGTTTACATGATTCAGTCAATTAGTCGGATTTCTCTCCAGAAAGGCACCATTAATTCCGGAATAAAACAACAGAATATAGCTGCAAAATGCAAAATCACATTTTCCTAATTTATTTGTCCAGCGCAGAGGATGGTTTAGGTGAAAATTAGGTTGTGTATCTCGTCTACTTTACTAAAATTGGAATAGGCGTCGCTTTGGAAGTGCATCTGTCAATAATGTAGCGTGGGGAAAGGTGGAGTAGTATGGGATAGCTAAGTAGGGTGTATGTCTAACTGTATCTGTCTGTTATGTTGTTCTGTGCATGTGGGGTTTGGGGTTTTGGAGTGGCAAGTGAAGGGAGCATAGGGCCAGTGGGTGGAGACTAGGGGAGGAAGTGGGAATGGTCGGGAGAGCTGTGTGAAGCTGGAAGAGAGCAGACGTGCTGGGGAGAGCTAGGCTAGGAGAAGCTAGCGAGGTGTTGGCGTGCCTGCCTTCATGTGTGTCTGTCCGTTCGCTAAATAAAGAGTTTGATAAGCCAAGAATCTGCCTCGGTGTGCGCCTCATTCCGCCACAATAATATTTCCAACTTTACCGAGCACACAGCACAGAGGCAGGCAGGTCAAATGTTAATGACCCACAACGTGTGTTGAATTGAAATGCTGTAGCCTACCTGTCAGAAAACGGACAGAATTTGTCACGGATTTTAACGTTATGTGTGTGTTGTGTTTTGAACGACTCTGTTGTCTGTAGGCTGCGTCATTCTATTTGCAATCCGAGACAAATATTCGTTCGTCCCCTCCTGTAGAATACCCACATTTCAACATAGTGCAGTGCAGCAGCGGTGCCGTTACAGGGACACCGGCTCTGTGCGGGAAGAGAGAGCAGAGCTCCCCGCTCCGCTCAGCCAGGGGCTCCGTGCTCACCGTCATCTCGCCAAGCCGGCTGTGGTGCGCTGTGGCCGGGAGAGAGACCGGGCATGCCGGTGAGAGAACCGGGAGGAGAGCCGAGGGGCCAGTGAGTGCAGCGCGTCTCTCCCTCAGTGCCTCTCTCCTGCAAGTCGTACATGCGCAGATATATAAACCCGAAAGAAACCCGGTTATGCTGGATACATGCAGAGAGAAAACCGATTATTGCCCAGAAACCTAGGTGTGTTTATCGGTTTATTCATAACCCGATAATGGCCATAAACGGATAAAGATAATCGGTTTATGCTGTTTACATGACCATTTGAATAATCAGGTAACTCAGAAATCCGCTAATAAACAGTTTATTGGTGTGCATGTAAACGCACTCAATTACACTCTCCCCTGCAGCCTCGATGACCATGTCCTGCTGTGGGCTGTGGAATGCAGTAACCCACAGCCATATGCTAATCAGACTCACATATGTCACCTGTGAGACTATCAAAGAGCCCCGCGGACCCAAAGGACAGAAGACGCTGCTGCTCAGTCTGGGCTGCTCAGGCCGTTGCCCTGTGCACGTCTCTGGGTTGCAGGGCGGGAAGGGAGCGACAGGACAGGGCAATGACTGGGACAGTCTGGCTAGCAGGGCACTGCCAGATGGAAAGATTGCCCCGCGGACATTCACACTTAGTAGGAGGAGACCAGTGGACATATACTGAGAGCGTCCAAAACCATGTCCTCTATACTCAGCGGTCTTTTTGAGCATAAAAATAGCTTTCCACATGGCCGGACCGTACTTGGGGATAACTGCAATTAAGGTGTGCTATATACAATCGTTAATATCTGCATTTGTAGAAATGTTCAAATAAGATTTTACTTGTTCCATAGCATGCACCAAATGACTATAATATACTATTTGATCATCAATAAATCAATAATTACATTATGGAACAAAAACCTCGCATCCTTTGGAATTTCAAGACACTCCTAATTGACTCCCCCAAGACACTTCGATTACTGTATAAAAGCTAAAAAAGTGCCATTCTCAAGACAAAAAAGGCAAAGCAGTATTATAATTACTTTTTTCCCTCATTATTGCATCTTCATTGGATATCTCTGTTGGAACTCTGCTCTCATTAGCTAGCTCACTTATCTATTGTGAAAATGTGACTATGTGTTACAGGCCACCATTACTCAAAGGAAGAGGAAGGCCGATGCTGCAGTTCCCAGTCTTCCCACAAGTGTGAACATTCCCCATTTTGAAGTGCATTAAGCATCAGGCTTAGTTAATACGGCTATAGATTTGAGCAAAGTGTGTGTGTGTGTGTGTGTGTGTGTGTGTGTGTGTGAGGGGGGGGGGGGTCGTAGATGATGTGGGCTTCAGTGTGCATCGGTAAAGTCTGACATGACATTCACATTGTGTGTTTCTCTTGTTTCCTCCGACGCTACCTGCTTCTCTTTCTGTCTGTGGCTTCTCCTCCTGTCAGTGAGTGTGAAGGCTCCCACCACACAGATCACGTGTCCCCTCCTCCCACCTCAGGCTCTCTGCTCTCTCCTCCTGTGGCGGTGGTGTTTCCCTTTGTATTTGCAAGGATGTTGACCGACGTTGAGGAAACTGTACAGTGCATCAAACACCTAGCAAATCACAAGTTTGGTGTTACTTTTACAAGAAAGACAAAGACGTGCTTGGACGGTGAGATGCACGACTCCACCTAGTTCCTACTGGTCACTGATAGAGGTCAGTGGTCAGAGGACTTACTACACCTTTACATTTTAAGATCTGTTGTTAAGCTGTCTGTCCTCTTTTCATACCCCCAATCCGGCTTCCCACCCGCAGACACCAGCCAATCGTGCCTGGATGGATGCCCGACCAAGCTGGAGGTAGTCTCGGTTTCCAGACGTTTGGTGAGCGGCGCCAACAGCGCCACCTAACCACCAAATGTCTGGGAATTTCACTGTCAAAATCTTTCTCTTCGAGCCCGGCGAGAAAGGCCGGCAGCTCACACGCCTACATTTATTATTAGAATTTTATTTGGTAGCGGCAATGCAATGTTTCATAGTTCCAATATAGAGCAAGACACTGATGTGCTGCAAAGAGAGTTTATACCAGTTGTTTATTTTACAATCATTTTTCCTAGCCGGAAGTGGTCCGCTTGCGACTGTGAAGAGCTGTGAGGTCATCAGCAGGCTCTGTAACGTTAGCCTCGGGAGTCGGGCATATCGCTGGGGGAAAGACCTCTAGCCGCCGGGGCCGGATGAAACACATCCTATTAAGTTATGTTTGTTTCTAAGTGATTAATATGTTTCTCCGCAAACGCGGTGATGTTTTGCGAGACACCGGTTCTGCATGAGAACTGCCCCCAGAAAGCAGGCCCGCCCACAGCACTCATGATTGGTTCTCCGATGCAAGGCTTCCAACAGCACCACCTAACGGTATGAAAAGATTTAAATAGTAATATTCTCAGTATTACAGTAGTGAAACGGATTAAGACTGAGGGATGAGTCTAAGCTGGAGGTAACATGGGGGTGCGAACCTGCAACCCTCGTGTTGGAAGGCAGGGAATCTGCTGCTACAGTACCCAGGTGCCCTGCTGTCTGTCGTCTTTAATGAATAAAAAGCTTCACAGAGGATTGGAAAACACTAGTTTTGAAGTTTGACATTTATTAAGGAACATAATCCATTGACTTGAGACTAGATTAATTGCATGTCCTTTACAGTAGGAGTTAAAAAAATAACAAACAGGGAGATGAAAACATCTTTTCATTAAGAAGTCTGCTCAGATAGGGGATGGTCAAGTTCCTATACTGGTCAGTTCCTGGTTACATACAGTATACTGGAGCTTACTGGCCTGTCTGGTGCTGCGGCCAGAGACAGAACCATTTTGAGGGGAGGGGGGGAGTTCTCTCAGGTGGGAGTTCTGGACTTGCTGAGCGTAGCTCTGGCACAGATCTTCTCTTCTCTCTCTGAGAGCCGGCAGATGCCGAGGAGACTGAGGGAGGGCTGCTCGTGTTTGTACTCCCGGCCAAGAATAATGCGGCAGGCTCTTTTCTGGATTTCCTCCAGCTGATTTGACTCATAGTCTGGTAGGGAGGAGTGCCACACTGCTGCACTACAGTAAACGGTGGATCAGATGTTTTGAAAATAGTCACAAGATCAGCTCTGCCAGATTGTTTTCAAGTCGACCTTTCTATCAGTAAAGTCGACGTCGAATAGTCGTCCAAAAGAAAAAGCAGTCTTGGTCATCACGGAGTTGATGATGAGCAGCCCATGATGCAGGAGGAATTAAAACACAACCATATTATAATTGGCTTCGGCTTGGTTCAACTCTCTGGGCAAGTATAAAATGATCGGAAACACTGCTAAAGCTGCGTTCACACCGACCTATTAAAGTTTTTCGCTGGCGTCGAGTTTACATACAAAGTCAATGCAAACGAGCGATTGAGCGTATATTCGCCTGGGAGAAAAATCGCTGGGCGTCCGAGCGGCAGAGACAGAGCGATAGAGAGAAAATTCGCTCGTCGCTCGAGATGAAATATTCCAACTGGAGCGAAAATACGCTGGCATCAGTCGCTCGCCGCTCAACGCTGATTGGCTGCCGTGTGAGAGAGAGTCAAGGATCACACTGGCTTGGAACAAACCGCTGGTTTATTGTGTCGCAACAAACCACATTGACAGCCTGACAGCTGACATGAAGTGAAGTCTGTCCTACCGGTATGGAGCTTGCATTAGGAGCACGCTGATAGGCTTTAGCTTGTAAACAATGACGGTGGCTCGTAGTGGACAAATATCATGACATTGCGTAACGTTATATCCCCCACATGTCCGTCATTTCGTGTGCCTGTTGATGAGCGATTTAAACAGAGCGACAGAGCGATTCCAAAGGGTTGACTTGAGCGACAGAGCGAAAAATAAATATCTCGGTGTGAACACACCTTAACAGTTAGCTACACTGTTAGCTACAGTGAAGCTAACAGTGTTAGCTACAGTTTAGCTAACAGGCTACACACACGTTGTTTGACTGTAATGTCCAGAGCACCGTATTGTTCACCTAAATAGTGACTCCTCCCTCCTTTCATCATGCCGACGCGCTCACTGCAACTCCTGTCCGCGCAAACTGGAAGCTGGCAGCTCAACTCTCGACACAAACCGTGTATTTCTACATTGTAATGTTATCTCTCCTCTTCCTTAACTAATGCATGCAGCCCCTGTATTTCCTTCTCAGCTCCGTGGAGGTTTGTCTTGCACCACCAAGAGCCACACTGCACTGTCAGAGGGTAGGGGTCGAGTTCAGCCGCCGACAACACGTAGCAAAATGTTTATTTAAATGGGAACAGTGGTGTATTGAATAATGCGAGGAAACAGTAAAACAGTAGACACCGTTTCCATATTGAACACACTCCAACTGATCCCTGTAACATTAGGAAACAAAGGACCCCCTTGCAAATATAAAAGTACTCAGAGGAAAAACAACATAGTTATAGTTATAAGCCCAATAACGTGCTGTACTACTATTACTACTATTACTGCTTTGATTAGCAAATAAATCTAGAAAAAGTAAAGTTATTGTGTGAAAAAGACACAAGATGAGAAGAGCACTGAGGGCAGCTCTTACAGGCTGCTGCCTGGGGCAGCACAAATCTCAAACCACGTCACGTGACCACGTTACTTGTGGTAGTAATGTTGACGCCTCAAAGCATCTATAAAATGCAACCCCTACTGCCTATACACCAAAACATTTGAGCCTACACAAGACGTGCAGCTTACAGTTGGACCTGCTGGTCCCACTTCAAGTTCAAGGACCTTGACTAACGGCACCACTTCTAGATGGTGGCCATTCAGAACCAGGGGAGCTGGGGGTAAAGTTGACATGGATGACTTTACATTTGCTCGGGTTTAGCTGCATGGCCTGGTTTGAGACCCAGGAGGACAGCTTGTCCATGACAGGTTACAGGTTGAATTGATGCTGCTCTGCGATGGTCATGTCATCCATGTTGCCTACTTGGCTACATGAGTGCAGAGCACTGTCAATGACAGCCAGGAAAATGACTGGTTCCTAGGTTAGTCCCCTGTGCCACTCCACAGGTCAGGTGTGGAGCCATGAGGACAGACAGCTCTGGTATCTCACCTGTTGTCGGCGATCAGTCATGAAGTAATGAGCGCAGGCCTTCCAGGTCAATCAGGCAATTTGCAGCAATGTTGTGATTAACCTTATCAAAGGCCTTAGAGAACCAGAGTACAGCAGGGTTTGACTGTATCTGTAGATCTGTGAAGGAAGTCCATGAGGCTAGTGAGGGCATCTGTTGTAGATCTCCCTTTTCTACCTCTGTATTGTTGGGGGTGGAGATGTTCTTCGATGTCCTGCCATATCCAATCAGCCACGTAACCTTCAGCGAGTTTGGGAAGCTAGGGGGTGAGGGAGCCGGAAGCCGTATTCGTCTGTAGCTTAAGGAATAGCCGCGTTATTGCTAAGATATATCAACAACCGGCCAACGGATTTCAAAACCGATGTCCCCGTTTGAAAGAGCGTGACTCGAAACGGTTCACAAGCGAATGTTTTGATCATTCAGTGACATTTTTAGCCTGAGGACCTTACAGCGAGCGGGTTTACCTAACGTACGTAGCTAACAGCAGCTAGCTAGCTAGTTACCATGCCAGCTCGGCCTCGGTCAGAATTCAATTGCCATACACACTTGAGTCGTACATCATCATCATTCCAATTTAACAACTGACGTTGAACTTGAGCACAAAATTAAGTTATTTGTCAAAAATATTTGGCAAAAAGTGTTGCTAATCGACACTCAGGACATGACCCAGAAACATATTAAATAGCTTAAAAATGACAAAATACACTGGAGGGGGGCTTTAAGAATTTTAGGAGGGATAAAATCAGGTAGAGTTCATCACTAAAGGACAGGTGAGTGCACAGCGCCAGTACATTTGGCCGAGGGTGCAAATCCACCAACCGATGGGATAGTAGGGGGCACGAAAATGTGGCATAGAGCATGAGTTAGTGCCATGTGCTCCATGGAGCTGGTGAGCACATTGAGCTCCAGACAGCCTGGAGGCAGAGCTGCAGACCTGACAGCAGAGGAGCACTCAGGGTCACTGGATACTCTGCGGCCTCAGCCATAAGCGGTGCCCCACACATGCTGTCAACATTTGGAGACTGGAGGGCCTTGGTTCGAGACACAGACAAGCACAATTCCCTCAACTTGCAGCTAAAAATATTCAAATAGCATTATTCTGAAAGAGGGAGCTTTGCACTTAGAGTAATGAAGGTACTGGACACTGATCCAGTGCTCACATGACTTGATAATCATTTGATACCAAATCTTTATTTCATAAATTGCTGCATCACATGTCAACATGTCATCATTGATGACATGTTGCATGGTGCGGGTGAAATCCTGACACTTTTTCTGTTTTGCACTGCCTTCTTCACTGGTACAGAGTCTGTCCATCTGTCAAAACTTTTGGCCCAATTTCTGTTCATTCTTCCATGAATCCCAGGACTGCCCCTGCCCTATTTGGTACCCTAGGCAGGTTTTGGACCACCATTCCACCATTCCACCTCTAGACACACACACACACGCACGCGCGCGAGCATTTAGGGCACGCGTGTGCACACACACACACACACACACCCCCAAAAGCAACGCAATCTGATTGTCGATGTGAAAGAAAGACAAACAGAAACTAAAAAAAACAAAAAACAAACTCAGATAATAAAGAGACTGTTGCGGTGCCAGGTGACCAATAGAGGGTGATAGTGTTTCACCATCCTTGAGCACAGATGGGGGGGAAACAAAACATTTTCTAGACAGTTTGTCCTGCCTGAAGACTGGCTGTGAATGATGTAGTCCAGCCCCAGTGTCAAGTCGTGCTCTGTGGGGTACCGAGTCGGTAGGCAGCTGCAGGTACGGCATGGCACAACAATGCGTTCTCTATGGGAACGCACTAACGTGCTTTCATCATAGGTAACCTAAATGATGCATTCACATGCTATCCACCTTATTTTTGAATGCCCCACTGTAAAAAAGAATCGTGGGTACAAGGTCCGGTTTAACGTGACTCATTGTTGCCGCTTGCCATTTCCTTTGTTATACTCTGGCTGCAGACCCGAATTATAAACCGAAAGCTGGAGTCCGTTATAAAAGTTATAAATATAGTCACGTTATAAACAACTAACCAACGCTGGAGGTCCGTATGGAAACTCGAAATGTGTGTTACTCGAAATGGTTAAAAGTTAAATCAATTTGGTGGCGTTTTACTGCCATGTAACATAGCTAGCTAGCCGCTAACATTAGCCACAGTTAGTAGCCGACTACCTAGCCTGGGTGAACCCAGCCTCCACGTGACCTGCTGTCAGACCTGTTCTCAGTCACTACACTATCCTAGTGACTGGGAACAATGAGAGCAGATCACGTGGGGGCTGGGTTTACCTAGGCTAGCCGACTACCCACAATGCATTACGTTATCCCAGCACCCGAACGACACGGCTGTAGAGCAGAATGGCTCTGCTGTAAAAGGGTAAAATCCTCATAGACGTTTTTTTTGTCGGGGGCTGGGGGGTTATCTAAATTGGTTACACCGGAAATAGAACCCATAGTTAACGTAAGGCAAAATGGCCGCCAAAAATAAGGTGGATAGGAAGTCCTTCTTCTGACGTGGTATTTTGACTTAAATTGAATGTGTAAACAACATGGATACTAAAGCTGGAGGCAATATGAGGGAAGTTTGATGTAGAGATCAGAGAGAGGGCTGCTGACTAGGTTACTGTGTGTATTCTCTGCTGTGTGATTGATATGCATGCTAATCTGTTGGCCCTATGATTTAAAAGGTAAGGTATAGTAGTAGTCTCGGTTTCCAGACGTTTGGTGAGCGGTGCCAACAGCGCCACCTAGTAGTGAAACGGATTAAGACTGAGAGCTGAGTCTAGGTATAGTAGTAGTGTTTCAAAGGTTCCTGTGCCGATGCCGATTCGAGGCGGGATGGCCGCCCTTGGGGGCTTATCCTGGGCCTTTGGATCCAGCCAGTTCCCCCGAAACTATCCCTGGATCTATCGTGAACGATGTCATCACAATGGGAACCGTGGCAGCGAACGGTGACATCATCACCGATGTCATCACAATTGGAACCGCGGCAGCGAACGGTGACATCATCACCGATGTCATCACAATGGGAGCACAAATGACCTCATTCTTACAACAGCAGACGCTTGGTTCTCCAAAATTATCTGCGAGGAGTCCAGAAATCCCCTCGCGAGATCCGGTGCAGTCCGGGCCCTCTGAGCCCGACCGGATCTCCCCAACAAGTAGTGTGTGGACTTTCTTGATTTAGTGCTGGAGTGGATGATAATTCAATATTATTCTTTATTGTCTTTCAGTGGGATCATATCGTGAAGATGATGATATGAATGTATTTTAATATTATGGCACATTTCTTCTCAATCGATGATGATAAGCACATTTTACTTAAAAACTGATCAAATTAGGTATTTTTGGATTATTATTTGAAGATTTAAGGTTTCTTTGACATCATTACCATCCGGTTCAATGAGATGAACATTAATTTGATTATTTAACGTGATTTTGCATACATGAACCATGTCAGTCTAGTGGATGTATTCCACAGGGTTGCATCATCCCCATAAGTAGCTGTAAATTCCATAACCCGTGAGATATTGATATCTAGAAAAATCCTTATGATCAATATATTTTGGTATAGCCCTGCCTGGACAAAAATGCACCAGCCGCTACTGGACTGTGTCTGTGTGTGTGTGTGTGTGTGTGTGTGTGTGTGTGTGTGTGTGTGTCTGTGTGTGTGTGTGTGTGTGTGTGTGTGTGTGTGTGTGTGTGTGTGTGTGTGTGTGTGTGTGTGTGGACGTTTCTGCTGCTGTTTCTTTGAACAAGCCAAACATGTAATCATTAAAATCATCAAGGAATTTACTGAAAGTTTAGGGTGTTGGAATCATCTCACTCTGTGTAGGACTTGAGGTAGATAAGAAAAACAGTAACACGATTCATTGCATTATTTTGGGAAATTCAAATAATGTTAATGCATCAAAAAAAATGGTCTTGGCTGGGGCTTCAATGGAATAGTGCCCGTGGTTCTCACCAATTTCACCTGTGGTTTGGATCAATGCTGGTGGCGTCTGAATACAAAGGGAAGAAAAGGGAACTCAGAATTTAGGTGGGTGACCCATTTAGCCATATCTCTGCAGAGCAGGTGAGGTGCTCAGTTGGGGATTTTCCACCTAGAGGCATCAAGGTGCGCTTCACTGGACCGCAAAGGCTGTCAGTCTAGTGGATGTATTCCACAGGGTTGCATCATCGCCCATAAGTAGCTGTAAATTCCATAACCCGTGTCCTGAATAGCCCTTGTGAGCCACAATATATTGTCTGCCGTAAATCAAGCATGAGTTCCTGACACTCTGTCATCTTCGGCCCAGGAAATGCCAAATAGTACTTTGAGTCTAATTGGATGAAAGTGTGCATTCAACCAAGTATTTTTTTTTTTTTTTGCTGCGAGTTTCAGGAATAGGCTACTCAATGTCTGCTTGTCATTAATCAGAACAAATTGAACCCGTTTGAAGTGAAAAACAGCAGACCAAGCAAACTGCATGAATAGCAAAAGAAGAAGAAAAATAATCATGATCTGCACATAAGTTAGATAATATCACAAAAAGAGCCCACTTTCTTCTGATAGTATGACTGTAAATCATAGTCGTCTCATCT
This sequence comes from Poromitra crassiceps, assembly GCF_964638095.1. Classification (NCBI taxonomy): domain Eukaryota; kingdom Metazoa; phylum Chordata; class Actinopteri; order Beryciformes; family Melamphaidae; genus Poromitra; species Poromitra crassiceps. The sequence continues at coordinate 8,507,186 of NC_139652.1, forward strand.
GAATAAAGTCAAACTTTTTGGAAACACTGCAACCAAGGTTTCTGTGACCAGACCATCCTCACAAGAAAAACAACAACATAGGTCTATTTTCCAGGGTGTTAAAATGACAAATGTTGGCCTTGGCCGCGACCGCTAGAGGTCGCCACTGTCTCATATTTAGACGAGGTGGGTTGGGTGGACCTGTGGTACCTCGTCTTTCAACCAAGAGAAGCAGGTTCGCCTTCCGTCATGTTGTTCCGTTTTTAACCCCGACCCAAATCATAAACCTGACCCTTAACCAAGTTGTTTAGTTGCCTAAACCCAACCAAGGTGTTTTAGCTGCCTAACCTCAATTTGGTTTAGTTGCCTAACCTTAACCCCCGACTCGTGAGCAGACCGGCCCACCACCGTGACCGCCACCCGCTCGGCTGGAGGTCGGGTCGGCTCAAGCCGTGACCGTGGCGACCGAGTCGCGAGTCGAGTCCGCTCGAACCGCTTGGGCGATCGGTGGCGAGAGTGGTGGAGCCCAGTGCTATGAGTCTCCCCCACCAGGCACTGTAACCAGGAAGTAACAGCTTGTCTAGCTTCAGCGATTATGCCATCTACGTTTTGTGCGAGTCAGTGAAAATAGACCTATTCTGTCGTTTCGGTGAGAGGACGTGTTGTTCTGTGACTTGTGCTGTTGGCAGGGTTGTGTGGTTGACAGGGTTTTAACTTTACTGTTCAATGTGTTGCAGAAGTAGTTGCTAAACCTTGCACAGTATGGGTTAACCTCATATTGCTCAAATGTCATTGTTAAAACTGCCAACCTACTGTATATTATTATAAGCATACTGTATATTATTAGAAGCATATCTACATTTGACAGATTGCAGGTGTAATTGCATGAGAAATGTGAGCATTAGGACAGGTGGAGTGACACCTGGATGAGGCAAATGAGGCGAGAACTCAAGGTGTCCTCTAATGGATTGTCCCGTTCAGGAAGGACACCAGAGGACTGCTTCAAGGTGTCCTCTAATGGATTGTCCCGTTCAGGAAGGACACCAGAGGACTGCTTGGAGCGGACAAATCTCCTCCAAGAATGGGCTTGGACCTCCCAGGCTTGTGGCAAAAGATAGGATTTTAAATGTACATATGTACAGCATCATTCTCATCTATTCTTGGGACTTTGGGCACATTCAAGGTTGAAAATCCCTGAAAACGGAAAGTATAGAAAATGTATTCATATAATAATTTCAGTTCTTTAGAATCAGCTCTTTTGTTATTGTATTTGGACGGTCAATTTAGAATATGTTTTAATTGTGGTTAGATATGTAACATCAAACTCATTTGTGTCCAAAATTATATTAAACCATAATTTTTGATGTTTTGGAAATTAAATAAAAAGCTTTAGTCTCTACTCATAATAAGCCTAGGAAATTGCCAGTGCGTGTTGCGCGTGCATGAATGTAATTATATTCAAGGTAATTACAGTCCCTCAGAAGCGTCATGCCCATTGTAACTGAGAGGTAACATTTTTTTTATTTTATTTTTAATAAACATAGGCTATAATATTATAGACTGTGTATGGTAGTTGAAACATAGTTTCAAGTTGACGTTTATTTATGTTTGTAGTTAAATACTGTATAGGCTACATACAGTACAACACAAAAGGCTGTTATTTACCCTTTGTCGCCACCTGGTGAGTAAATATATATAACTAAAACCATTAAAATTGACAACCGGTCCACAACTATGTATCTACCAGTCCTTGGCACAAAAATGGTTGGGAACCCCTGCTCTAGAGGACACTAGATGAGACTAATGGAAGAGAAAATATTTCTACCTTCTGAAAAGGCAATACCAGCCAAAATAAACATTCTGTTACATTGCTTTGAAACGTGTGGTCTCCCTTTTATGTCAAGTCCATTGAGCCTGGGCAGTGGCAATGTACTTAGTCTGGTGATTATGGATCTTTCCAGGAGGCTGAGCAGTTTGGAAAATAGCCTTATGGTTACACCTGCTCAGTCTGTTAATTTAAAATGAGATATTCCTCTAAATCTGGCTTCCAACCCCCCAAATTTCTTTTGGCGGCGCACAAAGTTCGCCCCCTCAGATTGTTGGCTTGCATGACACCCCTGCAGTCCCTCTCATCACTTTGTGAGAAAGTGGATTCATTGAATGATCAAGAAGCCCCCCATTCCTGGCTGCTGCAATATTTTCCATTTGAAGTCTGTATCCACAGGGAGTGTCATGCTTTTGTGAGATACATAACAAGAGTTCAAAGTCTAGGCCCTAGGAAAGACGCAGACAGTAAATAAGAGCCATGAGATCAACACAGTTTAGCATAGTGTATAGCCTTTTGTCAATAGGTCCAGTTATACACATTTAAAATACTCATAGCATAATGCATTTCCTTTCCCTGAGAGCCAATGGCCAATGGAATATGAATGTCTATCTGTACTGTAGTAATATGTATGGTCTACTACAGTCTACTCTGTGCCCTGTCTTAGTGTGGGAGGTCCTGCTGTCCTTGCCATGTGTGTCAGTAGTGGAGGCTATTGTGAAATTTGATATCTCGCTGATATGCTGTTTGTCTGTATCAGTGTCAACAACAAAACACATTCCTGTTCATTCAATGAAGCTGTCAAATAAATTGATGACGACGATGATGCTCAACTCAACTTTGATCTGAGTGGAGCCAAACCTGTCTGACAGCAGCGCGTGGGAGTTGATAAGGCCTGTGTTTGTCTACACGCTATTCTGCAACCTTACTTACAAGGTCGATCCATACCTGATGAAACATCCCTGTAACCATAGACTTTTATTTATTTATGGAGTGGTTGCTGGTGGGTGTGAGTGTGCTTTTTTTTATTGTATATTTTATTTATCTACCTACTAACACTGAGCGCTCATTATGAATGAGATTAGAGAGTCATATGCTTCTTTGAAACCATGCAGTAATTACTGTACTGATGTTTGTATGGCACATTGATATATTTTTTGAGATGCTAATATTACAGCATAAATTCAAAATAGTTCACAGGCTCAAAGTTGATTTAGACCTAGTGAAATAGGTCCTGACAAATCAACCTGTTACTCGATCAGTTTCTTTCCACAGGTCCTACCAAGCCCTGATTAATCAGTGTCAGAACTATTATTGCTGCTGTTGTAAGTTCCCTTCAAACTATTCTCAAGGTTTCCTCTATTCACCTTATGTAGCCCCGCCCACTTGACCCATTGTACCACGACTTCCTGTTCAAAACGCCGGCTGTTTTACCTGCTCAAAGTAGTCTGACTCACCTGGTCAAACCTAGTTTGACTCACATTATGAGTCAGACTAGGTTTATGAGTCACAGGAAGTGTAAATACAATCGGAACTTCCGATTGTATTTACACTTCCCGTTAGTCTCTCAAGCCAGACGGTCTCTTCTACATAAGGTGAATATGCATTTAGTTGCGGTGGCCCACCGCTGCTTCAAAATAAGATGAAATGTCGTGAAGTCAGCTGACTGGTTTGATATGAAAATGTCTTGTACCAAGAAATGGTGATTGAGTAACGTTTCAATAAACGTTACCATTCAAAGGTTTGGACACACCTCTTTGAATGTACTTTGTTTCATTCCCTCAAAGCCATTTTTACCTAAGGGCTTTATGCTTAAATACTTGAAATTAGACACATATAAATAGTGAAGTTGTTGCCTATGAATTTCTGTCCAAAGCCTTAATTTAACTTTCCATCAGGGCAAAGGGCGGCTACTTTAAATCATCTAAAATATAAGATAGATTTGATTTGTTCGACTCTTTTGGTCACAGCATAATTCAATTTTCTGTTATTATTTTGTAGTTTTGATGTCTTTACTATTCAGTAAAAAGGGAAGAAAAATATGGTGTCAAACCTTTTCACTGGTAGTGTATCTTAAGATGGATATATGCAAATGTTCTAGGAGAGTATAGGATGAATCAGCGTCACTTGCCAGTGCCACCCAGAAATGCGGAACCCCGCCGCAGTTATTCGTATGAGTTGTGCCAAACAAACGTTAATGTCTCAAAAACGATACATCACATCGCTTATATGTTTACATTCTGAGTGAGAGCAGAAGTAGCTCAAGAGTTTGATGTATGATATATGCATGTTGTGTTAAAGTTGTGTGAACTGTCGCAGTTTTTAAAATGTAAACAGGTCAGCCGGCTAGAGTCAGACACTCAAGCCTCCCAAAGCTCACGCTCCATAGGGTTCCATTGCCGTTGCCACCCGGTGACGCGGTTTGTTTACCAAAATGCTGCTCGGCTGATCCCTCGTATTATATGTGTAACTGAAATTAAAAAAAATTGGGGGGACTTGGCCAAGAAAAGCAGCATGAAGTTACAGATGCTACAAACAAACAAATTACATTATATAACATCACTTTTATAGAGAGATAAATGGTGTAAAATGGTGGCGTTATAGAAAAGTAAATCCGGCTGCGTCGTACGACGCGCTTAACCACCGACCCCATCGGAAGCAACGCGAAGGCATCACGGCCACAACGTGAGCACTGGAGCACCTTTCACTGCTGGTAAAGACGGCTGACGGCTGATGGTAATGATGGCTGTAGTGGAGCTCAAACATCACACAGACACACAAACACGTGCGCACACGCACACACTCGATGTCAACAACGTGTTTTCATCTCCACGGCTATATAGCCTAAATGACAAAACGATGTGTGGGCATCTTTAACGAGCGTCTGAGCCAGAGAGATTAGCTCCTCCCCTCGGCAAAACCTGGCAGCGCTCAAGCTCACTGACTCAGCACCGACTCACATGTGCTGCTGCCTGCCTCTGGATACTGCAGGCTGTCAATCTCACACTGGGGCAGCATCTGTCCTCCACCGACACACACAAAAAGCCTCTTCTCACATCGATTCTAATGAAGGACAGATCCTGGACAGATAAAACAGAGCCGGGAGAAAGCAGACAAAAAGAACGTCGCGTCATCGAAACACGCCGGCCCATAATGCTTCAGTACGTTAACAGCAGGAAGTCCCCATAGCTGCTGTTGCATTGTGCATGAGATGGAGCTCACGAGAACTTCACGGGGCTAAATGCAATTCAGTGAAGGAAAAAGCACTCTCCGTGTTTCTAGACTTGGGGCTTGGCTGCGTGTAGTAGCCGGTGTTTGGGTCAAGGTTAGCTGGTAACCGTGTGGATGAATTATTAATGCCACATAAAAGATTAGTGAATGTCATTTCCCCCAAACAACAGCCAAGGACACAAGAACAGTTAGTAAATAATACTACTGGGTCAATCAGCCCGGTCAATTTAGCCTATTTAGAAGAAACTGTTGCAATGTAGGGAGAATGAGCACACCGCTATATAATACGCTTTTACAGAATAATAATAATAATAATAGCTTGGATTTATATAGCGCCTTTCAAGGAACCCAAGGCCGCTTCACAGAGCACAAAAGATGACGGACACACATAGATGACAACAAAGAACCCCTTAGCAAAAAGAAGTTTATACAAGTGTACAATTAGTATACTTTAGTATACTTCTTTTAAACTTAAAATGAGAGAGTATACTTTCAGTTTACTTTTTATATACTTATCAAATATATACTTATAAAAATGTTACTTAAGTATACTTACACTTGAGTATACTTATACTTAAGTGTACTTACACATTATCAAGTATACTTACATTTAAGTATACTTATACTTAAGTATACTTACACAGTACACAGTATACTTACACCCAAGTATACTTACACCCAAGTATACTTACACCCAAGTATACTTATACTTAAGTATACTTACACCTAAGTATACTTATACTTAAGTATACTTACACAGTACACAGTATACTTACACCCAAGTATACTTACACCCAAGTATACTTACACCCAAGTATACTTATACTTAAGTATACCTACACCTAAGTATACTTATACTTAAGTGCACTTACACAGCAGCACACAGTATACTTACACTTAAGTATACTTATACTTAAGTGTACTTACACAGTATACAGAAAAGTCTAAGTATACTTGGCTTGTACTTGTACTTAAACTTGTGATTGAGATACACACAAGAAAAGTATAAATAAGTATTCTTGCCTTATACAGAAATTATAAGTATACTTGGCTTGTAGTTGATTTGTTTTATTTGAAGTAGGCTACAGCAGTTCTGCATATAAAATGGAAAAATCAGGATATCACAATAAATCCCAGAGGCTTATTTCCATGTGGTCCCTTATAGTCGATAGATTATAGCCGATTAAATACTTTTTCAGACATATCGGTTTCTTTGAGGTAGTATACACCATACACATTTGGCTGGTTTTATTGACAATTCTCCCATATATGAGAGTAGCAGACTTGATGTATACTGGCTGCTAAGGCTACCAGAATATATGGAGTGCTTGAGTGATGTCACTCAGCACACAATTGCTCAACATCACATGTGACATCATCAGTGATGATGTCATAGACATTAATTCATGAATGAAATCATCAGAGGGACAATTGAAACAGAGAAACAAACAGACAAACAGAGCCCATGCTCCCTTTTATAGGCACAATTAAAGCAATACAACTGTGACTTTTGCTTCGCTGGAAATTATGGTGGTGTCCAGACATGGTTTCCAGAAGTACACAACCTGCCTATGACCATCCCCTGATCACAACCCACCGCCATGCAAATATTCAGTACAATGCCACCTGGGATGTGGGTGTCAGGTGTTTTCCAGGACTTTCCAAGTGGTTCCAGGACTTGATGAAGTGCCCATGACCTTCTCCGGATCATAACCCCCTGCCATGCAAGATTTCAGCCCAATCTGACCTGGGGTGTGGATGTGAAGTATTTTCCAGGTGGTTTCCAGGATTTTCCAGGACTTTCCAGGTGGTTCAAGGACTTGGTGATGGACCCATGACCTTCCCCAGATCCTAACACCCCGCCATGCAAAATTTCAGCCCAATCCGTCCTGGGGTGTGGGCGTAAGGTGTTTTCCAGGTGTTTTCCAGGATTTTCCAGGTCTTTCCAGGTGGTCCCAGGACTTGATGACATGCCCATGACCTTCCCCAGATCACTACCCCCCTCCATGCAAAATTTCAGCCCAATCCGAACTGGGCTGTGGGCATGAGGTGTTTTCCAGGTCGTTTCCAGGATTTCCCAGGACTTTCCAGGTGATTCCAGGACTTTCCAATCTGCTCATGACCTTCCCCAGATCATAACCCACCTCCATGCAAATGTTCAGCCCAATCCGACCTATAGTGTTAGAATAGAGACAGATACACATATAGTGGTATGGTCAACATTCACTACTTTACTCAGCTGAACGGATAGCCGAGTGGATAAGACACAGGACAATGTGCTGAAAGGAAGGGGCCCTGAGTTCGAATCTCACATCGTCATACTTTTTCCTTAAACTTAAAGTATACTAGTAGTATACTTACTTAGTATACTACTAGTATACTGAATTAGGCCGATTTAGTGCCAAGAAGTATTAGGCAAGTACACTTGGAGTATACTACTAGTATATTTATATTAGTATACTTGGTGCATAAAGTATACTGAATTGGGCCAATTTAGTGCCAATTAAGTTCTAGAAGTATTAGGCAAGTACACTTGGAGTATACTACTAGTATATTGATATTAGTATACTTGGTGCATAAAGTATACTTGGGTATATAAGTATACTTGCATAAAAGTACACTTGGTCTTTACTTAAGTTTACTTAATAAAATAAACTTGAAGTATACTTCTTTTTGCTAAGGGACACATGTATGTGTAAAGTGTGCATGTAAAGTGTGTGCAGCCCTGTACTGAAAGGTACTGAAAACAATTCTACTGCAAACCCCTGTTTGTTTTTTGTCTGGGCCAGTGTACTCTGTAACAACTTACAGAATCACATCATAAATTGACAGAGTGCAACAATTATCATATCCAATCAAATCCTTCCTCTATATGAGGGATGAGTTGATGAACATTTTGGTAAACAAACGGTAGAAACGGCAATAGGACCCTACAGTATGGAGCCAGCCTTGATTGTCACACTCTAGCCCCGGCAATGTTGTTTTACATTTTAAAAACTGCAACAGTTCACACAACTTTAACACGACACGCATATACTACATCATCAGACTCTTGAGCTACTTCTGCTCTCACTCAGAATGTCAAAATATAAGCGATGTCATGTAGGCTTTAGTTTTTGAGATATTAACATTTATTCGGCACAACTCATACTAGTTAACTGCTGCGGTTCCGGGTGTTTTGCGGTGTCGTGACGTCACGCGGATCCCTCGTATAGACTCTATTACTAGCAGATGATGAAATTATGCATCTGAAAGAAAAGGAAGAAAAATAAATTCACTGTCTGAAATGACCAAGAGTTTGATTCGCACAGGTTAGTTACTGTACAGTATGTTACTGTAGGTACTCTGCACTGGAATTCATACTGTATCGGAGGAAGCATCCTAGTCTACAACTCTCCTAGCCCCGTTGTGACTCTTTCCGTGTAGAGGATGCTAGCTATGCTAGGCTATGCTATCCTACAAGAGTCCCGTGTCCTTACATAGACTTGCCTGCGACTTTGGCTCCCAAGCCGTCTAAATCAGCGATACGGACGTATTTACAAGTGTCACAGAAACATTTCAAAGCCACCTATTGAGAAGAAGGGTTCATTGCTTCTCGATTGCGGGGTTAGAAAGCTTGTCGCTGCTCATAAATGCCTCTTTTCATCTGAAGTCTGTGCTGGTGGCGATATTATTTTTTACCGAGCTTTCGACCAGAGCGGCGCTGTTGAGCACTGTCATGGCTGGGAGTTCTAACCCGGAAAAAGTATCACCAGCGTCATCGCTAGCTTGACACTGCAGCATGAGCACGCTCATGCAGAAGCCCAGAACAACAGAATTAACCGGAAGAAAGTGTCTTCCTCCATCACGGACCAGAGCCCGTTCACCGACACAACTTTTCCAACTCCTGCTGTGCTTATTGACGTACACGTGGATTGTGTTGTTGATATGGAAATGGACAATTTAACGCACATTCATCACATGGGGGAAACCTGTGCATACACGCTGAATTGATTGACAAATCCGGCCGCGGTTTGAAAAGCAACATTAGCAGAGCATTAACACTTCACCACTCTGTCTTTTGTCCTTTAGCAGCTCTCTGTCGGGGGCGGAGAAGGCAGGCGAGTGCCTGGGTGATCATACTGGTGTGAGGACACGCTTTGCAAACAGAGTCATTTTAACATCTGTTTTTATTAACTCCTTATTTTACGGGTTAGGGTTATAAAAAAAATCTAAAATTGCCCTATGAATTGGGATGACGGGGGCTTTTAATGCCCCCGTCATCCCAATTCCCAAGTTGTGTATTTCTTTAGTGTGTGGTCTAAATATAGCAGTAGTTGTGTATTTATTTAGTGTGTGGTCTAAATATAGCAGTAGTTGTGTATTTCTTTAGTGCGTGGTCTAAATATAGCAGTAGTTGTGTATTTCTTTAGTGCGTGGTCTAAATATGGAGGTAGTTGTGTATTTCTTTAGTGTGTGGTCTAAATATAGCAGTAGTTGTGTATTTCTTTAGTGTGTGGTCTAAATATAGCAGTAGTTGTGTATTTCTTTAGTGCGTGGTCTAAATATAGCAGTAGTTGTGTATTTCATTAGTGTGTGGTCTAAATATAGCAGTAGTTGTGTATTTCTTTAGTGTGTGGTCTAAATATAGCAATAGTTGTGTATTTATTTAGTGTGTGGTCTAAATATAGCAGTAGTTGTGTATTTCTTTAGTGTGTGGTCTAAATATAGCAGTAGTTGTGTATTTCTTTAGTGCGTGGTCTAAATATAGCAGTAGTTGTGTATTTCTTTAGTGCGTGGTCTAAATATAGCAGTAGTTGTGTATTTCTTTAGTGCGTGGTCTAAATATAGCAGTAGTTGTGTATTTCTTTAGTGCGTGGTCTAAATATAGCAGTAGTTGTGTATTTCTTTAGTGCGTGGTCTAAATATAGCAGTAGTTGTGTATTTCTTTAGTGTGTGGTCTAAATATAGCAGTAGTTGTGTATTTCTTTATTGCGTGGTCTAAATATAGCAGTAGTTGTGTATTTCTTTAGTGTGTGGTCTAAATATAGCAGTAGTTGTGTATTTCTTTAGTGCGTGGTCTAAATATAGCAGTAGTAGTTGTGTATTTCTTTAGTGCGTGGTCTAAATATAGCAGTAGTTGTGTATTTCTTTAGTGTGTGGTCTAAATATAGCAGTAGTTGTGTATTTCTTTAGTGCGTGGTCTAAATATAGCAGTAGTAGTTGTGTATTTCTTTAGTGCGTGGTCTAAATATAGCAGTAGTAGTTGTGTATTTCTTTAGTGCGTGGTCTAAATATAGCAGTAGTAGTTGTGTATTTCTTTAGTGTGTGGTCTAAATATAGCAGTAGTTGTGTATTTCTTTAGTGCGTGGTCTAAATATAGCAGTAGTTGTGTATTTCTTTAGTGCGTGGTCTAAATATAGCAGTAGTTGTTGTGTATTTCTTTAGTGCGTGGTCTAAATATAGCAGTAGTTGTGTATTTCTTTAGTGCGTGGTCTAAATATAGCAGTAGTTGTGTATTTCTTTAGTGCGTGGTCTAAATATAGCAGTAGTTGTGTATTTCTTTAGTGCGTGGTCTAAATATAGCAGTAGTAGTTGTGTATTTCTTTAGTGTGTGGTCTAAATATAGCAGTAGTTGTTGTGTATTTCTTTAGTGCGTGGTCTAAATATAGCAGTAGTTGTGTATTTCTTTAGTGTGTGGTCTAAATATAGCAGTAGTTGTTGTGTATTTCTTTAGTGCGTGGTCTAAATATAGCAGTAGTTGTGTATTTCTTTAGTGTGTGGTCTAAAGATAGCAGTAGTTGTTGTGTATTTCTTTAGTGCGTGGTCTAAATATAGCAGTAGTTGTGTATTTCTTTAGTGCGTGGTCTAAATATAGCAGTAGTTGTGTATTTCTTTAGTGCGTGGTCTAAATATAGCAGTAGTTGTGTATTTCTTTAGTGCGTGGTCTAAATATAGCAGTAGTAGTTGTGTATTTCTTTAGTGCGTGGTCTAAATATAGCAGTAGTTGTGTATTTCTTTAGTGCGTGGTCTAAATATAGCAGTAGTTGTGTATTTCTTTAGTGCGTGGTCTAAATATAGCAGTAGTTGTGTATTTCTTTAGTGCGTGGTCTAAATATAGCAGTAGTTGTGTATTTATTTAGTGTGTGGTCTAAATATAGCAGTAGTTGTGTATTTCTTTAGTGTGTGGTCTAAATATAGCAATAGTTGTGTATTTATTTAGTGTGTGGTCTAAATATAGCAGTAGTTGTGTATTTCTTTAGTGTGTGGTCTAAATATAGCAGTAGTTGTGTATTTATTTAGTGTGTGGTCTAAATATAGCAGTAGTTGTGTATTTCTTTAGTGTGTGGTCTAAATATAGCAATAGTTGTGTATTTCGTTAGTGTGTGGTCTAAACATAGCAGTAGTTGTGTATTTCGTTAGTGTGTGGTCTAAATATAGCAGTAGTTGTGTATTTCTTTAGTGTGTGGTCTAAATATAGCAGTAGTTGTTGTGTATTTCATTAGTGTGTGTGGTCTAAAGCGCTCATGGTGAGATTGCATTGATTTTGTTCTCATGTTGCTACAGGCCTATTGCTGTGCACGGATCGAGCTGTGACGGTGCTGATTATCTTGGGGGGTGGCGCTGAATCAGCGCGATGTCATTCCTCCCACACCCCCGAGCTTAACAAGCCTTCACCTTGACTGACCCCCACGGTCACCCCCACCGCTGCTAGCTTTTATTAGCGTGCTACGTGCATCAGGGCCACGCTACGTGCTATTCCTGCGGGGCCACTGTGCATCATTGTTTTGGTCCCAACCTTCATCATTAATTGGCCTTGATGAGCATGGAGACAGATACTAATTGGACGGTTAGGGATCTCTCTTTGATTACATGTTTTAATCAAGGGGGTAGCTTCGTTCGTGAAGAATGAAGCCGATGCGGAAGTGCCTTAAACCTGCATTCTGTCTACTGGCCAGCAGCAGGGGGTGACTCCACTGGCTGTGAGCGCAATGGTTTTTCATACCAGAAACTGAAGCTCGAATCGCCTGCTTCCTGGTAATGTTTGATTGGAGGGAGGGATTTTTCTGGAGCATTGTGGGAGATCTGGTACTGCGGAAGCACCATCCGCCTGGCTTGTGTTCTTCTTCTTGTGTTCTGTACATCCATGGTGTGAGCCTCCAGCCTGTTAGCTGCTGATAAGCCTCCACAAAGTAAATCGGATTTCCAAATATGCATTATTTTTGATAAACTGGCCTCACAACGAGAGCAATACAGTTAGATGTGTCTACTAACATTATTAAAACATCATAAAGATAACATTGTTTCTGATAGTTTGTTAAATTACTACATGCTAATCTGCTAGGGAGCTATCTGGCGAGCTTCTTCTTCTGCTTATTCCAATAGCTTTCCGGCAGACTAGATGCCTTGCGGCACATTGCTGCCTCTATCAGTCGGAAATATTACTGTTCTTATTTATCCGATGTATTCATTGTCTATTAAACTCGAAATGGGACCATAATTTAGAAAACGGAGGACATGAGAGCATGAAAAAGACTTAAAATTGTCGATTCAGAACATAAACACATTTGGAAAGTGTTTATTTAAGACACAGACCGAGAGAGAAGTTGGGTCGTTTTCACATTGACTTGCATGCAGTGCAATTTGATTCTGCAATTTCCGGGTTGGCCTCAAACAGAGACACGCTGAATTGGGCCCTGGTTTGATTGCATGGAAGGCAATGGGAAAATGACCCTACTTCTTACTTGATGTCAGTGAACACTTTCCTGAGTTTATGGTCTCAATGGCTAGTTTGAAGTCTTAGTCAAAACAACATGATGTCCATTTTGTAAATGATGGTCCCATTTAGAGTCAGTGTTGGGCAAGTTACTTTCAAAATGTAATATACTACATATTACTAGTTACTTTCATTTGAAAGTAATAAGTTACATTACAATATCGTGTAGAGTAACTCGTTACTTATTACACTACTTTTGCATTACTTTCACCAAAACAACAGCAGCAGCAGAATGACATCGCCGCCCCGGGACCATCCTGAAAAATAATTTCAACCACCTTGAAGTCAGTGTAAACCGTCCAAAATTCTAAACGTTATTCTTTTCCTTTGTTATTGTCATCTATAGTGGTTATTTGCATAAAAACACACAGTTTGATTAGGAAATCATTGCATCTTTTTGAAATATGTGCTTTGATTTAATAAAATGTAACTCAATTTGTAACTTGAGTTACTTGACAAAGTAACTGGTATAATATTACTGAAATCCTATAAGTATTAAGTTATATTACTGAGTTACTGCTAAAAGTAATATATTACATGTAATATGTTACTTTTGTAATGAGTTACCCCCAACACTGTTTAGAGTACAATAGACGATAAAGTACACGATGCTTTGGAGCGTAAATGACAGGTCGTGTGTCCAGTGATCATGCATGCTGGCTCCGAATGGCTGCCTCCTGACGGTCAAAATGATCAACTCGAAGCTTCAAAACGGGAGTTCACAAACCCTGACGTCACGGTAGCGAGCTACGTCCATATTTATGATAAAGTCTATGGTTTTTTACATGGGGATGGTGCGCAACATTTTTAATTATTTAGCCACATGACTATGAGTGAATGGGTGGTAAGGTGACTCTTCTACCCTTGGCTATCCTAATTAATATTTAGTAGGCGTAAAGGAAATAGTTATTAATACACTCCACAGTAAAGTCCTGGAGAGAAAAAAAATCTTGATGGGTTTGTTCAGAGGGGTGAAATAATGTTCAGTCGAGTGGGTCAAAAGTTCAAACTCTGAAACCTTAAGTTAGTTATGGTGGTCTTTATTTTTTAATAAAGTCACTTTTTCCCCTAGTCTCGCTGGCAAGCCTCCCCTCCCTTCCATGAGAGGAGTCTGGCGGCGCAGGTCTCCATTGTGGAATTGCGATGGGCGGCGCTTAGCGGCAGTGCCCTTGGAAAATAGTTTCCAACAATCCAACTTGCCATTTTCAGCGTGTAGCAACGAGCTAGCGTGTAGGTTTCTGCCGTTAGCTTGCTAGCTAGTTAGCGTTGTTGTTTTCACTGAGGCGGCAGGGCACTATTTACAGCGACACGCAGGGAAGAGGGAGCGGAAGCCACTCTGATTGACATGGTCGGAGCCAATGACAGAGCTTGTAATAAACGGGGAGCGGACATCCGGCAGCGACTGAAACAGGCGCTCCAATGGGGAGCAGCTGTAGAGCAGGGGAGGGCTTATCCCTGTAGCCTGTTTCCGTGCAGCCAGACTCCTCTCACGGAAGGGAGGGGAGGCTGGCCAGCGAGACTACTTTTCCCCCAATCATTTTTTTTAAATATTGTGGTATTATGGTGAGTGGGTTTTGAAAGGCACATACTGATCAAAAGCCTTATCAATCAATCATTTCACATGCTATGGAACAATAACAATCGTGCTGACGGCACGTTTAAGCTGGCAGGCATGCTTCCAAAAGACTGGCTCTCCATTAGGAAAGGAGCCTCTGGTATTATTTGAAACAAACACACCTCTGCTATCTATACTGTAGATGACATAAAAGCCTGTTGTTTTTACATTATGTTGTTTTTCTCCAGCATGCCTCGTGTCCTCAGGCAATGATATTGTTTATTTCTCATGAAGCTATTCGCCTTCTGTACAAGAGACAGTGTGTGGCTTGAGAGACTAACAGAGTTCTTTAAAAAATGACTCAAAAAGTACAAGTACAGAAAAAAGCTACTCAATTACAGTAATTTGGGTGATTGTAATGAGTTACTTTCCACAGGTGCCGATATAGCCTAATAAACTTCCTTCAATCCCTTTTAATATCCTGTATATTCTAGCTGTTTGGAGTGACTGTTCTTGAAAATTCCCCCTGATCTTAAAACAGGGTATGGGCTCAGACCTCTGTATATGAAGTCTACTTTCAAAATGTTACTTATTTTCACTTTTTTTTCACATTTTTACTGTGACAGATTTTGTTGTTGTTGATTGGATGATAGCACAAAGGAAGAGTGGTGGCTGTGTGCAAACAAATTGGCAGCACCTGCTTTTTCAATGGAATAGTCTGACCTGATCAATGCAGTGAAAGTTATAATTCCTTATTGATTGTACCTGATAAATTGACTTGGCTCCTGAAGTGGGGATGCAGATGAAGCAGAGGATACAGTTTAAAAGGATATGTGTCTCTAGACAATTCATATACATTATGCTGGTGTTTTGCAAATTCATATACATTATGCTGGTGTGTTGCAAATTCATATACGATGTATTATTATTGCTGTCATGGTCTCAAGCTGCCCAGCCCACAAGGTCTTAGTTACAAGACACATCCATATGTTGCATTCAATAATACAATAATCCTTTTACATAATTTGCTTTGAACATCATGCAGGCTACATGTATATCACACCTTCTTAGGCTATGTTCATAAATGGATTTTAAACCAGTCATTGAAAACCTAACTTCATAAGGCCAGTCTAGTCCTGAGCACCCTGCAAACTGCAGAGAGGAAACAGATAATATATCCACAGAAGAGGTGAAAGTGCCATAATCCAAACTGAATATACTTGTGTAAGGAATTAATTTTACCCAGGCGCGGACTGCATAATCAGGCACGTCGGGCAAATGCCCAGTGGCCTGGCCTGGCCTGGCCTGGCCTGGAGAACAAAAAAAAAAAAAAAAAAATTGTGTGCCCACAGTCAGGCCACTCACTGAACAGCAGGCCAGGCGCCGCCTACTGGTTTACTAGTGGTTTTATTACTTTATTCAGGGTTAAAGTGGGTGCATCTCATTGTAAAATTGGACCCGGCCCAAATTGGGTTTCAAACGGCCCAAATCTGGCTTCAAACGGCCCAAATTGGGCTTCAAACGGCCCAAATCATGCTTCAAACGACCCAAATTGGGCTTCAAACGGCCCAAATCTGGCTTCAAACGGCCCAAATTTTTCGCGTGTCGGCCCGTATCGGCCTGGCCTGCTTGGTATCTAATGCCCGGCCTGAATTATTTTCCCAGTCCGCCCCTGATTTTACCCACTGAGACATGTTCATCAGGAACCACATTCAGGTCACTTAACTGTAGGTAGCTATGACTCTAATCTGTCTGACAATAAATAAATACATATAAATAAATATAATATATAAATATATATAAATACATAAATAACGGTGAATATTTCAGTAACAATGGTTAATGGGACCTACAGTATCATGCTAATGTCCAGTTCTACAGTATATTTTATTCTTATTTTATTGTGGGCCTCCACTAGAGTAGCTGAGCATGGTTCACAGTACTGTCCCCTTATGCGGCCACTCAGTTCAGTCTTTGTCTGAAACGCTACGTTTTAGCTCCTGTCTCCTTATAGCTGACAGCAGAATCGAGTGAAAAAGAGTGAAACATAGTGTCAATATCTCAAAAAACGAGACATTGCATCGCTTCTATTTTGACACTGTGAGTGAGAGCAGTAGTTGAAGGGTTGTATGTACAGTATAATGTATGTATGTAATGTAGTGTTAAAAGTTGTGTGAGAACTGTCACAGTTTTAAAATGTGTGAATGTAGTCAAAAGTAGGCCTACAGCCTGTAACGAGTGAATTGTGACATCACACACACTCAAGGCTGGCTCCATACGATCCCATTGGTTGGGTATGGTTTGAACAGTGGGGGCCAATCAGGGTCTATCTGACATCACATCCTGTGTTCTCGTTCAACGCTCGTAACCTCTCTGCAATGAACCGTACGCGCCACAGCTGACCACTTCTTTACTAATGTAGCTTGCCACCAGTCGATATAGAGCTCAACCGTTCTTGCCCCAGAAGTGAATTCCCCATTCATTTTCTCCATAGACATTTTGAAAAAAATCCTTATATAATTAGTTTTAAGGCTAGAACCGAGCCAACCAGTCTCCCAGAGAATCATGAGTGACCATAAAACATTTCACTTTCAGCAAAAACAAAATCCAAAGAAAAAAGATCGGAAATTAGATCCCGCCCCCCCCCCCCCCCCCCCCCGCCCGCTTTTATTTTTTGTTGAAAGTGTTTTAAGCCTTAAAACTCGTTATAGAAGGATTTTTGAAAAGTCTATGGGGAAAATGAATGGGGAATTCACTTCTGAGGCAAACAAGTCACATGACTGTTGACCTCCATTAGTAGCTGTATTTGGCAACAACAACAAAAACCCAACAACAACAAAACAACAACAACACGTAGATAGCGACGGGCCTCCCCGGACTGTCTCAAGACTATTACTGGCATTAAATCAAATGAAGACAGTGTAAAGATAAATGAGTTAATCTCCACACAGTTGCTTTGTCAGTATGTTTTGTTTGCGCACCGCTCACAGAGCAGGGAACTGCTTACGCGTCAATTCCCAACTTGTGCTGATTAATCGCTACTCTCGTCGCAGCGTGGCACCTCTGGACGGGCTGCACTTCACAGCAGGTATAGAAACATATACAGAGACGTACACGATAAACAAACATGGCAGGTAAGCAGGCAGCGTCCCACATCTGCCTGTCCTTTGCAGGTTCTGCGAGATTAGTCCGATTCATTAATTGGTAGGGAGATGGAGGGAGAGATAGATGGCTTAGATTCAGCTCCCCCATCTCACTGCACCTCTCCCTCGTGTTTCGCCCCTACTCTCCCCATTCTCCATCGCCAAACCTTCTTCCACACGCAAATTGAGCCAGGCCATTTTAATTAGATTGTTTCTCACGGCATGTCTGATATGTGACTAATTAGATGGAGACAAAAAGGAGAGGAGATTCCCCACCATGCACCGGGGGATGTAAGCAGACAGTCAGTGGGTCAGTCAACAACAGGTTAACTGAATTCAGTTTTTTTGGTTGCTCAAGAGAGATCGGTTCTTCAAAAATAGGGATGCACGATATATCGGCAATCATATCGGCATCGGCCGATGTTAGTCATTTTTTAACATATCGGTATCGGTCCGATGTTGCAATGTTAATATCGGTTATCGGTATCAGCCAAATTCTTCACATTGAGATGAAATTATGCAGTAAATCTATGATTTATGGGCTTTTACAAATGTTTTTGAAATAAAGAAATGCATTACTTTTTCAAATTCAGTGTTTACATGTGTTTTTCAGTATGTACAAAATCTTATTATCATAGAAATGTGTTTTTTATACAGATCATATCGACATCGGTAAAGATCGGTTATCGGCCATAACGGCAATGTTAACACCTTAAGTGCCATAGCCGAAATAATTCGTCTTACATAATCCAACGCTTAAGTGCCAGAGCCGAGTTTACTCGTCTTACATAAACATTTTTTTTTTTTTGACGGTGGAACATCAATCAACAACTTTTACATCTTCGAGATCACTATTGGAGCAAGATAATGTGTATAATCTATTTTACCGACCCACTAAGTGTTGACAGTGCTCCCCCAGACGACCGAAATCAAAGAAAAAACTGCCGCGGGACCAAGCCGTTCAAGGAAATGCCGTGGCGATTTTACAGTAATCCACTCAAGACTTGTCTTGCCTGAGAGCGGCCGCGCACCGGCAGCAGCACACAGAGAGCGGAGAGCGATTTGCAAAATAGATCATAGGTGAAACACACTTTGAAACACCTCAGAAAGGCCATAATCAACATCTGCCCATCGCCCACGCATTCCCCGGCCCATCTTGACTCGCACAAGGAGCGTCCGCACGCACGCAAGCAGGCAGGCAGGCACACAGGCAGGCAGCAGCAAAAGCGCTTCTGACACGCCCGCTGTACAGCCAGGAGGAAGGAGAAGACACACGGAGGGAGGAGTTTGAATGAGAGGGGTGTTTCCTGTTGTTATGGAGGAAATTACTGTTCAAAACTATTGTTTAGAATGTCTGACGGTCTTACTGATGCCAAAAATGAATGGTTAAAGTGACTGTTTCACAAAAAGCCATTTATCTCTGAATAAATTTCCAGACGCTGAAACCATGCTGTACTCAACGGCTAATATCTACATAACTACTAACTCTGCAAACTAACTCTTTTAGACAGAGAAAGCACACATTCTATTAGTTATTTTTAGATGATTGGTGTTCATGAATTCTTAACAGAAAAGAATCCTCGGCTGTTGCTAAAATGAGCCAGAATCGTCAAAAACACCCCTGGCACAACTTACCTACAGGAATGAAAACATGGCTGGCATTCAATGTGTTAATATCGGTTATCGGCATCGGCCAAAATTTTCATATCGGTGCATCCCTACTCAAAAAGTCGATAGAAGTCACCGCTAATTTGCATATCAGTCCACGCTTGCAATGGAAGAAGAGGGGCTACGCC
Source organism: Poromitra crassiceps (assembly GCF_964638095.1). Classification (NCBI taxonomy): domain Eukaryota; kingdom Metazoa; phylum Chordata; class Actinopteri; order Beryciformes; family Melamphaidae; genus Poromitra; species Poromitra crassiceps. The sequence goes on from NC_139652.1 coordinate 8,526,471, forward strand.
CTGATCATCAGGTGGTGTCTGGATGACAAGCAAGAGAAAACCAACATCAGCCGGACCAAATGCTTTGGGACTGAACGCAATGAGAATATATACTGTAGGTGCTTAATCACAAAGACGGAGACGGCTGAGTTAGAAAACACTTCTGCAGACTTAAATCCAACTGAAACCGCATCGGATTTGGTTGAAGTTGAGGATGAACTTAAAATGAGAAAAGGAACCTAGTTTTACATTTAAGTTTTTGTACTTTTTTTTAGTGCATGGGAGAGATGATATGACCCCACCCCCGTAAAGAAGTAACTACGTAACTTTAGCTATACCTTTTACTTTTTTTTTTAACAAGTCATTTTACTTTTACAGTACTTAAGTAGTAAAACTAGAAATTTCACACGCTTCGTACGCTCATTTCAAGGGTGGAGACGATGCGCCATGGGCACTTTTGTGTGTGTGTGTGTGTGTCCAAACTCATGCCAACTCATGCACTGGGTACAAGAATGGAAGTGGCTCGAGCTGGTCCATGTCTATGACATCACTAATGATGTCACAATGTCTATGACATCATTAGTGTCTGTCATATGGGCCCTTCAAGTGAGGTCGTGTTTACCGTGAATACGACAATAATCATCTTATCATATTAGTAATATTTAATCAAAGTAACAGTGTGAGCCAGCACAAAGAATAAAACCCAACAATTCCCAAAAGGAAGGGACCAGCACGCTCCAAAACCTGAAGTGAAGAACAACAAATTGCTCCATCAAAATGAGTCACATTGACCCCAAAACACATTTTGAGTTGTATACACTGTGTTGGTGAAGAGGAGAATCTAAGCTGTCTGGTGATATCAAAATGATCTTTGTACTCTAAAGATTGAGTGAGATGCATCCCTTTACTGTATGTCTTGACTGTTTCCAAACAGTGTTTTTGAGAAAAGGGGCCTCAAAGTTTTACAAAGTAAGCCGGCTCTGCTTGTCAGCCTACCTTTATGAGCTTCAAAACTATATTTAACATTTGGATTTCACAATAACCTTTTACACAGAATGAAAGCCAATGGCTTCATTTTATTAAAATCTGATGAAACACCAAAACAGCCAAAATGATTATTGTCTCATGTTTCTACACAACATACATGTACTGAAGCAGACTCCCACACTTTTTTTTTCTTTCCAGATTTTCACACTAATTGTATACTTGGCCAATTCCCCCTGCTGCCCCACCCACCCTCTGCCGATCTGGGGAGAGCCGTAGACACACACATACTTCCTCCGACACAGGTGCAGTTGTCAGCCGCTTCTTTTCACCCGACAGCGGGGGGGGGCTGGCAAGACATAGCACATGGGAGGATCACACTATTCGCACGAGTTCCCTTCCGCGCGTCCTAGAAGCACTCTTCAGATAACACCGCGGCAAACTAGATTGCACGAAAACCATGTTGTCAGCTGGTCTTGCCGCAATTGTTTCCAGTCCACCGTGAGATAGCTCAATGCCAGAAGTTTTGCTGGTCACACCTCCCTTTCAGACCGGTACACCCACAGGCTTACAGTAGATGAAGGCGCAAAACCGGTTGCCATCTTGCCGGCACATCCTTATATTGGCAGGTGTGCGTGTGTTGCAAGGTAACAATGGCAGCCATGCAGTGTAAATTAGTAGAGGTAATAATGTACAACCAGTCACTCGCCTATCAGCACGTAATTCGTTTGGTCAGACGTTCCAGACAGACACAATTGGCCGTGTCTGCGGGTGGGAAGCCGGTGTGGGATGAGGAGTCCTGGTCGCTACACTAGCGCCTCCTCTGGTCGGTCGGTGTGCCTGTTTGGAGGGGGGGGGAGGGGCTAACGGGGGAATACCGTGATCCTCCCACGTGCTACCGACGTCCTGCCGGTGAAACTCCTCGCTGTCAGGTGAAACGAAGTAGCTGGCGACTGACTGCACATCTATCGGAGGAAAAGTGTGCTAGTCTACGAGTCAGGTCGGTAGAGGGGCGGAGCAACGACCCGGGACAGAAGGAGGAATTAGCCAAGTACAACTGGGGAGAAAAATGAGAGGAAAAACCATAAAAAATGCAGTGTAATTGTAAGTGTTTTTGACTAAATGTATTGTAGTGCTGTTCCCAAGTTTCGTCATGGACTCATTGGCTTGGTGCCCTTCACTTTGTCACACATCTTACATTAGTCATTCAGTCATTCCAACACATCGCCAACAGGGCCGGGAGTCGACGTAGTGAAGTTGTTAGGAGATCGAGGCAAAGCTAAAAGTGTGTCGGGGCCAGCTGTTCGGTAGTGCCAGAGATATACTATTAGGAGAGGGTTTTTGTTGTTGTTAGAAAGATGACAGACGAGGACAGACTCTCACTTAACCTCATCAGATGGGCTGTGGACAGCAGCAGTAGTGCGGGTTCAGGATGATGGGCAGGACATGGGGGGCAGTGAGGAGGTGAGCGGCTGCAGAATGAGCGGGGACTGATTCAGGGGCGAGGAGGGCGTTGTTGGGGGAGGAGGGGGCGTCTTGTCCGGGAGCATCACAGGGGGAGGCGACGGCGGGACTGGGGACGAGTATTCCGTACTGTTGGCACTGGGTGGCGGTGGCTCCTGGGGCGACGCTGGCCTGCTGGGAGTCGTTGGCTCTCTGGGGGCATCTGGGGCCGGGGAGGAGGCCAGCTGTGCATGCTGAGGGGAGGGAGAACGGCCTGCAGGGGGCGCCGGTGGCTGGTCAGGCTCTGCTGGCTCTGGTATGATGGTCTGTTTGAAGAGTTCCTCCCTCAGATGAGGCAGGAAGGAGACGACTCGCTCCCAGGTGATTCCCCACAGGTCGGAGTATCCCGACGTGGAGTGAGCGCTGTGGAAGATCCCTGCCATGTCCATCACCAGCAGCATATTCTTCAGAGACTCTGGGATCGCCTCTAGGAGGAGGTCACTGGAGCCAGCGTGCATGTACTTCTCCATGAAATTCAGAATGGTGAGCCACAGTGCAGCAAAGGTAGGCAGGGACAGCAGAGGGGAAAGGTGGTGCAAAAACACCTTTGACAGCAGGGCGGAGGCTCTCATCCTAGTTTCCTCCATGCCGTCCACGTCTGCTGGACTGATGTTGTCAAGCAGTTTAGTCAGCAGGGGGAAAAGCACCTTGTTGAAACAGGACTCCCACTCAGTGGCGTTTAGTGTCTGCAGATCATGGACCAGCAGCGCCCTCTGGAGGTAGGTGAGGGCCTGCATGCGGACCGGCCGCCTGGTGTCGCAGCACATCCACGCAATGCCTTGCAGCAGCGGGCACCAGCAGGTGGTCCATAAGTTCTGGGAGTACGCCTCGATCTTCCTGCCTGCAGCCTGAAGATGGCGCTGCTCCTCTGCCCAGGAGCTGTAGATGCTGGCGGCCCGAGTGTGTAATGTGTGCATCAGGTCCAACAGGTCCTGACTCACCTGTAATGACACCGTGTCCTCGTCATCACTTTGCGAGTGCAATGGCTGCTGGCCGGACGCATGGCCACTGCGCCTCCCGTCACCAGAGCCGTCATCCTCCTGGGCACTGGCGTTCCTCCTCGCCGGCGACTTGGAGTCGTACTTGTAGCTCTTCTTCTTGTCGTGGTTGCGGTAGCCTCCATTGAGGCTGGCCTCCACAAAGACTCGTATAGCCTTGACGCACAGCTCAAAGTTGTCAGGCGTGACGTGGGCGGCGTCGTGGACAATGAAGAACAGCGTTTCCACACACTTGATGAAGGACTTGGTGTCGTACTGGACAAGGTCCTGGCCCAGGGTCAGGCTATACTTGTTGACCAGCGGGTGATTGAGGGGAGCCTTGGAGCTCACTGGTGGGGTCTTATTGGTCTCCATGTCATCTTTACCAACCACCAGACATCCACTGCTTGTTACGTCCACGTCGGTTGTGGACCCAGGTATCCTGGACTTGCCGTGCTCAGTGTAGAGCCCCGAGTCAGATGTGTAGCCACGGTGTGAACTTGCGTTGCTGGGAGAGCGGGATGGCAGCTCGCTATCTGACAGGGCGCTGGTGTCTGCAGTGTGGGTGGAGGCGAGCTGGAAGGAGGTGGGAGGCTTCACCCCGGCACCAATGCACTCCAGCAGGGAAAAGAGGGTGTACCAGTGGTCAGTGCCATGGATCTTGGCCACATTGGTCTTCAACAACTCATGGAGGCCATAGGCCACTTCCCGGCTCACCTGTGACAGGACGTCAGCATTCATCATCAGCAGGATGTGTAGGGAAAGGAGCACCTGTGAGCTGATGTCCCCTCGCTGCAGCAAGCAGATGGCCAGCCGCAGGAGCCCAACCACGGCCCTCTCCACCAGGAAGCAGCTGTCATTGGAGTGGACACACAAATGGCAAAGGTACTCACACACCGTCTGCCATACGCACAACACGCGATCTCTGTTCTCCAGAACGATGCGGAGCAGCATCTCCAGGCACAAGGCGGCGTCCTTTTCATCGTATGTCTCCTTGTCAGGGGTGACCGATATCAGAGCCTTCATTAGCTCCTGTAGAGACTCTAGGTGTAGGAATTTACTCTCTGTGATCAATTTCTCTGGGTCACATTGCTTGATGCAGAGGATGGCGGCCTGCTTGGCCTCCTGGTTTTCTGTGGACAGTCCTCTAAGTCCCAATTGCTCGGCTCCGCTCAAGGTCAACCAGGAGACAAAACTCAACACTGCTGACTCACCGCGATTTGAAGGCGTTTCCTCCCTTTGAAGGGAAATCTTGCCATTTTGCTCCATAAAATCCTCCACCTCGACCATGCCCTTGGGCAGCAGGTCAGCCCTGAAGAGCTGCAGCAGGTAGTTTATGATGTTCTTCCAGCCCTCCCTCAGGATGTTGCCGTGGCGATGGGCCAGGTGGAACACCGTCTTGGCCGTCACCTGGGCTTTGCTGTTGCTGCCAAGCACTGTGGGAAGCTTTTCCACAGGTGTTCTACAGACTCCACAGCTCAGCGTAGTGAACTTACACAGGCAGATGAAAAGGGTGTTGAACACATCGCTGGAGCCATAGTGAGCCGATATCATGGCACATTTCTTGAAGCCGTCGATTGCCTTCTGGATGGTGGTGTCGTCCTGGCTCTGGTTGAAGATGTAGTTGAGGGCGGCGATGGTGGGGCCCCAGGTCAATGTGAACAGGTCGTGGTCATAGCTGCCGGGTGGCAGGTGGACGAAGACCCCCTCTGGTGTGGTGCCACGATGCAGCAGCAAGCTCCACACGCAGTTATCCTTCACTAAGCCCGTCTGCTCATCGGGCATCACAATCGCCTTGTTCTTGATAGCATTGTAGATATCGTCCAACATGTCCTGGTCAAAGTCTTTGTTTCCGTTTACTCCATTCAGATTCTTCTTGAATTGCTCTACAGTCATGGGGCTATTCTGCTTGCGAACGTTGTGGTTGTGCTGGTCGGTGTTCAGCATGACGACGGCATAGGCCAAGGTGAAGCCCGCATCATTGGTCATGAAAGGTGAGCCGTTCACTTTATACCAGTTGTCAATGAAGGGGTCCAGGAGCCTCTGGATGATCAGATCCTCTACGGGGAGCCTGAAGGCCTCGAGGTAGAGACGCAGGGCCTGGTCGATGCGCAGGCCCTCGAAGGTGAATGTGTTGACAAAGCTGTCCAGGAGCTCCATGTTCTTTTGGTCGCTGACAAACTCGCCGATCATCTTCTTATTCAACCATGGGTTTTCCCGCAGCCACTGGGCCACCTGGTTGTTGTCCATGGGGGTGGTGAGGAGGCCTTTCTCCTGCAGGAACTGGATTCCATTATTGGGCTTCAGGTTGAACTGCTCCGTGCCTGTGATCAGTAGCTTCTTCTTAGTTTTGATATCCATCAACTCTTGGGAATTCAGTAAATACGAGGAGAATCGTTGAGGCTTTTTCTGTGTTTTCTTCTCAGCAGGGTTAGACTCTTCCTGATCCTGTCTGCCCAGTCTCCTTTTCTCGGCCATCAGATGCCCACTGGTCGGGGGGCACACTGGTGCATTCTCAAGATCTGGAAGATTCTGCCCATTGGTAAGGTTCCCCAATCTACTATGATATGTTGTTGTGTCTGTGCAGTTGTTAGTGGAGCACCCACCTTCTGCCAGCATGGTGTCCAACTGGTCCTGCTGAGTAGCATTGTTGAGCCCCTTGGCCTGGCAGTGGGCCTCGGTGCTGTCGATCATAGTCAGCAGAGCCTCTAGTGAGAGGAGGTGGGTGGTGTAGAGCTGCCCTGACACTGGAAAGGCATTCTTAGACAGCAGCTTGGAGAGGTCCTCAAACAGATTGGAGCAGTAGAAATCACAGTCATAGTTGATGTAGAGCTCGGCGACAAAACTGGGGATCTTCCACAGCTGCACCACAGCCTCCAGGGCCATCTCCTTCATCTCATAGGGCATCTTAATGTTCTGTGACGTGATGATGTCCATCAGCATCCTCAGGTACATCGCGAGCTGAAATTTCAGGTGCATTCTCATGCTCTCAAACAGCAGGAAGCAAACTTGCATTGAAGCAGCATACAGGTTCATACGGTCCACACTCAGCAACTGGAAGAGATGTCTGCAGAGCTCATCTTTGACTTGACCAAGCAGCGACTGGTAGCTGGCGATGTGTGCCGCCTCCAGCGCCACAGTCAGGAGTTGCAGGCTCATGTGCATCATGGTGTCAGTGTTGTGGCGGTCGTGGGGGTTGGTCATTGAGATGAGGAAGCGGAACAGTTCCCGTAGACATGGCAGGCCGTAGGGGATGAGGGAGCCTCCATCTCTCTGTGTGGACTGTGTAAAGCAAACTCCTTGGGGGTTGATAGTGTCCATGTCATGCACAGAAGCGCTGTCTGACTGCTCTGTCTCTTTGCCCTCCAGAACCCCAGTGATGGACTCCACCGACTGAGCCATTTCAACTTGCCTTCCCTCAGACTGCGCGTCCAACCTGCCAGGCTCAGTCCCCGGAGTGGTGGCGGTGGAACTGCTCTGCTCCAGGTCGGCCAGGTCCTCTCTTGAGGTGGCCTTGGAGCAGGTGCCAAGGCTGCTGTTTGTGGTAGATGGGCTGGAAATGAACGAGAGGACGCTGCCTGAAGCTGGCAAGCTAGAGTTGGAGGAGCCTTGATCAATTAACAGGACCCCATCAGATAGGTTGTTGCTGAGGATGGCGGACTGGGCCACGACAATCTGACCAGAGGAGCTCCTCACCATGTGGTGAGGCGGCCGCGTCAAGCACTTCCGCTTCTTCCATTTGGACGACTCACTCATCCTGCTGGCACATATCTTCAGCTTCTCCATGTTGGTGCCCACAGAGCTCTTGGCCTCCTCTTTGAACTGGGGTAGCCTGGAGAACAGTAGCTGCACCATGTCGATCAGTGTGTTTTCGGCTGATTTCCTCAGAAGCTCGCTCATGCGCATCTCAAAGCAGATACGGAAGCAGGACTGCATGATCTCGCAGACGGACTCATTGGTCAGATGGGCTCCAACCGGCGTCAGCAGCAGAGTCCTCAGAACCTGAAGGATTTTCATAAGAACCAGTTCATCCGTTCCCATGAATATGGCATGTGTGACGGCGTCAGCCGTGTTCTTGATGGCCTCGGCCACTGCCTCATGGTTAGCATCTATAAGGCCGTAGGAAAGGAACTTGTTGACAGAGGAAAGGGCGAGACCTGTGATTGTTCTGGTGGTGTCCTCTGAGCGCACCACTTCCAGGAAGGGCCTCAGTAAAACATTGGGTTCGACATTGGGCAGCTCTTTAATGTCGTTGAGTATCTCCTTGAGGTGGCCAAAGCTGTTGAGTAATGGGTTCTGTTTTTCATCCAATGGAGTATACGGAGTAAGGGTATTCCATCTGGAGTTCCTCTTGATGGCACCAACAACAGTACTAATCTCACCTTGGATAATGTAGATATTCTTCTCCGCCATTCTGCTTTCTGTCTATGCTTGTTATTTCCAAGATGTAGTACCAGTCCTATATACTCCCACCACGCCTCACCTTTATGACATCACTGATTATGTCACAATGTCTATGACATCACAATGTATATGAACTCATTCGCATCTCATAAAGGGGACTAGAGGAATAAAAAAAGATGGATCCCGAAGAGGGCGCTAACGCAACTTGGAGGATGCCAACTGCCATAAAACACAAAAAAGAAGAAGGGGAATAGAGGGGGACATTGAAGCGTAGAGCAGGGATGTAGGGAAACAGTGGATGGATGAATCCAGAAGGAGGTGGTAATGCAACATAAAGGATGCCAACTGTGATTGCCCAACTGTGATGTCACTCAGGCAGTTGTGATGTCATCAGTGATGTCACTCGAGTAACTGTGATGTAGTATGGCGCTTAGGTGGGTGGGCAGTTTCTGTCTCTCTGTCAGTCACGATTTTGGAAGCCATAACTGCAGCCATGGCACATCATGTCCAGAGTCTGCACCCTAGGAATCGAGCATGCGTAGCACACGAGATTACAAAAAGGGGGGGCGGGAGAAGCCCACATGGTACCACAGTGCTCGTATGTATTATTATTAAGTTACAAATAATAGGGGTCCAGGGCTCGACACTAACTTTTTTAACCATCGTCCCGGAACCCTCCAAAAATAAATCTAAGCCGTCCCCAAGCCATCCTAAATTTAAAATCGTTGTTTTTCTACATTACTAGGCATCTCGCATGCTCAAAGTATCTATCTACTGTATGTATCTATGTTGAGTCGCCAGCTGCTTCTTCTCACCTGACAGTGAGGAGGTTCTGGGCTTGAGGAACAGTTTCTTCCCGCAGGCCACGAGACTCCTTAATATGCACAAAATAGTGCAGTAGTCGTACCGTACCGTACCGCAGCTGCTACTATTACGGATGCCTAACGTTTAATTGTAAATTTAAGTGTATGTTTAATAAGGTGCCTAACGTTTAATTGTAAATTTAAGTGTATGTTTAATAAGGTACATGCTATTTGCACATGTATGTATAAAACGTCGAATTTGGAATGTCTGAACACGTCTAACGTATGCACATGACATGCACCTATGTGCAATGAATATGCCACTGTCGTATAAGCCACCGACTTGTCTTATTGCTTATTGATGCCTATTTCTTATTGCCTTATTGCTGTCTTATTGCTTATTGATGCCTATTTCTTATTGCCTATTACTTATTGCTTGTTGCCTATTTGTACTATGTCGTAAACGGAGTCCACTGCACAAGAATTTCACACGTGGTACTTGTACCATGGAGTGACAATAAAAATCTTGAATCTTGAATCCCCCGCAGCACGTAGCGCGTGTGGAAGAGCATGTTATTCCCCCAGTTCCGCTCCATGCTGAAAACAGGCCAGCCGACCAGAGGAGGCGCAAGTGCAGCTACCAGGACAGATACCCAGGTTCGGCTTTGCACCTGCAGACAGGGTTAATTGTGTCTGTGGGGACGCCAAGTCGGTGGTAACAACGGGGATGCAAACCTTCATGCTGGTAGGCGAGTGAATAGACCGCTACACCACCCGGGCGCCCCTGATTCCTGAATATTTTCTGCCTATAGTTGGGCCATTCCGTGACTGCGGAGAGCAGAGGTCTGTTTCTCAGTGGATTTGTCATCTGTGATGGTAAAAAAAAAAAAAAAATTGCGCCCACGCCTTTCGCGGAAATGCAGGAAGCAGTCAACGCTATTTGCTTACACAGCAGCGTGTCTCGGGCGGTTGCACAAAACGCCTCGAGTTAAGATTTCCGTTAAAGTCAGTCAAGGTTTCCTTAAAATAACATTGGTTGCACAAAAGACCCTTATGTCTCCTCCTTATGATTTCCTTAAAATGTTTAACATTAAGGATGAAGACTTTCTTTCTCTCTTTTTTTTGTGCAACTAATTTTATTTTTATTCTAAGGAAACCTTAACTCGGACTTTAAGGAAAATTAAGAAAGTCAAGATTTTTTGTGCAACCGCCCCCGAGGTCTGTTCCGGTCACATCTCAAATATACGTCTTCTTTCTAGATTCCTTGGCTAACTATATGATGTACTATTATTAGGCTGCATTTTACGGCCATCCTGGGCTGCGCATGAACCAGAACTGGCAAGCTTCATTCATTCATTTTGGCACATTACTGTACTCCCATTCCCAAGGAAGGTGTCCAAGAAACAAAAGGGTAATGGATAGACCCTCTGAAGGTCACTGTGCTGCCCACTAATGGGGTGAAGCACTCCCCACAGTGCCACTGAATAGTCCCCTGTTCTAGAACACTGATTTCCTACAATGAAGCAGAATTAGGAGGAATCTAGTGCTGCCAACCCAGGGGGGGGGGGGGCGCTATAGGGTGAATTTTTGACCTACAATGTACAGTATTGTAGAGATTACCTCACAGCTTGCCTTATAGTACAAGGACAATGTACCTACCGTAGCACATGGGCACAGTAACCGAGGTGATGGCCTTTCTGTAAGATAAATATACATCATCAAGTAGGTTGAGCCCTAGAGTGAACCCTTTACTGACATCACCTGTGTTGCTGTTTTTCACCTTTCAACTTTCACCTTTCCCCTCAAGAACAAAATGATGCAATGACAGATGATCGCCATCGAAAAATACTTGTTTTTCCATCCACAGCAAATAGTGGGTGGTACTGTATTCACAGAACTGACTTCACTGAAAGAAACAAAGCCAGCCAAAATAATTGTATTTGCTTACAAAAAGATGACTTAACAAACTAAAAATACAGAGATACAGAAATGCAGAAAGAAATGCAGAAAGAAAGAAAGAAAGAAAGAAAGAAAGAAAGAAAGAAAAAAAAAAAAGAAGAAAGAATTCATCAGTGCTTTATTATGTGAGTCAAGTAAATTATACTGTATTATAAGAAATATGGTTGCTTATTGTTCACAATGGTAAGAGTCAAAGCTGATAGAATACACAAATGTAGCAATCAGAGCTCATTTGCAGTATTTGGTTGCTCCACAACCCATCCCCCCCCACATTATTCTTCATTAGCTGCTTGTTGCATTGCATAATATTTATATTCAGCCAAAGTGACGTTGGAAAATGAAGTGGAATAAAAGATCACACAAGACTGCCCTTTGCATTTTGAAATGACGATGATTATTTGTGATCTAGAACAGTTTAAACATCCTTAGAGTGAGCGATGTGGCCCCATGCTGGACCACTGCCTCCGTGCCCTCCAGAGTGTTCCCGCAGGAGGAGCACCAGGCTATTTTTATGCTACGCTAGCTGCTGTGTGCTACGCTAGCTGCTGTGCGCTACGCTAGCTGCTGTGTGCTACGCTAGCTGTCCAAGCATCCAACTCACAAAGGAGGTGAGGAGAGGTGCGCTGTCATTTGCCAAGGTCTCTACATGTAAATGTCTGTACCACACTCAAGCGTTACAAGCACTCCATTTGCACATCTTCAACCGGCCGTGCTGGCTGATCATCATTCTTCAATCTTCACACACACACACACACACACACACACACACGACCCCAGGAAGAATAGCCGTAGCATCCTGCTGCGGCTAATGGGGATCCTAATAAACTAAACTAAACACACACACGGCTAGCACATTCCTCATTTGTGATTGGTGGATTTGTGAATATCTTTCAGCATATTTTACAATTTGACATTGCCTTGCACATGCTGGGGGCATACATAACAAACATAATCTCTGCATAGTTTGTTCGACCCGTTGGCACTAAGGAGAGCGGAGGAAATATGTGAAAGGTTCCTTGCCTGCCCTCCGGCCCTCGTGAATGTGCATGGTGATTCATCGAGGCGGGTCTGCCCACAAGGATATCCACCGCTGTTTCACTGAGGTAGTTTCTCGCCCCAAGCAATTTGTTGGTGTCAGTTGTCAAAAGCAAAGCAGATTGACTTCATCAGGAAAATGCCTCAGAACTAATGATAATCATGGTGGTTAGGTTTGTTAGTTTACACAAGTTAGGTTTCTCCCGCCTACATCGACTGTCCAATCAGGTACAGTATGTTGGGACATACGTAATTAACTGATGGTTGATACAGTTGAGCAGGAATCGCTGAGTGGTGCCAGAGTTGTCCTGCTGGTCTGAACACTCCTGGGTTTCAATTCCAGCTCACGCTGTATACTTTCTTGCATCCCTCACCCCCCCCCCTCTCTCTAGCTAATGTAAAAAAAAAAACCATAATATTAAATAATAATAAACAAATACATAAACAAACAAACAAACAAATTAATAAATACATCTGATCTGTCTCATGGAAGGGAAATGAGAAAAGTGAGAGGGTTTTCAGATATTACAACAGTACACTCCAAGTAACTACTTGACCATTCCTCGATAAACGCGTAGCCACTAGAATTTGACCAATGACAAATGCCCATTTTGCAGATTTCCCAGTATTGACTGATTTCAAGCTAAAGACGTGTTGTATTTATAGATTTGATTTGGTGAGCTGTTCAAAGCCAGTTTTGACTGTATGGGCCAATGGTCTTATACTTAAGCAAAGCGTGCCACTGAAGAGAAGATGGCTGAAGGCAGTGTTGGCATGAGAAAGTGGGTGGGAACAGCTTGTGTTTTGGAGACAGCGAGCAGGAGGGTTAGCATAGGAGCACACAGCGAGCAGGAGGGTTAGCATAGGAGGAGAGCTCCGGGCTTTGATAAATGAGGCTGTGTGGCGGCTGCAGTACTAAACTGCTTCCCCGCTCAGCTGTGGTGACACTGTGATTAATATTTGCACAGCATTAAGCTAATTTATCATGGCCACGTGCGCGCCTGTGGGAGAAGAGTCTGTCACATGGAGCGCTGCTCCAACAGAGGAGAGGAGGCTTGGCAATGTGAAGCAATTATTTCAAGCCGAAATAAACAAATAGAGGGAATTTACATTATAGGGCGAGGTGGCTGCCGAGAAAGGAAATTGAGGAATATGAGACAGGCGGAGAGAGAGGAAAATCAGTATTGCTGAAAGACGAGTTTGTGTGACAAACTGCCTCCAGTTGTACACAAACTCTGGAAAAAGACACTGGAAACACACATCTCTGCAGCAGTTCCAAAACACCTCGCGAGGCAGCGGGATTCACGTGAGATCATGAGATCACGATCCCACCACCAATCCATCTTGCCACGCCCCAATTTATTGGTTTGAAATCCCAACCAACCAGTGGTTCGCACCAATCAGCGTACCTCCTATGAGGCGGCTACGGGCGGGCTTTGGTGTGACGTCAGAGAGAGAGTGAGCCTGTGATAGACAGATGGTTCGTCCAATCACCTGCCAAGTTTTGTTTAGATGTTTGGAAAATTGCCTGCCCTTTGAAACGGTTTCCCGAGCGGCTCGTTACCCGATGGTTATGTGAAAACAAACCATCTGCCAGCATCAGGTTAAAACACGTGCTCTGTGATCAACTTCTGTTCAAGTGAGTTTCAGACTGACTGCTTCTTCAATTCTCGGAAAAGACCAGACTCATCTTGAAAACCACACTTACATGCATGTCCTGGAAGGCCAATGAATAGACCCTTTTCACGGGGGCCATTTTGTGTCGAAAAGGCAGGGTAAACACAGTTCCAAGCAAAACACTAATGAGGGTTTCCAACTTCCAATCATAGAAGTTGGAAACCCTCAGTAGTTTTTCTTGCACGTGTTTACCCTGCCTTTTAGACACAAAATGGCCCCCGTGAAAAGGGGCCATAGCATGTTTGTGCCACTCTTGGCTTTAACACGCATTCACACGCAGTCCAACATTTTTGGACTGAGGTTTTGATATAAGATCAGACAGTATGGGGCAACTAAACATCAGTTTTTGCTTTGAAGCTGTAATGTTTGTTCACATTGCAATGTTTGCACGCACGCACTCGCGCGCGCGCGCACACACACACACACACACACACACACACACACACACACACACACACACACACACGCACACACACACACACACAAGTAAAACAAGTGTTTTGTGTTCCGATGGACTAAAGTTGGATTTTCACATTAAACTCCTCAATACACAGTATGCCATTATGCCCAACCGAGAGAGGGTCAGAGAGATTCCAGACTCTTGAAAGCCTTCCTCCCCTCCTGAAAGGGAGAGTATTTCTCTCTAAGAATGGAAGGATTGTCGAATGGCGATCAGGTGGCCAATTCTTTCAGCACAGGATGGATTAACTGTCAGGCGCGTGGTGGGTGGTGCAGTGGACATCGCTTCAGCCTCCTCTCCAAGAGCAGCCTTCTCACAAGGAACATCTGCTCGTTCTGGGGTCTGTGTTGGTTCATAACAGGGATTACAGTTATGAGTCTGTGTTGTTTGTAACAGAGATGACAGTTATGAGTCTGTGTTGTTTGTAACAGAGATGACAGTTATGAGTCTGTGTTGTTTGTAACAGGGATTACAGTTATGAGTCTGTGTTGTTTGTAACAGAGATGACAGTTATGAGTCTGTGTAGAAGGAATCTCTTGCGCTACAGCCCCTCCACAAGGGGAGAGTGGTGCTCTCAGACGAGGACAGAATACTGGAAAGGTAGAATTGACTGGAGCACACGAAATGACTGGCAAACACATTTAATAGGGTGCAAAAACTAACGTTTCGATAGCGAGCAGCGTCTTCTTCAGAGTCAAACAGTGAAGACAGATTTACAACAGTTAAAAAAGCCTCCACTCCAGAGGATGATTTCTCATTGGTTACAAGGGAGCGGGAGGTGGTGCATCAATAAGCCAATCAGATGATGACAGCACTCATAACACATAGAAGTGGTGGTGATGCTGTATTAAAGCAGCATATAGAACAAGCAACAATATTGAGAAATAATGTAATCAAACACCAACACATTCATCATCATTACAGAAAACATCATAGCATTTCAAAAAACAAGAGAGGCTCAATTCTTCATTCAGTCCCTGTGGTTCAACAGTGTTGAGGGTAAAGATCCAGAAGGCCTCTCTTCTGAGCAGTTTGTTGAAAATGTCTCCCCCTCTCTGTGAGGGGGAGATTTTCTCTATACCTCAGAACTTAAGTGTACTGTAGCTGCAGAACCATGTTGTGCCTGTGCATAGTGTCTTGCAATTGCATAGTCCATGTTTTTTATTGCGGATGGCGGCCTTGTGCTCAGCAATCCTGATGCGAGAGGGCACCTCCCACTCCCTTGTAACCAATGAGAAATCATCCTCTGGAGTGGAGGCTTTTTTTAACTGTTGTAAATCTGTCTTCACCGTTTGACTCTGAAGAAGACGCTGCTCGCGTCGAAACGTTAGTTTTTGCACCTTATTAAATGCGTTTGCCAGTGATTTCGTGTGCTGCAGTCGGTTATGAATCTGTGTTGATGCTGTCATTGGGTCGGCAGGTTGAAGGAAATCTGATGCGTTGCAACACGAACAAGCAAGTTGTTATGGATGTCATGTATCCTGGGGGGGGGGGGGACAGCTTTCCTTCAAGTCTGTTGTGGCTCCTCTCCTACGGTGTCTTGTCTGTCACTATCCTCTGTCTAGCTGCTCTGCCGCAGTCGGACAGACTAGCCGGGCGGTTGGCACTTGGCAGGAACTGTGTTGCCTTGGTCAGTAGCCAGTATTAAGATGCTACTGCTGTCAAGGGGCCGCAGAAGAGAGACCAATAGCCGGGACAGTAACTCACCCTTTAAGGCTGTTGCCTTGTTTAGGAAAGTAATCTACCCCCAAGCTGCTGCCTTGGTCTACACACGATACATCATTGACAAACACTGGCACAGCAGTATTCACAGCAGCCACAGCATCTCTCTGCCTGGCTTTGCAGTGTGGGGGATTTTACTATGCCTTTAGCCAGACCAAAGAGAGACATCATGCATCCTGGCTTTGCAGTGTGGGGGATTTTACTATGCCTTTAGCCAGACCAAAGAGAGACATCATGCATCCTGGCTTTGCAGTGTGGGGGATTTTACTATGCCTTTAGCCAGACCAAAGAGAGACATCATGCATCCTGGCTTTGCAGTGTGGGGGATTTTAGTATACCTTTAGCCAGACCAAAGAAATACCTCATGTATCCTGGCTTTGCAGTGTGGGGGATTTTAGTATGCCTTTAGTCAGACCAAAGAAATGCCTCATGCCTCCTGGCCTTGCAGTGTGAGGGATTTTAGTATACCTTTAGTTAGACCAAAGAAATACCTCATGTATCCTGGCTTTGCAGTGTGGGGGATTTTAGTATGCCTTTAGCCAGACCAAAGAAAGACATCATGCATCCTGGCTTTGCAGTGTGGGGATTTTAGTATGCCTTTAGCCAGACCAAAGAAAGACATCATGCACCCTGGCTTTGCAGTGTGGGGGATTTTAGTATACCTTTAGCCAGACCAAAGAAATACCCCATGCATCCTGGCTTTGCAGTGTGGGGGATTTTAGTATACCTTTAGCCAGACCAAAGAAATACCCCATGCATCCTGGCTTTGCAGTGTGGGGGATTTTAGTATGCCTTTAGCCAGACCAAAGAATGACCTCATGTATCCTGGCTTTGCAGTGTGGGGGATTTTACTATGCCTTTAGTTAGACCAAAGAAAGACTTCATGCATCCTGGCTTTGCAGTGTGGGGGATTTTACTATGCCTTTAGTTAGACCAAAGAAAGACCTCCTGCATCCTGGCTTTGCAGTGTGGGGGATTTTAGTATGCCTTTAGTTAGACCAAAGAAAGACATCATGCATCCTGGCTTTGCAGTGTGGGGGATTTTAGTATGCCTTTAGCCAGACCAAAGAAAGACCTGATGCATCCTGGCTTTGCAGTGTGGGGGATTTTACTATGCCTTTAACCAGACCAAAGAAATACCTCATGCATCCTGGCTTTGCAGTGTGGGGGATTTTAGTATGCCTTTAGCCAGACCAAAGAAAGACCTCATGCATCCTGGCTTTGCAGTGTGGGGGATTTTAGTATGCCTTTAGTCAGACCAAAGAAATACCTCATGCATCCTGGCTTTGCAGTGTGGGGGATTTTAGTATACCTTTAGCCAGACCAAAGAAATACCTCATGCCTCCTGGCTTTGCAGTGTGGGGGATTTTAGTATGCCTTTAGTCAGACCAAAGAAATACCTCATGCATCCTGGCTTTGCAGTGTGGGGGATTTTACTATACCTTTAGCCAGACCAAAGAAATACCTCATGCATCCTGGCTTTGCAGTGTGGGGGATTTTAGTATGCCTTTAGCCAGACCAAAGAAATACCTCATGCATCATATTGCAACTGGCCATTTGTGTGAACCTGTATCCTACTTAAAATGCTAACTTAAAGGGGTAGCTCACGTTTTTTAAAGCCTAGCCCTATAGGCTACTTACCAATGATGATGTTGATTGGCAGAGTTCTCTCTCAGCACAATCCATACTGTTCCACATAGAAGCTCTGGAAAGTTGGGCAAAAACAAACCCAAGGTGAATGGGGTCACGCTCCTGTACTGTATGTACAAGCTGACTGAAACTCACTGAAATGTGCTGTGTGTGTGTGTGTGTGTGTGTGTGTGTGTGTGTGTGTGTGTGTGTGTGTGTGTGTGTGTGTGTGTGTGTGTGCACTGTGGATGAGGTTTTAGTGAGCCTCATTCAGTTTATACATGGTTTTTGAGTGTTTGTCTATATGTTATATCAATGGTGTGCTCCTGATGCTGTTATACTGCAAACGTTCTTAGAGAGTAGCTACATATAAATCAAACCACCCAACCCACCAATCAATCAATGCTGGACGTCCATAAACTAATCTAATTCAATCGATGTTGAGCAATTGGATATACATTACATTATGTCATTTGGCAGACGCTTTGATCCAAAGCGACTTACAATATCACATTTTGTCAACAGTAGAGAAATCAACTTTGCAACACAATCTAGGACAGCTACAACTTTTGAAGGAATAGAGTAGCACCTCTAGGAAGTAGATTGAGAAGGATTTATTTTATTTTATTTTTAATATTAGTTCAAGATGGGCCCAGGTGGAGCCTGAAAAGGTGTGTTTATAGTCTTCGCCGAAAGATGGGCAGCGATTCGGCCGTCCTCCTGACCGAAGGGGGGAGCTCGTTCCACCATCGTGGCGCCAGGGACGAGAAGAGTCGCAATCGGGATGGGCGACTCTTGAGCCCACGCATAGCGGAGGAGGGGCAAGGCGACCTGCACTGGTGGAGGAGCGGAGGGAGCGATGTGAGGTTTGGAACCTGACCAACAGTGACCATAGATTGTAAATACGGAGGAGCCGTCTGGTGGTGTCAATTTGATATAATCTCAAATTGAACCTGCCTCCTTATTTGTGTGCAGTTTACCACTCTGGCAGAGATGGAAACATCAGTATATCACATGAGGTGCATGAGGTAGCTATGATGCCGTTGCTGGTGACCTTCTAAGAAGGCAGAATGGTTGATGCAGCATGTGGCTGATCCTCATCTGATGTCTGGGAAGTAATTTATGGAGCGTGCTCACTGCTCACGGCCCACAGGTGGAGATGATAAGCTGCATGCCTTTAACATGCATTTCTCCTTCAAGATAGGATCAGCAATTTATATGACCATCTTAAGTTTGTCCACATAGGAGTTTGACTTTCTAAGGTTAGGAATTTTTTAAATGGTCATAAATCAAAATTGAAGTCATGTCTGTGTGTGTTGTCATAGGGATGCACGATATGGATTTTTTTTCAGCCAATACGATGAATATATGCTTCTCCTGGCCGATAACTGATACGATAAAACCAATCATTATTTCACATTTTTGTATTTAAAAAAAAGTTCTTAACCTGTATTTTATGCACACCTTGGGTAGAAAGAAAGAAAGGGCAGATGTAGTGAGCAAAGATGGATGATTTAATATTCCATAGCTCTGACCTAACCAAATCTAACTGACATCACTATTCTGAACACAAAACAAACAGCACTTCTGATATAATATGATTGTTTTAGTAAAGTGTATCACTCAATAGTCAATACAAAAAATTAAGGCTTTTATAGAACCAAAAGCCTATAGCTGCTTAGTCTGCAGATAAAACACAAAAGGCATAGTAATTTAGACTCTTATTGTCATGTTACTGGCAACTAAACGGGCTCTCTGAATTTTGCATTGGGGGCCAGTTCTATTGAAGTGATGGGGCAGGCATAGAACGCCTCACGATAAGCCATCATATCTGTGTCGTTTCACTTTTTACTGAAAAATGCTCCCTCCAGATTAAAGAAAAGACACTATGTGATGTTGACTGATATTTTTTATGTAAATATGTGCATTTGTTTTTCTTATTATTGGTCTCCATACTGACTCTGCCCAGCAGCTAGCTACGTAAGCTTCAGGTTAGCTTACAGGTAAGAAACCACACACACACACACACACACACACACACACACACACACACACACACACACAATACCGTATATATTGAGAAACGGTAAGAAGGTAGGAAGAAGTAAGTAATAGAAGAAGAAATAGTCTCATCAGGTTCAGGAGTACGCCGTGTTACAGTGTCCAGGGGCGTTTTTATAACATTTTGTGAGACAAAATAATAAAAAGAAACTGACAAAACTGTATACTCAAATACTGGAGCATAGAGAACACGGCACCTATTTTCCTTCCAACATACCCCATGTATCATTTAAAGAAGCCTTTTGAGGCCGGTTACTGAAAAACATAAACTGCAGAAGTCTCCTTTCTCTCTCTCTCTCTCTCTCTCTCTCTCTCTCTCTCTCTCTCTCTCTCTCTCTCTCTCTCTCTCTCTCTCTCTCTCTCTCTCTCTCTCTCTCTCTCTCTCTCTCTCTCTCTCTCTCTCTCTCTCCTTTCCTCCCTCACTGTCTCTGCACAATGAGCTTTTCATCAGATTACCTAAAATCATAACCAAAAACATTGGCCATGTGGGAAATGCCACAGATTTGCCGGTGAGAATAGTAAAACGGTTATAAAAACACTAAATCTATCTGCAGGGGGGGGACACCGAATCCCCACCTTACAGTACATGCGTCTCTACTTTACACTATAATCATGCGTCTACTGTTAGTTAGTATGCACATCAAGAACCACAGCAGCAGTCCTTGGAGATAAGACATGGTGGTGCTCCTGCTCTTTGTGTGTTGCAGATATTGCAGAGACATCAGTGAGGATATGTCAACACAGATCCAGGCACTGGCAGGCGTTTCAGGCACATATCTGAGTTGCGACCTTTGGCAAAAAAACAGGACGTGTTGTTGAAGTCAGTGGATGCGACGTACCCTGTCACATCCACCGGGGGAAAGTGTGAGCTGACAGACTGCGACAGATGGACGTCTGCCCGGCGTCTGACAGCCTGCGAGTCGGGATCGAAAGCAAGCAGCAAAGCACCTGAGGAAACAGGATGTTGACGGCAGTGCAGACCTCCTCCGGCTGTCCGCAGTCTTCGACGGCTTCACTGCAGTACTGTGGGCTTGGACCCGGTTCTGACAGTATTCACCTTATGTTCATACGCGGGCGGCAGTGGGCCAAATTCTTCCGGGTCGTGTTAACACTTCCGGCGGTCACGGCGTGAAATATGAAAGAACGTCATGAAGAAGAGAGTTGTTTTTGTAGCGGACAGTGCAGGGGGTAAAACAAAGAACGTAGCCTACTACTTTGAGCTCGGTACACAGCAAGCAAGCGAGTATCCACTGTTAGGTCAGATAACGTTATCGTCGACAATGACGAGCACTTTCTTGTAAAACATACCTGGACTCCAACAAAGAAAGCTTCAGGTGGTTTTCTCTCCTCCGAGCGCAGCTCGAGCCACTTACGTCAATAAGACCCGCAGACGTTAACATAATTCCCTGGAATGCGAGAATTAACGAGTCAGTTACATGGCGTTGCATTCTTAGACATTGCCGTTTGCTTTTATTTGGTATGTTACATACAATTGGCTAAATAATTATTAGTTAATTCAGTGTTAGATGATATTGGAGCAGCGGGCCTTTTTTTTTTTGCCGGAAGTTGTGACACGACCACACAACCGGGTCAAATGGGCGTGGCTACATAAGGTGAATACTGTGTACGGTATGCATCGGAAACAGTGGCTTTAACTCACTGTTACATCCGGTTGGTTTAATAGGGGCTAGTGGCGAGACGGAGAATGTGTCCGATGTGTTTTCTATAATGTTTTATTGGTGCCGTCATGCAAATGTAATTCTCTCTGTGTGAAAATAAGATCGGTAATTCAGACTGTCAAAGCAACAGCATCGAGCGCGTCTACGCTCATGTTTCTTGCCCTCTAATCAACTGCGTTGCAGACTGGCAGTCACATTCTCAGGCAAAGCCGGCTAACGCTCATCAGACTAGCACAAGCTAATGGCTGATCCTGCCGCTAAGCCAATATAGAGGCAACATCGTGCATATATCTTGCATCTCATCTGCATGAACACTGGAGCAACCAGCCTACAAGTGTTGTAGAAATGGGTGGGCATGTTTTATCACATAAATTATCTTTCAATCAACTTCTATCGGAGTGAAACTCCTTCCTGTTGGGATGGAGAAATGGTGCAGCAGTGATTCATTGGAAACGTAGACGAAAACCAAAAACCAAAAAGCGTCTTCTGTCAGTCAACACGTGTTCTTTGAGATGCAGCTGCACTGTGCAAACATACTTGCATATTATGTGTTCTCTTTTATGTTCTACAATGGTCTTACTGGATATGGAGCACCAGAACTATCAATTTGTTTTCAAATCTTGGCTACAAGACACAAGACGTAATCTGAAAAAAATCCCCAAAAGGTTGTCTCGACTTGTTTCAGTGAAAGAAGTAGCTACTCACGCCGTAATCAAGCTAGCAAATGGAACACATTGCACTTCCTAAACGTACTTCAGGATAAAAGCATCCCATTAGTTTGTCGGCTGGAAACTTTTAATTTGAAGGTGCTGTGCAGGTAATGGACTTAAACGTTCCGGGCAACTTGACACTGGGCCGCGCACACCAAAAATGCATAATGCAGGAACAGGCTTTCAGAGGGCAGTTTGGGAATGACAGAGCCACAATTCTCCCTATTGGAAGTTGATCACTGTACCACCAAAATGATTAAAAAGCTGTTATAAAATAAGTTACTTAATAGGGGCTTTAACATGAATACTTTTTAGTTGTAAAGTAATATAATCTCTGCTGCGTAAACATATGGGGTCTCACCGACCGAGTTTCAAGAATGAAGATCCAGTCACGTCAGTCACCATACATCACCCCATCCTCAATAGCCAATCAGCCCATGTCATCTGTCAATATGACGTCTGTTATGATGTTGTTCATCTCCGCCTGCTGAGCCAATCACCGAAGAGGACGTGTGCAGTATATATAGCCATGGTCATCAGGCCATCATCCTCTTTCGGATTCTTCACTTCAGTGGCTGGTCGTATTTCGGGCTGATCGTCTTCTCTGGAGCTGTGTTCCGCAACCCACCCACCTCCCCAGTCCACCACCAACGACTTGACTCCTGAAGAATTCCCTATGTGGGGGGGGGGGGGGGGGGTTCTCTATCCTAGTCTTAGTTGATGCCCTCCTCTCTCACCACAAGAGGAGCGACATCTTATCATGGAGTCATTACGGCAAAGTCCGTTTGCCTCAGTTACAGCACTGGCTCAGCAGCAAATCCTACCTCACCAACTGGTTTGTGTGGGAAGAACCTGTCATGTACTTCCATGTGGGGATGTTAATGGTGGTAGATAGCACCATGTGTCCACTTTAAAGAACCACTGAGGAACCTGTATTCTGTGTACATTGGGGTCTCCTTAACAAGCGCCAATGTCCCGAGGGTCCCTGAATGAGTAAACTTCCAATTCAAGCCAGGAGAAGAAGAACAACATACAGATTGCATGTGCGTGGCTTTTCCACGACAGCAGCAATATCCTCTCCTGATAGTATTGAGTGTAAGTTGTGTTTATTGGAAAGGCTGGTGGTGGAGGAAGGTGTGTGCTCGTGATGCGGACTGTGTGGGACTGATATAGACTGTGAGAGAGCACATCACAAGTCCCTGAGCTGGGCGTTCTTCTCAGCCAGCTTCCCCTGCAGCTCGCCTCAGGGCCTGTTGGCAAAGAAACTTCCCAGAGCTTCTCCACCTGCAATGTCACGTTGATTACGCAGCGGAGGAGGAAAGGAGGTTACCGATCACGTTTTTCCCCTCTTCTACTTTCTTCCTCTCCGTCTCTCTCTCTCTCTCTCTCTCTCTGTCCCGCTCTCCTTGCTTTTTTGAACCTATCAAAAATCTCCCAACTATCCCAACAGAAGAAAACACGGCAAGAGAGAGGGGTCAATCCTCTCCATTCCAATTGCCCACAGGGCCTTAACAGATCTGTCAAACCCTGCCAGGGATGGTTGAAGTAAGGGAGGTTTCCATGGCTACGGCACTGCCACTTTGCCACCTCCTTGGGTCCTATGGGAGGGAGGAGGCGGCGACTCCTCTCTCTCTCTCTCTCTCGTCGCCATCGTGGTCTTTTCTCACCTTGCGGTCCAGGAGAAAATGTCCCAGCGGAGCACTAATGGCTCGCTGGAGGTCATTCCGCGAAAATGTGCCCCCGGCGCAGAGCGGCGAACATCCAAGAGACGCGAGCCGTGAGGTGCGATGTCGCCCCTGTATGGAAGCAAATTCTTGAATAGTGTTAATGGCCTTCGAGGCGAGTCGTCCATTTGCAGCCTTCTCGAAAAGATTTGCAGTCGGTTTAATGCTATGAAAGAAGACTTTTTATAGTTACATAGTGTACTTTTTTTGATATTATATGTCATTCATGTAAGTGTAATAATGTAACCGTTATCCCGATATAAATGTCTAACCAAAAACATGAATTAAAAAAAAAAAAAAAAAAATAGCGAAATAATTGCTATCATTATGATTTCTTATTACCTGGGTTCAATAGAACAACCAATAGCAGCACAGGAGCCAGTAGTGGTATGGTCGTTCCTCCTCAAGCTGAAAAACAAGGCCTGGCACTAGCCTGACCCTGCCTGGCTGATCTAAGAGCAGTCTCTTGTGGTGTGTATTTCTTCCTCTAATTGGTCCAACCCCCATACTCAGGCTCTCCCTGGCTTTGCTGCTCCTATCGGGGGAACCAGGGGATGTGCAGCAGAGAGTGTGTGTGTGTGTGTGTGTGTGTGTGTGTGTGTGTGTGTGTGTGTGTGTGGGGAGGGGGGTGCCTTCAGGAACATCCAGAGGGCATAATTACCAGCAGAATGTGTGCACACCCACTATCAGCGTATTGATGGCTTTGGAGGACTGATATTTGTTATTAGGCGGTAAGGGCTGCTACACCCTCATTAACACTGCTCACCTCTGCTGCCCAGAGCGGTAGAAGTAAACAAGCAAGAAGGAAGAGAGTTTTGTGTTTTTCAGACACACACACGCACGCACACACACACACACACACTCACTCAAGCATGCACCTACACACAGGCACGCACAAGCAATCACACATACGCACGCAAGTGTCTTTTTTTTGCCATGCGAGTGTGAAATTACAGTGATCACAAAGTGGAATTGGTAAATAAAGGAATTGTCTTTGTGCCTGGGGTGTATTTTTTATATTTATCATTATAGTCTCAGTAAAAGCAAAAGGATTGCTTTCTATTGGTATGTCTCTTCACTTGTTGATGTGATAGTAGGGATACCAGTACACTACATGAGGACAGTATCACTCACATGTTTAAAGGAGAATTTCGTTTTTTTTTTTAACTATTTCCACTACTCTTTCTTTACAGGGATCTCATTTCCTCATTCGGGCTGAGTTTCACCAACTCTTGTCAAGTCAGTACACAGCCCAGCCGGCAGGAAAGTCTCACGGGACTCCAGGTTAGAAAAAACTTGGAGAGGGCTCCAGGTAAAAAAAAAACGAAATTCTCCTTTAAATGTACTGTCTCCTTGTGAATATTATTGATCAAATGTGCTAGGTGTACTCACTCGTGTTAAAGCTTCACCGTGCTCACAAATCTGCCTTTTTAATAGGTTTTAGTGAGCTGCTGTTTCTGCTGAACTCAGCTGTTGGTGTTGAACATGCTTGTTACTGAATGCTGTCATTGAATGCTACAGATGGTGAAATAGCACTTTCTTTGTTGCAATAGGTCATCAATGCTGGTTAGTCTGGCCGTCTGTCTCCTTCTCTCAGTACTTCCATCACTACATCACTCTTGTAGTTTATACTCAAACCTTCTCTCTGTACTTCCATCACTACATCACTCTTGTAGTTTATACTCAAAACAGAAAGCCGCGTAATATTCATGTTCATTTTTTCACATGTTCCCATAGAACCAAGTGCTGCCAACAACTTTCCAGCTCTTAAAGAATACTGTAAAACATGTGTAGTCTCAAGACGATAAATCCTACATACTGTAGTACTATTCGGCACCACCATGACTTGTGTGTATTTGCCAATAAGTTGGTAGTGTTTTTTGTTGTTTTTTATTGTTTTTTGTTGTTTTCTTTGTTTTGACGAAGATCCAAAGTGTTGATGTGTTGAAGTATATGTTTCTGATGAACAGCTCAAAAGAGTTTTGCTTTAAGCAGCTGAGACACATTTTCAGTCTGTGTGGAGAAAGACATGCATGCTCACTTTAGATGACTGCAGCTCTATTTGTGCTGCCTGAGTGAGATGTCTCTCTCTGTGTTAAGCCTTCATGCAGTTATGAGCATCTCTGCAAAAACAAACTGTGTGAACGTACTGTACTTATTCTTTTTTAAACCCTTATTTATCTCACTGAGAGCTCTTTTGCAAGAGCGCCCTGTTCACATTCACAGACATTCACACCTGGAAGCTGACCAGTGCAACCGCAGTCTGATCGGCTGGCCAATCAGCAGCTGGAGCGGTTGGGGTTAAAGCAGCTACGAGCAAGATTTTCGATTGTTATTAAACAGTCTAAATTTAATATCGATGCATCACATCTTACCTCTAATAGCAGACGAGACCAACGCAGAGTAGTCTTGCTTGAACCCCGAGTGAATCGGCCAGTGTTAGTCTGTCTGTGGCCAGGGCAGATCAGGAAGTGAAATGAAACGGTTTGCAGCAGCCACTTCGGCCATAACCACAAAATAACTTCCAAAAAACCTGTTAGAATATAACGAGAGATGTTCGCGAGAGTAGCGAGCCCCTGCATGGCGTTCTCCTTGTTTATGCTATGTTGCTAGGCAGAGCGAAACGGCAGAAGGCAGGCAGCTGCGTTTCACTTCCGGGTTTCACTTCCGGGTTTATCCGGTCCGCCGGTAGGCAGAGAGAGAGAGCCCCCTGGTGACGCGAGGTTAGACAGACACAGACTCTATAATCATCAAGAGAGCAATCTCCGATTCACACGGCTTTGGTCTCAGCTACTATTATAGGTAAGATGTGATGCATCAATATTGTAATTATACTGTTTAATAACAATCGAAAATCTTGCTCGTAGCTGCTTTAAGGGCCTTTGCTCAAGGGCACCTCAGTGGTGGTAATGAGGGAGGGGCAAGCACTGCCTGTCACTTTCCCCACCCAGATTTATCCTGCCGGTCCCGGGGATTGAACTGACGACCTTCCGGTCACAAGCTCACTAAATGGATCACTAAATATGAAACATGTGGTGTATACGTATACTGTACTGTGTACTGTACTGTGTATCCCACTGCACAATTTACCACTCTCCCTTATCTTCCCCATGTTCTTCTTCTACTTGCTCTAATAATTATGCTCCTGCCTTGTGGTAAAAAATAAATAATAATAATAATAATAATAATAATAATAATAATAATAATAATAATAATAATAATAATAATAATAATAATAATACTACTACTAATAATAATAATAATCTACAGAACCATTTTGTCTCAGCAATTACTTCTTGATGCTTGATAATTCCAAGGACAGGAGGATTTCCATCTATGGATTGTAGTTTTATGCCATGCTATTTACTTTTTGTATAATCTTTCCCCTGTACTTTTGTTTCACATAATATCTGGTTTTGTGTAAACCTTTATGAACCTCTGTGACTTCTAGCTTGCAGTTTCCTCATCACAGAGCAAGCTTGACTAGTCTGAGTGATACATGTGAAATATCAAGGCTTGCTGTGATTGAAAGGGGTTTGTTGTTTGACATCAAACTCCGGGGGAATTGAGTGCATGCAGTATCAGGCCCACTGGTTGCAATTAACATCACTGTGACCTGACGTTGCCCCATGCATTTTTAATGAACCCATAACAAACATGGCATTATACCTGAACTAAAGCCTGCTACAGTGATGTGCTGTACAGCTGTTGTCATGACACAAGACAGCAAACTAAATAACAATACACAAGCGGCAATCTGCCAACAAAATCAGTCTTTTTGTTTTTTTCTGTTTGCAGGTTTTCTAACTGACTCACCTTTTACTTTGCAAGTTCATAAAAGCATCTTCAATGGGACCATTACACACTTTACTGCCTTGAGATACACAAGAGATATCTTTGATCGTTATTGTGTGTTTTGCAATACAATAACCTTTGTTTCAGTTATATAACTTTTCCATGTACATATCCTCACTCCACTCATTCTTTTTACAAATATGTACAGATGTCAACCTCTAATGTTGTTGTTACTATAGGCACATTTTCATGGTGAAATTTAGTGGGGGGATTCTCTATCCTCTCACATCTCAGCATGAGCATCATGATATCATCAAGTCATATGCCAAACCTAATTTGTCATTAAATCATTAAAGTTTATGTGAACCTTCTTACTAGTCTCTCATGAATGAAATGTCTGCGTTGTACGTTTCTGGAATCCACGGGAATGTAATATATGGACATTTCTGAACCAAAATACATTGCATATTACATTTACATACATACATGAATAATTAACGTTATAGGTAGGGAGAAGGCGTGGGCATGGGGGGACCTAGCATTCCCCACTTGTAACTTTCTCGTCATGAGAGTGCTGGTTTGAATCCCATTCCCGACCCAAACCCTAACCCTAACCAAGTTGCTTTTGTTGCCAAACCTATAACTGTTGTTTTACTTGTCTAAACACAACCAAGATGTTTCACTAACCGGCGATTCGAGCTGTAGCTGTGAGTGGCGGTAGCCAAGGTTATCGCAACTGACCACCGGGCCGAGTCTGTGGTCATTCCCGGCCTGGGGCTTCACCCGAGCCAGGGTCGTAACTAGGGCTGCACAATTAATCGTATTTTCATCGTCATCGCAATACGAACATGTGCAATAAACACATCGCAAAGACTGCCTGAAATGCAATGAATCACAAAAGTGGTTTTATTTACATGCGTCATGCGTTCCCACTCAGCATCTGATCATTTTGTCTTGTGTTGTAAATCCAGCGGACACCTTTCCCTTGCAACAGTGCGCTCCGCCCCTCTGCCAAAGCCCAAACACGCTGTGTGTAGTTTCAGCTAGAGTCAGTGTGTATTTCATTTCTTTATTCAGTGGGCATATAGGCTATGTTTGGGGTCAATGTTAGCATTATTAAAGCAGAAAGACATAGGAACTTTATAGCTAATATGCATACTTTCATATTTGTTTATTTATCGCAAGTCGTATCGTCATCGCTATATTGAACAATGTTATCGCACATCGCAGATTTTCCTCATATCGTGCAGGCCTAGTCGTAACCAGGAAGTAGCGGTGGCTCCTCCGAGGTGGGGGCAAGGGGGGGCGGTAAGGCTAGGTCTGTGCTGGAGGACTGAAATGTTCATATTTTACATTTCCGTAATTTCCAGAAACGTAGAATGCAGATATTTTATCCTGGCAATTGGGTGTCATGATGACTAGTGTGTCAATGTGAATCCATCAGCCAACAGTAAACAGAGTTGGTGAAGTTGGTGATTATATAGGTAGAATAAATAATAAAGAATCAGTGAGTAATGAGTTTGAGTCAGAATGTAATTTGAAATGATCGGTGAGCACGCGGAGCACATACATACTAGCACTTTCACACTAATGACATTTTCATCATGCTGGTTTCATTATGGTCTCAAGACTGAGACTCTCTCTCTCTCTCTCTCTCTCTCTCTCTCTCTCTCTCTCTCTCTCTCTCTCTCTCTCTCTCTCTCTCTCTCTCTCTCTCTCTCTCTCTCTCTCTCTCTCTCTCTCTCTCTCTCTCTCTCATATCAGGCTCTCTGTGTATTTCAAATGGGAGTGTGGGGTAGTGTTGGAGTCGAGACCACCTAACCCGAGACAAGACCAAGAACGAGGAGGGGGCGAGACCGACACAAGACTGAGGGCGGGCGAGACCGAGCACAAGACCAGATCATCATGCGAGACCATTTTCAAGAGCAAAAAAAGACCATGACTCTAATGATGGCTTAACCTTTACACCATTGCTCTGCTGACAACGAAATAAATCATTATTATTTAGGAATGATAGTCAAATATAAATGGCTGTATAGTATATATTATACTCAGTGACAGAAGGCACCTTTGATCTGAAACACTGCAATTCCATATCAGTGACCGTCAGAAGGGCTCAACACAGTGGGCAGAATGAAGTGTAAATACACCTTACTGCTGCTTTTCACGGGGGCCATTTTGTGTCAAAAAGGCAGGGTAAACACAGGTACAAGCAAAACACTAATGAGGGTCTCCAACTTCCATGATTGGAAGTTGGAATCCCTCATTAGTAGGGGTGTCACGATACACTTAGTTCACGATACGATACGTATCACGATACTGGGTTCACGATAACGATACGATACGATACGATTTTAACAATATTTTTTTAAACTTGAATAATGACAATATATGACTGGAAAAGTAGTATTTTATTTGAAATGCACAAATACAAAACATGCTGTTGTGGGAAATTGTTATTACAATAACAACTAGAAAAAACATGAGATTGGAGATAAGGCTTATCTTGAAATAGAATGAGTTACACCGTCACTTAGATTTACTTTGAACTAAAAGGTTTCTCAGCAGTATAAATTCTCATTATGCATCTTCAGCTTTTCTTCAAACTCAAACAACAAGACTTTTCTTAGTCTATTTTTTATGCATCTTCAGTTTTTCCTGTCAAGTAAACAGTTTTGCCAGAAACTCAATTGAATGGTTTCTCTCCTGTATAACTTCTCATGTGTCTCTTCAGAGACTTGTTCAACTGAACTACTTTCCACACATTGAACTTCAACAAACAAAGACGTTTCTTTGTCTATTTTTGAAAAAAAAAATTTTTTTTTTTTTTTTTTTTTTTTTTTTTTTTCACGATATGAGATTTCATCTCAACGCTACATATCGTGACGTTTTACTATCGCGAAATTTCGTGGGACGATATATTGTGACACCCCTACTCATTAGTGGTAAGGTGCAACCCTAAGCAAACAGTGGTACTGTAGGTTTAAAGTGTATAAACACTATAAGTGTATAAACAGTCAACAGTAGCCTATGTTCCAACATATACAGTGCAAAAGTAGCATTCAGCACATGTGTATGTTGGGACTGTGGTTGTTTAGAAAAAAGGTGAAAATTAGTTCAATGTACTATTTTGTGTAGAGATATAATTAATGATCAATTATAAGCACAGGTGTTTCATGAATGCTTATGGCTAGAGGTTGTTAGGCTGACATGGGACAAGGAGCAGTGCCTTTATAATAGTGTTAAGAAAGTGTTATGTGTCATGTTATCTTATAATAGTGTTAAGAAAGTGTTATGTGTTATGTTATCTTATAGTAGTGTTAAGAAAGTGTTGTGTGTTACAGCGTCACAGTTTTGTTTTTAAGCTGTTGCTCAAATAAATCAACCTTGACCATGGATGGGTGAACATGATTGAGGTGGGATGGACAAAACAAGTGAGAATGTAGCTGTGTGGGTTTTAGATGATGTCTCGTTTGACGAACACCTTCACCACACACGTGTTTGGAGATAACACAGATTTGGAAGATGACATTTAAAAAGACTATAGCCGGGCTGGGAAAATGTACAGATAAAGATAAAACCACCTTAATCCATGAGAGAGGTGATGAAACCAGTTGGCAGAAGCCTTCCTCAACCTGTTCCCTCTCCTTTAATTAACAACTCCCCCGTATGACTCAAGTGAACTGAACAGGTGCAATCAATCAATCAATCAATCAATCAATAACCTTTATTTAACCAGGTAAAGTCTCATTGAGATTAAAATCTCTTTTTCAAGAGCGACCTGGCCAAGAGGGCAGCATAAAAAACAATGTTACAACAAAAACACAAGCAATACAAACAGAGAAATGCATTCATACATGGGAGAACAATTTAGGGGCAGTTACAATGATCAAGAGTATTTTCTTCTCGATCTTTCAAAATGGTCTTAAATTCCCCCAAAGTTACCAGCTCTGATAACTTCAGGTCCTTCTGTAGATTATTCCAGGACGAAGGGGCGGCATATTTGAAGGCCTTTTTGCCTAATTGGGTTCTAGCTCTGGGGACTAACATCTGAAGAGTATTGTGAGAGCGTAGACCGTATTGATTTTGTTTTCTACACATGTAAACAGACAAATAGGCAGGAACTAGCCTAAGAAGAGATTTATTTATAAAAGCCAACCAATGTGTATGTCTGCGGGCATACAAGGAAGAACACTGGGCAGTAGTGTACAGAGTACAGTGGTGCTCAATAGTGATCAATAAAGGAAGATCGTTCCCATTGGCTCAATTTGATTTGATGTAAAGAGCAGGTGTCCCTTATTTTACTGGGTGTGTGTTTATACGCTCTCGTGTGTCCTCCATGAGGTGTTTGACATCATGTATAATGGTCCAAGTAGATTCCCAACACCAAGAAACACTAGGGGCCCTATCTTCACAAACGCGCCAATTAGCGCTTGCATGGGGGGGGGCGCTGGCGCGTGGTGTGTGTGTGTGTGTGTGTGTGTGTAAGGGAACAGAATTGTGTTTTGGTCACAGCTATATCATTTCATGTGCGATCGCGCTAAATCTTTCAGGAAGTGTAAAGTGCACCCCTGCGGGTGACCTAACGGAGCGGGATTTTTGAATGAGGTAATTAGGGCCAATTAGTGGCCAAACTGCATGAGCACAGGTTCAGCACCACGGAGAGCTCCAGGGTGGAGCAGCACACAGGTGAGCAGGGTTTGTTGTCAGCCAGTGGAGTCTGGGGCGAGCGAGGAGAGGCTGCATGCCAACTTTGTGAGCGAGGCGTGACTAAACGGCCAGTCACACAGGGACGGGTGTTGTGCTTGTATATCATTTGTCTCTCCCGTTGCTCAACCTCTTGATGCTTGAACATATCTAACAGCAACAACAAAGACGTGTAGGCTCCACAGGAGAGCTGAGGGTAAACAGGAAAGTTGCAATGCCCATAAATTACAATTAGCTCTGATTTCAAGAGACCATTCTGCCATTACGCACACTCGCAGCCCCACTTTGTGAATTAAGCTCATGACACAGGTTTTGCAATAAATCTCACCAACAGGTATAGTGCAGCTTTAAGATGCATGCTGAGATTTAAGTCTCACCAACAGGTATAGTGCAGCTTTAAGATGCATGCTGAGATTTTAATCTCACCTACAGGTATAGTGCAGCTTTAAGATGCATGCTGAGATTGAGGACTGAAGCAGCCTGGAGTTTGGGGGTCACACCATGGAGGAGCCTGGCCTTGGGCTGCCTGTGGCTGGGCTGGCTAGCAGGCGCCCCCCCCCCTGTAGCAGTACACCTGGCTCCTCTCCTTTGAACTAGCTCCAGACTGACAGAATGCTGTTATTCCAGGGCCATGATTAGACCTTTATGTTATTTGGACTATTTTAGGAAAAAGGACTGACTGTGTTTTTAAGGTGGTGGAATTGAATTAAGAATGTGTATATCCTTCTCTGGAGCTATGCTGTGTTTGTTGGTTCTTTTCATCATTAAAGAGTCTGAATAAGACAGGTATTCTAAATGTAGAAGTGCTGTGAAAAATACCGAAGCAATGCACCACAGCAGTAATTACTTTTCTGTTGTTGCTGAAATGATGTATTTTTCCACACATGGGGTTTAGCCTCATACAGAACAGAATGTGTTTCGTACTCACGGTCATCAAATACAGCATTGAAGTCAAACGTAAATTGCTGATAAAGAGAGAAGAGCTAAAAAGTCGTCGAATCACTGTTTACATGGATTTTACTTGAAACCACGCTCAAAGGCTTTGGCGTGAAACCTCCACCTTCAAAGTTTTAAAATGGAAGTGAAACATGGAGGCAAGGTTATTCAAGTCTCCTAATTCAAGCAACGCATCAAAGAGTTCCACTCCATGTTGTGATACTGAGAGCTGATAAGAAATGATGTCTGCAAAACAAATCCACCCGCATTTCATAAGCTGCATTCAGAGAGGAATCAATGCAGTTGGGAGTCACTATCATGTCACATTAACAACACTACACTGTGTGGATCAAAACATATCAATACAAAATCAGATGTTTTGATGTTAAAGGAACACTCTGCCCATTTTCAACCAGCTTTGTATCATTAGAACATCAGTAGTATATCAGAAAACTGTAAACGGTTTTGAAGTCTGTCATTTAATTTGACAGTTATTGACCGTTAAAGTGTGGACCAGTGACATCACTGGTCCACACTAACTCAAATTAATAACTCATTAACTCAAATCAACTCTCAATAACTGTCAAACTATTCATCATTCATCTAGTTTGACAGTTATTGAGAGTTGATTTGAGTTAATGAGTTATTAATTTGAGTTAGTGTGGACCAGTGATGTCACTGGTCCACACTTTAACACTCAATAACTGTCAAATTAAATGACAGACTTCAAAACAGTTTACAGTTTTCTGATATACTACTGATGTTCTAATGATACAAAGCTGGTTGAAAATGGGCGGAGTGTTCCTTTAAAAAGCCAAGTTCCAATTTCAAGGAAGATTCAAGCGCTTAGAAAATTAACTTCTAACTTGATGCTTATGCCGTCTTGTGTAATATCTTGTTGTTGCTGTTGTTGTTGTTGTTGTACATTTGTACATTGTGAACATCCTCCGGGTCCAAAAAGAGCTTTGTACTTCTGGGCTTCTGTTTGGGCAGTTCATTTCACTTCTGCACATGCTCTGATTCTCTTTCTCTCAGCTCCACTCATGTCAGGCCTCGCTCTGCTCTCTGAATCATTATCTTTAGAAATAATTCATGGGGAAATAAACATTGCTTTACATTAGCATAAAAGCCAGCGTTTAGGATAGAGAAATCCTTCTGCAGCGTGTGTGTTTATGTGGTTTGGGGTTTGGTTTGGAGGCTGGAGGGCGGGGCGAGAGGACCATGGTTCGTTAATTTTTTTCTCTGGCTTTTCTTCCTTTAAGCACCCTGCAGTATGTACTAAGTAATGCTCTTCCCTCTTTGCTACCTGAAATTAGCCTAGTACATGTTAAAGTGCTTGCTGATGTCTGACTAATAGCAGGTATCTATACCACACACCACAAAACAGGAGAGGAGGGTGTGTGTGTGTGTGTGTGTGTGTGTGTGTGTGTGTGTGCGTGTGTGTGTGTGTGACAGCAAGCATGTCGTGTCATGCATTAACAGACCATTTATTTATGCAAATCAAAGAAAAGCTGTAACTTGCTTTTTCACATTTGAGTGAAAAACGTTAAAAAACGCCTGGCTCTGGAAAAGTCGCCTATTTGCAAAGGTGCTTTTGCGCAATATGCCAGCATGTTGCTGCAACCTCATCTGACAACGTTGGATCATGTTTGTCCCAATATGAAATCTGTTGAACTTGAATCCCCAGCACAGTGACATCAATCCAGTGATCAAATGATGAAATATGTCAGCACCTTCCTAACAGACTCCTGTTCACGATAGCCCTTTTTAAAAATGTTTTTACAGCATTTTTCTGCTGTCTTTGATAGTGACGACGAGTCGAGGGAGACATGAAACACAGGAGAGAGAACACAGGTTGAGAGCTGGACCCCACGAGACACCAGGACAACTCTCATGATACATTCATGAATGCAAATTAGTATTCAAGGGCCAATTAATGAACTAAGCAGGGGTAGGTTTTGGAGACAATTAAGAACTTTTTCCATCAATTAGTTGTATGTAATGTTTTCCCCAGTATGAAAGGTCAAGTCATTTGCATGAATTCATTCATTTTTCGAGACAATGATGTAGGGAAAACAATTATTATTATTATATATTTTTTTTCATCTGTTCCAACAGACAATAAAATCGTATGACTATCAGTTTACTAAGAACTTCTTGAGGAACAGTTCTGGATTTTCTATTTTTTATCTTTTGCATATTTTCGGTACATCGATGCAATATTTGGGACAAACCAGGATAACAACTCAGTGAGAGCACTGCTGTTGGGGCTGAATCGGGTCGGGTGTGCATTAGGTATTAACAACCTCAGTCAGAAGTGCTATCCACTATTGTAAAGAAAAAACATGAGCAACATTTCACAGCAACATTATCGAGAAACAAAAACAATAAAAGGAACTTGAAGCACAAAAGCAACATGTGGTTCAGTATGAAGATGGCCAGAGACAAGATAGTTTAGTTTTGTGTTAAAGTGCTCCCTCTGTGCAGCTCCAGTCCACACTACAACTGTTTATGTAATGGGGGAAAAGGCTTCCAACCCACCTAGAAAAGCAGTTAATTCCCGTGCTTTCCTCCTCAAATATTCTCCCTGTTCTTATGTGATGGATGGCCAGCCTTTAGGTAAATTCACTTTAAGCCTATAAGCCCGTGATAGCAAGGCAATCCAAGCACTGGACCCTGACAAAGCGGTTTTATCGACAAACTTATTCATTATTCATATCACTGAATTCCTTAAGAGATTCCTGAATTGTTTTTTGAATTTGGCATGTTATTTTTGCTTGAAGGTTTTACGTTGTATAAAAAAAAGTATTGATAAAATGTGATAACCCGAGTAATTATTTACACAGTACAACACATATAGGGCTCTATTCTCCCACAGGCCATCGGCGCTATTACGGGCCTTAACCGCAAAAAAACGTGCCTTGCGCCTGTTTCGGCAAGATAGCAATAGGCTTTAGGCTGCCAAATGCGCTTTAGGCCGAATGGGCGTGGCGCAGTCCCAAAGTGGGCGTGTCGGCGCTAAATACCAGCCTAGTCATATCTTGGGAGCTGGCCTACATTTAGCGCTTTGCGCTTTTCAAAAGCAGGCCTATTCTTTGCCTTCACTGCTTCTTCTCTGTCACCCTTCTCTCTCTCTCTCTCTGAGTTCCCAGCATGCATTGTGTTTCTTCATTTCGCTACTAAATAGCCACCAAATGAGCCAAAATAGATATAAAAGGTAGTTCTAAATTAATGTGTAATGGTAACACAGCCTGCCATTGTCAACATTTCAATATTGGACCAAATAAAACCTCGAAATGAAAACACCACCCTATGTGAAACATATATGTCCTCCTGGGCATATATATACCCCTTGTCGAGTTAACGTGATTTAGAGAAGTAACAGCGGAACGCGCTTCGGAACGCGCTTCTAATGGCATCTGCTATACTGTGATGTCCGTCCAATAACTTGGCCCTATTTCACATTTAGTTTTACAATAAAAACACATTTATGCAATGACTTGACATAATGTAGGGTATATTTATGTGCATCATCCTTCCTGCAGCAGGCGAGAGAAAATGATATCTTTCTGGACAAACTTTCACCAATCTAATAGGCTATATTTTTCTAGCTGATGCATAGAACATTATTTTCACTTTGATCTTGCTATAGTGTAGCGTATTTACATGCTTGCAGTATTGAAACTGCAGTTAGATTGGTTTGAGAAGCATAATAATATGGAATAATAGCCTATAATGCAGACAGACAGGCTGGATGAAGGGAGGGGGGGGGGGGCAGAGCGTTTGGCTTTCGTCTGGTTTTGCGGGATCACTGGAATTGGAGCTAAAAAGGCAAGCGTGCGATTCGTTTATTGCACTTATCCAATGAGCATGACGGTGCATAATTTTACGCCTAAAAGGCGTGGTTGTAATGCTTTGGGCTGCATCTAGCGCCAGCACGACGATATCAAGTGCGCCTTTCCACGCCCACTGCTTTGATCTGCGCCTGCCGCTCGGCCTAGAAACTGCGCCGATGCAACGATAGGGGCCATAGTCTCTTAGAACAGACGAGTTGGCTTCCGCAATTTTCAAATGCTTCCACCATACCGTCTGTACTTCGTGGGGAAGAATCATGCACCAACCGGAATGGGAAGCAGAAAGGCGGGTCTTCCGCTCATTAGTCCAATCAGAATCCAATATGCCGGCAGAAAGGCGGGTCTTCCGCTCATTAGTCCAATCAGAATCCAATATGCCGCATTCGCGTGTCGTGATTGGTTGGATTCCGTAGAACTTCCTTCCAGTCTGAAGGTTTTTTTTCCCAACTTCCTTGTGCATGTTCTGGGGGTGTAACGTACAGACTGTATATAGCTGCATTTGCCGGATGTAGATGAGACAGTCTGTTTTAAGAGACTACAACACATACATTAACAAAGTAAATGACTCATCTGCAACGATATTAATGTCTGCGTTGCCATGCTGCACAAATGTTACTTTGTCCACATTTTGTACACAGATTAGTAGTAGTAAAAAAGTAGTAGTTAGCAAGGTATATATCTGATGGCAACATTTTACCTCTTTTTCCTGTGCTTTCATTCACAACTTACTGAGATGAGAAACATGGTCGACGGTGCAGCTTTTGAAAAGATGTGATCTTTGGAGTGAATACAAATACACCTTTCAAATTGAATACCGTTCTATTCTGAGTTTAAGACTCTGTAACTTTTGTTACATAATTGTGAGAAGAAGCTGTTATCAATGGTGATTGTTTATTTGTGTACTATGGATAGAAAGTACTGTGGATAGAAAGGCTAAAACCTGTTATGAACATGCAATCTTTATTTAAAAAAAATCAAAAGATCCTGGTGCATTCCAAACTGAATTCAGCATTGACTTACTCATTTCTCAGGCGCCTCAGACAGGAGACACTTTATGAGGATAACATGTGAGCAGTGGGACAACTTGAGTTTCACTGACCGCTGCCACGAGTTGCTCAGAGGAGAGCCCTGCTCTGAGCAGAGCTGAGCAGAGTCCTGCTCTCCTCAGAGCTGAGCAGGAGCAGAGCCCTGCTCTGAGCAGAGTCCTGCTCTCCTCAGCTCTGAGCAGAGCTGAGCAGAGTCCTGCTCTCCTCAGAGCTGAGCAGAGTCCTGGTCTCCTCAGAGCTGAGCAGAGTCCTGCTCTCCTCAGAGCTGAGCAGAGTCCTGGTCTCCTCAGAGCTGAGCAGAGTCCTGGTCTCCTCAGAGCTGAGCAGAGTCCTGCTCTGAGCAGAGCTGAGCAGAGCCCTGCTCTGAGCAGAGCCCTGCTCTCCTCAGAGCTGAGCAGAGCCCTGCTCTGAGCAGAGCCCTGCTCTCCTCAGAGCTGAGCAGAGTCCTGCTCTCCTCAGAGCTGAGCAGAGTCCTGCTCTGAGCAGAGCTGAGCAGAGTCCTGCTCTCCTCAGAGCTGAGCAGAGTCCTGCTCTGAGCAGAGCTGAGCAGAGCCCTGCTCTCCTCAGAGCTGAGCAGAGTCCTGCTCTCCTCAGAGCTGAGCAGAGTCCTGCTCTGAGCAGAGCTGAGCAGAGCCCTGCTCTCCTCAGAGCTGAGCAGAGTCCTGCTCTCCTCAGAGCTGAGCAGAGTCCTGCTCTGAGCAGAGCTGAGCAGAGTCCTGCTCTCCTCAGAGCTGAGCAGAGTCCTGCTCTGAGCAGAGCTGAGCAGAGTCCTGCTCTCCTCAGAGCTGAGCAGAGTCCTGCTCTCCTCAGAGCTGAGCAGAGTCCTGCTCTCCTCAGAGCTGAGCAGAGTCCTGCTCTCCTCAGAGCTGAGCAGAGTCCTGCTCTGAGCAGAGCTGAGCAGAGCCCTGCTCTCCTCAGAGCTGAGCAGAGTCCTGCTCTCCTCAGAGCTGAGCAGAGTCCTGCTCTCAGCAGAGCTGAGCAGAGCTTGACTTGGCCTATATAATAGCTAAGCCTCATTAGCCACAGTAGACTGGGGAAACACAGATTCCTCCCGGTGACAACGAGACAACAAATTCCCAGCAGCACCACAGTGAGCATGGAATATAATTGGACACATCCCGCATTCCCCAATAGTGTCTGAATAAATATGTAGTTGTGTCAAGGGCAGTCACTCCTTCTGAAGTACATCATCTATCCAGAGGAGGTAGGTGAGAGAGATGCCAGATGAAAAACAAGAATAATCACCAAAGCTCCCTTCTTCCTCCCCTCTACCATTTCCTCCGTAATAGTTCCTTCTTGCTATTTGTGCTTCCGCCCCTCCAGCACTACAGACACTCTCTGCTTTTACTTCTGCCTGCTTATCTATTTTTACACAATCTTTTTCCCGTTTCTCCGGCTGCCATGATGACTGGGAGTTCCCGTTAACTACTAATTCACCAGGATTAAAGTGATCGGAGGTCGTGATCACCTACTGTATTTTTTAAATGTTGGCACCGTTCGGGAATAGCCTCCACACGATGCCTCCCCACACAACTGGACTGCCCTAATTTGCGACAGAAGATTGCTCTGCTAGGAACCAGAATGACTGCATTGGTGGAAAATGAGAGATAACTGCATGACACACTTCCAATGTCTTCAGTCGCCGAGTTAAAACAGCCTAGAACTTCAGGGCTCAGAGTGCTAATGAAGTGCTAGCATTGAATGATTCCAAAACTTGGTAAACCTGAACCAGTATAAAGAAACCAACTGAACTTGAGTGTCTACATATACTGTTACAGTATATGTATGCCGGGCGCACAGCCCAAAAATAACACAAATAGACAGAAGACTAATGTAAATAAGATAGTGCAGTCATCCCCGACACTACGGCTGTAAAATAGATTTGAACCACTATTGAAACTCAGAATCAAAGCTTGGATGGACGAGAAGCCTGGCCTCCGACATGGAGCAGACACCTGTGCCAGACATTCTCATTGTTGAAGTATTGTTGGAGTATTTTCTGACCACCCAGAAATTAATCAAGTCATTGGTAGTACATGTGGGGACAAATGATATTCACAAAGAGCAGTCGGAACTGCTGAAGACATTTTGAAGGGTTTTATTGAACTTTTTAACAGAAGTTGGCAAACTAGAGTGATTCAATTCTTTATCAGTGTGCCAATTACCAACAGCTGACAGAGGAATCAATAAATTGAATACATGGCTGTCCAAAACCTGCAATTTAAAAGGACCAAAACGTCATTGATAACGTTAAGCTGTTCTGGGGCGTAGAGATGGTTTCAGAGCAGATGGCCACTATATGAATGGACAATCTCCTCTACTCCCATCCCTACTCTGACACGCTTCAGTCCCAGCTTCAACAACAGCAACCCACAGATGGCCAGTCACTCTCACCACAGCCCCCAGTCCCAGCCTCACTAGGGGTGTGCCGATTAATAGTTTTTTAGATGCATCGCGATGAGTCACGTGACGATTAAAATCGATTCACAATGTTCGATTATCGATTTGCAAAAAATTGATTTTTTTTTTTTTTTTGGGGCAATTTTTTTTTTGCTTTATTTGCAAAAAATACGGTATTTCGCCCGGAAAGCAGTTCCTTAACTGTAAAACGAGACCAAAACCGAAGTACTGGAAACTGGAATCACTGAAGAAAGCATGCAGGGTGGCTGTAACATGTGATGCGTGGACTTCAGTCGCAACTGAAGATAATGGAGGTACATTTGTTTGTTTACTTTAATTAATGGATACTGACAAATATACCTTGCTTAAAAAAAATCCTGTTTGGTGAAAAAGATGCATCGAAAATCGTGATTAATCGTAATAATCGTTTAATAATCGAATCGTAGCACCCTTAATCGTAATCGAATCGAATCGTGAGGTGCCTAAGGTGGCACACCCCTAATCCTCACTGGAGCTCTCTGTTCTGGTTCCTCCAGACGCCCCTCCCTCCCTCTCCTCTGCGTCCCCTCTTGTTAGGATTCACAGATAGGATGGGAGAACTGGTGAATGCTGGACTGAAACTCACCCCTCCACCCCTTCCCGCACCGTTCTAGCCAGCCCTCAAGTGCAAAACACATCAGCAGCGCGAGGCATATGACACGTGTCATGTGATGCCCTGAACACACAGCAGGGAGCGTGGGGGGCTGCAGATCGTCTTACCGACCACATACGGTGACAGCATGGGACAACAGGGACAACGAGACCATGTGATGCGGCGACACTAGAAATAGGAAAGTGGCGTGGTGGTGCGGGGGACGGGGTGGCGCGATGACGTGCGCCTGCTGCCCCCGGTGGTGTGGGGTTCTACATTGAAAATAATGGGGGCGGCTGTTTTGACACGTGTCGTACGCCGACAATGTGTTTTGGACTTCAGGCTCCTACACCAGTGACACTCAACTGGCGGCCCGCGGGCCACATGTGGAATTGCAACCAAAAAAAAAAATTTTTTTTTTTTTTACAGTGCACCTGAACGCAACATGCAAGATACCCGCTGAATAAGTGTCCAAATGTTCATGTCATTCCGAACTAATACTCACACTTCTGTTATAGCATTTCAGTCTGGAATATGGAATATCTTTCAATAATCTATGATTTAGCTGCTAAATTGTCAAATACCGCCGTCTGCTCGCTACCTAGGCACTTATGTATGTACTTAACCTAAGTAACTATCCGGTGTGCACAACATTGTCAGACTAAACTCCGTCTGACACCTACAATCTGCTACAGAAAAATGTATATTGATTGTTTATTAACTGGCCCCTGGCCTTCTATCATTTCACGAAAGTGACCCCCGGCCAAAGCAAGTTGAGTATCCCTGTCCTACACCCTCGAAGCCCCACTCTGCAATGCTCCCCCCTCGTTCCTCTCGCCCCCCTTGCTCCACCTCTTCAACTCCCACACGTCCTCCACCTTCATCCATCCTGGAGACGCCAGGCGCACTCTGTCACACCAGCGCTGCTGATATCAACACCAGAGAAGCAAACTGATGGCCTTAGGGCTCCCTGCTACAATGTAGCTGGCCTGGTACTCGTGACATTTACCATACGGGACCCAAGAATACAAATTCTATTCTCGACTGATGATTCGACTATTCGACTTTTAGACGACAGCCCTATATAGGTAGCAGTTAAAAAAATCGAAATCTTTCATCAACTTTCATCACAAGTGCAGATATAGGGGAGCTCATACAGGAGGCGGACTCAGGACAGGGATCTTGAAGACTTACAGTATGTGGTAGATTCCAGGTTTCTTCTGAAAATGTTGTTTTAATGTTTGTTTTTTGTTCAAAATTGTCTTTACTTTATTAGGTACCACTGGTCGATAGATGTTGAGAGCGAGAGAGAGAGAGAGTGGGGGTTTGTGTGTGTGGGAGGGTTGTATTTGTTTTGTTGTGTTTATTGTACAAAACCTATATTGTAATACTTGCAATAACAGTTGATAATTGTACAGGGAAAAATTTAATAAACATTAAAAAAAAATCTTTCATCAACTTATAGATACAGTCAGTCTGTGTGGGAACAGCCCACAAAATGTTACTACGGCTGGCTGGGCTGACTCGAAAAGTCAGTACATTTGAGTCAACTTTGAGTCTTTATTCAAAATCTTTTCTGTCTTTAAACTAATTCAATTAGGCCAATAGTTATTTTAAATTGGAATCAAGGTTGACAGGTTGTATCAAGTGTTGACATTCGTAAAGCAACATTTAACTCTTAACACTTTTACTTGTGTAATAACCGGATTCCTTACCAGTTTGATAGCTCTAGCCTAGACTCTCCCATCAGTGTTGATTTTGGCAGCTATAGATTTAGCTTTAGTCTTTAGACTAAAATGCTTACTAGCTTTAGTCACATTTTAGTCATTTGTATCCTTCATAGTTTTAGTTTTAGTTTTCATCGAGGAAATTAACACTGCTGACGAGTCAACAAAACGTTGAGATTCTCTGTAAAAACACAAGACGCCCCCGCCACTAATTTAATGCACGTGACTGGAACGGTATGAAAGCCTCCTTCTGTCTCCCCGGCCATCCAAGTAGCCCAGCCAGTTAGCATACATTAGTCAAAGCAATGAAAGCAAAGTGGATTGATGCATCCCTTTAATAATAATAGATTGGATTTATATAGCGCCTTTCTAGATACTCAAAGTGCTTCACGCATCAAGGAGGGAACTCAACTCATCCACTTTGATGTGTTTTTGTTTGTAATCCACTGTCCCTGTCAGTGGCATTAGGGCTCAGGCTGTTTGAAA
The DNA here is from genome assembly GCF_964638095.1 of Poromitra crassiceps. Classification (NCBI taxonomy): domain Eukaryota; kingdom Metazoa; phylum Chordata; class Actinopteri; order Beryciformes; family Melamphaidae; genus Poromitra; species Poromitra crassiceps. Next base: position 8,569,359 of record NC_139652.1, read on the forward strand.
TTCAAAGAGGGAGAGACGGCATTCAGAAGGGTTAAAGGAACACTCTGCCCATTTTCAACCAGCTTTGTATCATTAGAACATCAGTAGTATATCAGAAAACTGTAAACGGTTTTGAAGTCTGTCATTTAATTTGACAGTTATTGAGTATTAAAGTGTGGACCAGTGACATCACTGGTCCACACTAACTCAAATCAATAACTCATTAACTCAAATCAACTCTCAATAACTGTCAAACTAGATGAATGATGAATAGTTTGACAGTTATTGAGAGTTGATTTCAGTTAATGATTTATTAATTTGAGTTAGTGTGGACCAGTGATGTCACTGGTCCACACTTTAACACTCAATAACTGTCAAATTAAATGACAGACTTCAAAACCGTCTACAGTTTTCTGATATACTACGGATGTTCTAATGATACAAAGCTGGTTGAAAATCGGCGGAGTGTTCCTTTAATGTCACCAAAAGAAACGCTGGACTCAGATGAGATGAAGAACTCCTCCTCCATATGCAGGTGTGATGATCACTAATGTAAAGGAAATGTATTATAGAATATGGCTCGATGAAGAGGATGAGACAAGTTAAAGGATTTCTAATCCCTGACAGAATTGAGAAGTGGATTATACAGATGAGGTTGCAAGATATTCACCAGATGTTCCTAATGGTTCCTGCACTGTTTGTGAGTGTTGGCAGAAATGATTCTAATTGTGTTATGCCGTCTTTAAAATACAAGTCTGGAATTGACTGTATCACTTCTGTGTACATGCTCAGATTCTGTTAGGAGAGAGAGAGCAGATGGAAGTGTTTCTTTCTCCCAACATCTTGTTATTCACGTCTATTTCAGTGCAACGTTTACAGTCATTACATAATAAACCATCTTACAAGATATATAGAATCTACATTTAAAATTCTCAAAATGGTCTCACTCTTGTTTACTGATCTTGATCACCGATTATATCTAATGTCCCAAAACGGTTTAATAATCCAGCGATTATCTAATCTCATGAATCTTAAACCGTCTCCCAATGTATATATGAATATGAAGAAAACGCTTACTGTGCACGTTCTAAAATTAGCAGTTAATGAGGGTGGCAATTTCTGAAGTTCAGAGGCGTAGCAAAAAATGAGACCAAAATTCCATACTGGACCATGAATGGTAAAACTGTATCAACTGTAACTGTATGCATACAAAATTCTTTAATATATTATAAATATTCATCGTGCTGTCCTTATGCTACACCAGCCAATTCAGGCAAGAGATTCTATTCCTGAGCGAGAGAGGGGGCATCGTGCAGAGAAATGGATTTGAAATAAGGGACACGCCTGCCGCTGAACTTTGATGAAACTTCTCGGCTGGGAAGAATGATTTTACTTTTCCTAAGGGCAACTGTAAGTACATCATGCTCAGATACTGTCCAGTCAGCAGTTATGACCGTTCAGCTGCAAACTGCAAATGACTTAAAGGGTCGTTATGTAATTGCAGTAAGTTGCCCCCTGTTGAAACACTTGTCACTCCACTAGCGACTCCGTTAGCATCAGGATTAATTAGGCTCAAGATGATCTTCCAGGCTGAAGTGTATTGTTCTAAAAAGCTGATTTTCGATCAACAATTCAATCGAAACCCTTCAAGAACATGTTTGCAGATATAACCCAAAAATTGAAATAGTCAAATCAATTACAGCTTGTATCTTATTAGTTTGAGCTGACAACTGGTTGTCCCATGCTGGGACAGTTTCTGTCTTCTAAATTTGATCCCTGCTCTCACACTGCGAAGGAGTGTCATTAAATAAGAAGAAGAAGAAGAACCGGACAGACAAATGCCTCTTTATTTGTCACACAGTCACTCACACACACACACACACACACACACACACACACACACACACACACACACACACACACACACACACACACACACACACACACACACACACACACACACACACACACACACACACACACACACACACACACACACACGCTGATGGTGGCTGGTGAAATCCATGCTCTGCTTGTTTAACCCAGACAATGCATGTCTTTTCCTCCGGGGGGCAGCAGGAGCAGTGGGCAGCTTCAGCTGTAATTACAGCGTCTGGGGACGATCTCTGTCGGCGTGATCGCTGGTCAGGCGGTGATCTTCTTGCATGTTTTTAGCGTGGGGTTCATATGGAGGAAACCCCGGAGGAGCACGGGGAGAACATGCAAACTCCACACAGAAAGGAAACCTTTTCACGAGATACCCACCTGAGCACCAGGCACCCAAGACATGGTGGTGGGGGTGGTGGGGGGGTGTCGTCCCAGGTGAGAATCGAACCCAGGACCTTCTTGCTTGTGAGGCGACAGGACTACCACTGTGCTACCGTGCCACCATGTCATTGCATGGCCTGAATAGACCATCGACCTATATAAGATGGACGCAATTCCATGGTCCCATAAGTGAAGCCGCTGCATGTTAGATCGCCGCCCTGACGGCTGAATCCAGTATTAGGTCACAAGGCCCGCCTCCCCATGTTAGTGGATGGGAAAATCACAACCGAAATAATCACAGTATACGTCAGATAATTTTTTTCCAAAGGTGGTTTGTATCATTTTAGATAGTCATTATCATGCTAATGCCTGTGCAAGTGGTCATTTTTCTGATCAGTTTGTTTTTAAGTAGTTATTTGACATATAAAAATGGATAAAAATGGATGATTGACAGCTGTGGCAGCCAGTCTCAAGCCGTCATTGGCTGGACAGGCTCTTCACAGTATAGAACTAGCGTTGGTTTGACATAGACAGGACACAGTGCTGCTTTGTGCTTTCATCATGTAACGCTGTCTGGAGGTCTGGGTGGCTCTGTGTGGACCTGGACCCGGGACAGAGGCTCTTAGCACGGGTAGTGGCTCCCTGGAGGTCGGGGTGGCTGTGCTGGCTACCAGACATATCAATGGACCGCAATAAAAAGAACATTGTTTTGAGAAAGGCACGCGAGGAATTAACGTTGGTTGGGGACTGAAGTAAGTTAAGAAAATATGTGTTTTAGTAGTTACTCCAGCTACGTTAGCAATAGCGTTAGCCACTTTCGCTAGTCGGCTGTTTTTCATTATTTATCGGCTTAATATTACTATAACTTAACAACCGATAACGATAGCTGGAATAACACAATAATATACACATATTTTCAGAACTTACCAGGTTGTCCAACTGCCAGGAAATGTGTTTTATAAGATGGGGCCTAGTACGCAAGCACCAGCCATGAGCTAATCGCTAACCCGTTAGCGTCACATAAACAGAGGTTTTATTTCTGGTATTAAAGCAACAAACATTTTTATATGGATATCTCAGAGAAATGCTTTGACTGTGGGGCTGTTCCTTCTTCACAAGCTCCTTTCTTAGCTGTTGTAAGGATGGTAGTTAACAGAGACGAGACTAGGCAGCTAGGCTAACGTTACCACTGAGCTATATTAACTGGAACGTTACAGCAGGCTGCCCTACCCACACTATACCAGTAAACAACGTAGCGTAAAGCGTCAAGGTTAGATTTGTAAAACCAACATTTGCTCCAAAAGGAATTAAATCATAAAGTTAATCAAAATGCCACGGAAACATTGGCTAGCTTAATCAACACAGCAGTGGATCGGATAATTTCCCCTAGTGAGGCCGAGAGGAGCCTCCACTTCCGGTCCGGGCTGAGAGCACAGCAGCCCAGAGGAGAAATCTCCGACAACCAAAATCAGATTTTCGTACAGGCGTCATTTTGATAAACTGATCTCATAGTGGGACTCTTCCTGGTTACTTTTGGCGAGACAAAAAATATTACAACTTAAAGTGTAATATTTACAGAGCTAGACTGTATATAAATACACAACGCACTGTGCGCATTCTAGAAACAGCAGCTCTACATAAGAAAGTTCAGAGGGGCGTGGAGCTCTCGCAGGTTCTCAATCAAAGGCGCTAGTGCGCATGCTCTGGTTCACTGATCTCGCAGGATTTTGGCTTCAATACACATACAGGGCGGAGATACGGACGCTCTCTCCATTCATATTATAACTCAATGGAATAGACCCTTCTCACGGGGGCCATTTTGTGTCGAAAATGCAGGGTAAACACAGGTGCAAGCAAAACACTAATGAGGGTTTCCAAATTCCATGATCGGAATTAGGAAACCCTCATTAGTGTTTTGCTTGCACATGTGTTTATTCTGCCTTTTCGACACAAAATGGCCTCCGTGAAAAGGGTCTATTGAGAGGAGTTCTGGGTTGACAACATTTAAATTCTGCTGGTGTGATGGAAGCCTATTCATAGTGGGACTTGGGCAAAGAAAGACACACACACATCAAACATCAAAGACACAATTCAAAGCTCTCCGTTCTACGTGATGCCATGGGATTACAGAGGCACAGATTTCCTCAACAAGGCAGACTGATTGATAGATAGATTGATTGATTGATTGATTGATTGATTGATTGAGTGATACATGTTTATTTGCAGGAAACATAAGAACACATAAGCTATGCTGAATATTAATAAAGCAAAGTACTGTATATCTACAGCCGTCTTCGACTCGGACTCTCTATACTACTACACACAGTATACTGAATACGTAGACAAGCAGCCACAGCCAGCCAGCATAGAGGCAACGAGGAAGTGCTGAAGCAACAGCTAAAGTAGCATTAAAATGCTATGAGAGCAGCATTACATTAGATGAGTTTATTTCACATATTTCTTACCAACACGTTTCATTACGAAGCGAGGAATCAATCACCGTGTGTGTAATGTAAAAGGCACTGTTTCCAGCTTTCCAATTAATTTGCTTGTTTGTTTGTTTCATGTTTATTTTCTCTCTATTAGATTGTGGCAGCACAACTAATTTCATAGCAGCAAATTCATTAGAAAGACTTGCACTCAATGTGTTTGAAAATGAAAATTACACCTTACAAAGAATTAAGGTACAAACAAGGAGACTCTAAATCTAGAATGATGCTAATAGTTATTATAACAGTCGGTGTCAAGCATGACTAGCATTGGTGCCGGCAATGGCGCGCGCGCGCACGCACGCACGCACACACACACACACACACACACACACCTCTCACCATTACCAACAAACTCATTCACCCAGATGCACAGTCGCACACACACAGTCCAAATCGTCTGCTACCACAGCCTCGGGCGCCGACTGAGACTATGAACAGAGGTTGAGTGAAATCATATCAGAAATGTCATTCCGGCTTAAAGGAACACTCTGCCCATTTTCAACCAGCTTTGTATCATTAGAACATCAGTAGTATATCAGAAAACTGTAAACGGTTTTGAAGTCTGTCATTTAATTTGACAGTTATTGAGTGTTACAGTGTGGACCAGTGACATCACTGGTCCACACTAACTCAAATTAATAACTCATTAAGTCAAATCAACTCTCAATAACTGTCAAACTAGATGAATGATGAATAGTTTGACAGTTATTGAGAGTTGATTTGAGTTAATGAGTTATTCATTTGAGTTAGTGTGGACCAGTGATGTCACTGGTCCACACTTTAACACTCAATAACTGTCAAATTAAATGACAGACTTCAAAACCGTTTACAGTTTTCTGATATACTACTGATGTTCTAATGATACAAAGCTGGTTGAAAATCGGCGGAGTGTTCCTTTAACTGATGCAGCGTTTGAGGCAACACATCTATTTTGCTCTTCTTGCCTGATGGTGCTGCAGCAGCACACAGGAGTTTGAACCCTACAGTCCCCTCTTTTTTCACTCATTGTCCTTGAAGCATCCCGGTCCCTTCAGCGCCTCCGGCTGAGGAGACAAAGGACAGTTAACTGTCACCTTTTTATGGGCAGTAATTACAGTAGTTGTCCCTCCACCGGCTTTTGGATTTATGACCAGCTGCAAGTAATGAATTGAGTTGGAAAAGATATACGCCTCAACGAGAGTTAAAGTACATATTTGCAATGTAAATTTAACCCCGTTTTATTACGCTGTGTGGCGAGGGGAAACAATTCACATCGCCCGGCCAGACAGCGGCCGTGACAATGATTCTTATATATTGAACCTGTATATTATGTCGCCGTCTATGACAGTACCTTATATTTTCCAATTTCAAAAGTCAATTTACCACTAAAGCCAGACTGTTTGGGTCTCTCCGTGATTTGGTTTTGGAAAAAGCATCCCATGCATTGCATATTGATTAGATTTAGCTAGGGGTTGAAAAGCAAAGGGTTAGGGGTTAGGGTTAGGTGTTAGGGTTAGGGGTTAGGGGTTGAGTTAGGGGTTAGGGGTTAGGGTGGAGAAATTTTGACTGTACATAAATGGAAGTGGAACGAGTCACATTTGAGGACCACTTTGGAAATAAGTGTTTTAATTCATGCTTTAAGTGCTATCCTCCGGGATTTTTTTAATTTGTGGTGTCATTTTTTTTAAATGATTATGTGTTATTTTGAAAATGTGATACTTTTATGAAATTCCTAATAAAAATTCAATTCAATTCAACATTGTGTGGATTTCAGCATTGACTTGCAGAACATAATGAGAGCAAAATTCTTCTATTCTCAAAAGGTCGTCAATATCGAACGATACAATACAGAGAAATATGTCAGGCTGGTGGAAAGACTGGAATTTTAATTCATGATTTAGCATGAAATATTGATCTTTAGGGATCAGGGACGGCGACATGCAAATGATTCCTCTTAATATGCATGAGCGTCAACAAACACTGTCAATGGAAAACATGTCGGCAGACAGGCGTCAATAATGCCCATTAATTAGACGAGAGCAACCAAACATCACTTGATTAGCATGTAATTATCAAGCCGAAAGTAAGACACCAATGCACATGATCATTAGATTCTGCTATGTACTTACTGCAGCATGATGCGAGGCAAAGGAGTGTTTATTTCGTTTGGAAGAAATGTTAATTCAGAACAAAGGTCGGGCCTTTTACATGGTTGAAGTTGGATAAGTTTTGAAATCAACTTGCCACTCCATAATAGAAGGCAAGACCCAAAATCCATTTAAAGTAGAAGTTGCTGTTGAACAGCAGCAACAGCAGCCCCTGCTGCCACAAGTGGTAATTACAGACGCTAATGCTTCCCTGTTTGTACATTCAGATATCAGCCTTATTTGACAGTTTCTGCTCAAGTATACCTTTCTGCAGTGTTTAGAACTGATTCGCTGGAACAAATCGCTCCAAATATACCCAAACGTTGTGACCACTTGTTTTATTGAAACAAGGCGCTAATCACGCCGCTAATCAAGCTAGCAAGCGGGAAACACATTCACTTCCTATAATGTCCTTCACAATAAAAGTGTCCCCTTCGTTTGTCAGTGCAAAGCTTTGAGTTTGAAAGCGATGCAGCAGGAAATGAAGTGATAACCGGGCAACTGGACGTCCTCCGGGATAGAGCCTCGACGTTACATGGTGCAGGAAACAGGCTTTTAGGGCATGGGAATTTCTTTCCAAAGCCTTTCCATATATAAATAAAAGATAATATAAAGAGAATATAAATATAAGATAGCTTTTATTACTCCCATTACCACGCCCCCTTTTGGCCAGTGGGCGTGGAAAGTTAGCGGCTGTGTCCATAGGATACGAGTATTTCAGATCAGAATACTTTGGGAATCATGTCCAGAGAGCTTCCAACATGCACAGACCACAGTGCATGGAGTAGGGATGTCGACGGTTAACCGTTAACCGGTTAACCGCCGACAACGTCATTGGTCGGTTAAGCATGTCGGTCAACCGGTTAATTTGCATATTAAATTGGCATACAACGTGTTGCCAATATGGTGTTTTTTTTCCTCCTCCGCTGTAAGCAATGTTAACAAGTAGTTACTGTAGCAGCAGGATATAGGAATTAAAAGCTCCTGCCAGAACAACATTAATTTAGAGAAAGGCTTTTCCAAATGTTTGAGAGAAAAGCCGTGTGCATTGTCAAGCAGCACTGACTTCTCTGTCCGCTCCATACATGCGCCACAGCCCCGCCCCCCTCTGCTTTGACCAGACAGGAGAAGTGCGATACATTTCTCCCCTGACGCGTCGCCCTGCCTGCCCTGTGCAGACTACAGCCAGCCAGTCACTCTGCTGCTTCTGTGTTCCCGCTGTCATGAAACGGCTTTTCAGTTTGGTCAGGACAGGAGCGCATGGCCTGAAACCCGACACCTTGCTGCTCATCTCACAGCGTTCAGCGTGCACTGCACTTCATTCGGTTTCACTCTCTCTCCCTCCCTCTCTGCATGTTCATCATGCACACGCTCGCACTCAATGATCAAACGGTAGTTTTTTACCGTGTTACAAAAATGCAGACATGCGTCGATTGAAAAGTAACAATTAACGTTAGTCTTTACTGTCCAACACAGAGCAGTTCGGAGGAATTGTTTCACAACGAGAGACGGATTGTTTGTAGACTGCATTCATTGACACTTTCAAAGCCGGTGTGAAAGCAGCTACTGACAGCTGCATGCAGCCCTCGTTGCGTGCGTGAAGACAGAGGGAGAAGGAGTGAGACCAAAAGCAGGTATTATATATTGCTAAAAGTAGAAGATACTGTACTACTGTAGTAATGCACGCGTTGTCAGTGCGCCTTGCAGCCCCTGGGCTGTCGTCCACTCAAAGTACTTCACGGGGCGGCTGCGTGTCAATTGACGTGTCCTTAATATGCAAAGCGTGCAGCTCTAAGCAGTATAGCCTATCGGAGGAATGTTTTTGTTTAGATGGCTGGAGGATTCAACTTGTCTTTTCGTTTTGTTAATGTGTTTTCTTCTGCTTGTAGATGTAAAAATAAACGCTTTCTAATGAAAAAAAATCAAGCATTTGTTGTGGTAAGGGTTTAATGGGGCACAGACAGTCAAAATGCGCATTTTAATCTTCTCGGTTAACCGACACTTGTTGGCTAATGACTGTCGGTTGTCGGTCAAGAAAAATGATGATTTTCGACATCCCTGGCATGGAGCGTTTTTCTCTTTTGTTTCCCCTGCCGTTTGCATGGCCCAGTCATGGACTCACACAGTGTCTGCAAATGAAGACCGTCGACCTCGGTCTAAAATACCCGAGAGCGGAGCCCCTTTTGCGGTGACAGTGACGAGCAGTGCGCTTTTTCAGCTTGAGAAAACACTAGCCGCCAAGAGCGCTTAAACGCCACAGGTGCGGTCCTTGAAAGAGGAGCGCTCCGAGCGCGTCCTTACCATAGAGCAGGGATACTCAACTTGCTTTGCCCGGGGGCCACTTTCGTGAAATGATAGAAGGCCAGGGGCCAGTTAATAAACAAACAATATAAATGTTTCTGTAGCGGATCGTAGGTTTGTGGGGTGTCAGCCGGACTTTTAGTCTGACAATGTTGTGCACACCGGATAGTTAGTTAGGTTAAGTTAGTTAGGTTAAGTACATACAGTACATAAGTGCCTGGGTAGCGAGCAGATGGCAGTATTTGACAATTTAGCAGCTAAATCATAGATTATTGAAAGATATTCCATTATCCAGACTGAAATGCTATAACAGAAGTGGAGTATTGGCCAGAATGACATGAACATTTGGACACTTATTCAGCGGGTATTTTGCATATTGCGTTCAGGTGCCCTGTAAATTATTTAATTTTTTTTTTTTTTTGCAATTCCATCGCGGGCCACACAGGGGTGCCCGCGGGCCGCATGTGGCCCACGGGCCGCAAGTTGAGTATCCCTGCCATAGAGAATGAATTGTAGAAAGGTGCTGGCTTCTGAGATACACGTGTCCTATGGAGACAGCTGCTTAGTCAGTTCTAAGTTGGGCCATGACCTACTGTGTAAAAAGTGTTGTGATGTTTCATTAATCGGTGTGGAGGTTAAACGCATCTTCATGATTGGCCACAGCCATTCCCACAACCGCTTTTGGCTAGCGGGTGTGGAAAGCTAATTCCCCATCAGCAAGCTTCCTACAACGTTTCGTGGTGTTACGTGAATCCGTTTTAGTCTGGGGCCAAAAGCTACAGTCCGTGGTCAGCCGGTAAAAAGCCGGCCGTTGCAGATCGGACGGCGGATGCGGAACTCTTCTGTTCTCCTAAAAAAAAGAAGAATTCAGCTCTGAAAACAAGGCGTCATATGAAAATAATGTAAATACATGGGATGCATTGGCCCGCTTATAGCGCCGCCCCCGCCAACTGAATGTGGAAGAGCAAACATGGAAAAATGCCCTGAAAACAAATCAACTGCACCAAAGATGGATCTATCCTAACAGATGATCCTATCAGAGGTTCTCCTACCTCCAAACAGTGCATGGGTCATGATGGGAGAGACAGAGCAGATAGAGAGAAGTCCCACAGACGCTGGGTTAGATGTTTTTTTCTCCAACAGAGTTCATAACCTTGTTTTAAACCCATGAGACATGTTTTAAATGGCTAAAATAGCATCAAATGGCTACTCAGAGCAGACAGGAAACATTGTGAAGCGAGGGCTGCTGTCTTATAGCACTTTGTACACTAGAAAGCAAACAGTCAAATAATTGGTTGTATTTGAAGTTGAACATGGAGCTATGAGGGTGAGTAAGTCTCTCTGTGGCTGTTAGCACAACAGATGTCAGGTTGCGTGAGGCTAAATATACACTCTGGGGGGGTTTGGCTGTTATTTCCTCAAATATTGATTCATCCCCATGTGCTGTGTGACTGAAGAGCTGCTCTTTGCTGTCATTTGGACGGTGCTATTAGGGGTGGGCGATATGGCAAAAATATCATATCACAATTTTTTCAGGCAGGATCACGATCCACGATCTTATCACGATTCTTTTTCATCTTGGTTTTTAAGACTATTTTGCAACTTTACTGAACAGTACAAGTACATCCAAACTAATTTCAGGATTCGTACAGTCATGAAAAACCCGGAAAAGTCCAATTTAAAATACAATTCCCAGGCCCTGGAAAACTTGTAGAAAAAGTTTGGGAAAGGTCATGGAAATGTGTATTGTGTGTATGTGTAATTTGTGTATTTGTTTGGGGTTCCCAACTTTTTAAATCTTGGGACCCTTACATTAGAAAGAGAGCTCCGCACATCTCTTTTTCGGGCAGGAACAGAAATGTCCATCAATTATAAAGAAAGAGTCCCGCACACCATCTAAACTTGCAATTGTAGAGTTTATTCCGTGACGTTTCGGTCACCGACCTTTTTCAAACAAATGATTACTGACATAATGAAGCCGCTTAAATAAGGAGTGGCTGTTCTGTCACAGCCCTAAATCTTGGGACCCAAAAGATAAATGTTGTGTCTCCCTGGGCCCCCCCAAAAAAACATACTGTTGCCATGATGGCCAGTTGGCGACCCACCCCCCACGGGTCCACGACCCAAACTGGGTTTCGACCCATAGTTTGGGAAACACTAAGAAATAACGATCACAAGCAGCACGCGCTCATTAACGTTACCTGAAAACTAGTTTGGTGGTGGCCTGACACAGTATAAACTCGGTGAGGGAGGCAGACCAGCCACTTGGTTAATGGAGAAATAGGCTGTGTTACTTACGGATGGAATTATAGCCTCGAGAACCACTGCTCGAGGCTTTTACATTCCCCACCAAGAAGTCATTTCTGTCATTGACATTCTAATTGATCAGGTCAGATGTTGCCACACAGTCACTGAACCATCTGAATTGTGTCCCACATACAGTACTTCACAAGTTGTATTCTGAATGTCACAATACTACAGTATTACTACAAAACTACAGTATATACACAATACTACTACTACAGGTCTATACTACAGCCACAACATGAAGATTTTCTACGATTAGATTCATCATTATTATCTCACAGTCAAGGCTGTTTTGTAGGTGTACAGGCTGCGACAGCGCCTGCTTCTCTGGACACCTGTCGGGTCCGTTCTTGCCTCTGATCTGTATTCATTTCAAAGGCTTTTTGCTGCGTGAGAGCCATTTCCAGAAGGCTGCTTTGTTCCCCGTCCCAATCAGGCCGCGGCCAGCACATCTCATTACAAGTGCTGCTGCACATTTATCATGCTTATAAAAGCATCCTCTGGTGTTTCTGCCGTCTTCACAGCTCCACAACACAACGAGGAGGCTGGAGGGGAGGGATGAGAGCCTTGTTTACGCACGCTAACAGAGGAAGACGAGTGATGGTGACTTCCCTGTGAAAACGCTTGTGAAATTAATTCTAGGGGAGTGACTCATGTTTTTTTTTGTTTTTTTTAAACCGCGATTTTTCAACATGTGGCATGTTCAGATCGAGTTGTGACACTTGTTTTCCACTGTGAGCCATCCGGGAGGAGAGTTATCTTTTTGTTGACAACACAACACCTCAGAGGGTATTAGCCTATCTTGTTTATACCGTTGGCAACTTTCCAAAGATAAAAAAAAAAAATCTGAACCATCTATTAATCTTTTCCCCCAGAAATATATATGGGCATTATCAGCAATCTGCAACGCTGTTTTACTGCTACAAGCACTAAGTCTCTCTCTAGAAATTAAGTCTCTTGAACGATAAGTTAACTAAAATACCTCATGGGGATTTGCAAAGTGAATAACTACTCTGAAACCTAAAACTGATGGCCTCATGTGCCTCATTGCAATTAGGATATTCCATCATCATCATAATAATGAAGAAAAACAACGTGAGGAAGCGGCAGTAACAACTTCACAAGGAAGATTTAGTAACGACGACACAAGATGAACACGCAGCACCTGAAGCAGTCTCCAAACTGGATGCTGCTCGTCACACGCACCATGTCCAAGCCTGCTTTGAATGCAACACACAGGGCTTGGGGGATCATGTGTTTGAAGCAGTGAGGCAAGGTGATTTCCAAGAGCTCTTCATCTGATAAGCAAAGCATCCTTCCAACTATACTAAATAAATGACAGAATTTGAGGACTTCAGAAACCAAACCAACATTTTGGAAACTCTCCGGCTGCCTGTACAGCCTACACACAAAAGGTTAGAGCTGGAGATATCTGGGAAACGTCCCGCCTTCCCTGGAGACGCTGGCAGCCCATTGGCACACATTTCACACAGCTGAACTCTGGCCCACACGGAAGGAGTGCCAGGCTGGGAAAAGCCGTTGGGAGAGAGAGAGAGAGAGACAGAGACAGACAGAGAGAGAGACACAGAGAGAGAGAGAGAGAGAGAGAGAGAGAGAGAGAGAGTCAGACTTCTCCAGCTAATGGCCACTGCCCTGCTGCCCTCTGGGCTGCCTCCTGTGCCCTCCTTGACTGATGTGCTGAGAATTAGATTGTGTCCTGGCCAGGGCAACACCCTGCAGACTTTTTACTAGGCCAAGACAGGGCTCCGCCCTGCTGGCCAGGGCAACACCCTGCAGACTTTTTACTAGGCCAAGACAGGGCTCCGCCCTGCTGGCCAGGGCAACACCCTGCAGACTTTTTACTAGGCCAAGACAGGGCTCCGCCCTGCTGGCCAGGGCAACACCCTGCAGACTTTTTACTAGGCCAAGACAGGGCAACACCCTGCATACTTTTTACTAGGTCAAGACAGGGCAACACCCTGCAGATGTTTTACTAGGTCAAGACAGGGCAACACCCTGCAGACTTTTTACTAGGCCAAGACAGGACAACACCCTGCAGACTTTTTACTAGGTCAAGACAGGGCAACACCCTGCAGATGTTTTACTAGGTCAAGACAGGGCAACACCCTGCAGACTTTTTACTAGGTCAAGACAGGGCAACACCCTGCAGACTTTTTACTAGGCCAAGACAGGACAACACCCTGCATACTTTTTACTAGGTCAAGACAGGGCAACACCCTGCAGATGTTTTACTAGGTCAAGACAGGGCAACACCCTGCAGACTTTTTACTAGGTCAAGACAGGGCAACACCCTGCAGACTTTTTACTAGGTCAAGACAGGGCAACACCCTGCATACTTTTTACTAGGTCAAGACAGGGCAACACCCTGCAGATGTTTTACTAGGTCAAGACAGGGCAACACCCTGCAGATGTTTTACTAGGTCAAGACAGGGCAACACCCTGCATACTTTTTACTAGGTCAAGACAGGACAACACCCTGCAGATGTTTTACTAGGTCAAGACAGGGCAACACCCTGCATACTTTTTACTAGGTCAAGACAGGGCAACACCCTGCAGATGTTTTACTAGGTCAAGACAGGACAACACCCTGCAGATGTTTTACTAGGTCAAGACAGGACAACACCCTGCAGATGTTTTACTAGGTCAAGACAGGGCAACACCCTGCAGATGTTTACTAGGTCAAGACAGGGCAACACCCTGCAGATGTTTTACTAGGTCAAGACAGGACAACACCCTGCAGATGTTTTACTAGGTCAAGACAGAGCAACACCCTGCAGATGTTTTACTAGGTCAAGACAGGGCAACACCCTACAGATGTTTACTAGGTCAAGACAGAGCAACACTCTACAGATGTTTACTAGGTCAAGACAGGGCAACACTCTACAGATGTTTTACTAGGTCAAGACAGGGCAACACCCTACAGATGTTTACTAGGTCAAGACAGGGCAACACCCTGCATATGTTTTACTAGGTCAAGACAGGGCAACACCCTACAGATGTTTTACTAGGTCAAGACAGGACAACACCCTGCAGATGTTTTACTAGGTCAAGACAGGGCAACACTCTACAGATGTTTTACTAGGTCAAGACAGGGCAACACCCTACAGATGTTTACTAGGTCAAGACAGTGCAACACCCTACAGATGTTTTACTAGGTCAAGACAGGGCAACACTCTACAGATGTCTTACTAGGTCAAGACAGGACAACACCCTGCAGATGTTTTACTAGGTCAAGACAGGACAACACCCTGCAGATGTTTTACTAGGTCAAGACAGGGCAACACCCTACAGATGTTTTACTAGGTCAAGACAGGGCAACACTCTACAGATGTTTTACTAGGTCAAGACAGGACAACACCCTGCAGATGTTTTACTAGGTCAAGACAGGGCAACACTCTACAGATGTTTTACTAGGTCAAGACAGGGCAACACCCTACAGATGTTTTACTAGGTCAAGACAGGGCAACACTCTACAGATGTTTTACTAGGCCAAGACAGGGCAACACCCTGCAGATGTTTTACTAGGTCAAGACAGGGCAACACCCTACAGATGTTTACTAGGTCAAGACAGGGCAACACTCTACAGATGTTTACTAGGTCAAGACAGGGCAACACCCTACAGATGTTTTACTAGGTCAAGACAGGGCAACACTCTACAGATGTTTTACTAGGTCAAGACAGGACAACACCCTGCAGATGTTTTACTAGGTCAAGACAGGGCAACACTCTACAGATGTTTTACTAGGTCAAGACAGGGCAACACCCTACAGATGTTTTACTAGGTCAAGACAGGGCAACACTCTACAGATGTTTTACTAGGTCAAGACAGGGCAACACCCTGCAGATGTTTTACTAGGTCAAGACAGGGCAACACTCTACAGATGTTTTACTAGGTCAAGACAGGGCAACACCCTACAGATGTTTTACTAGGTCAAGACAGGGCAACACTCTACAGATGTTTTACTAGGTCAAGACAGGGCAACACCCTACAGATGTTTACTAGGTCAAGACAGGGCAACACCCTACAGATGTTTTACTAGGTCAAGACAGGGCAACACTCTACAGATGTTTTACTAGGTCAAGACAGGGCAACACCCTACAGATGTTTACTAGGTCAAGACAGGACAACACCCTGCAGATGTTTTACTAGGTCAAGACAGGGCAACACCCTGCAGATGTTTTACTAGGTCAAGACAGGGCAACACCCTACAGATTTTTTACTAGGTCAAGACAGGGCAACACCCTACAGATGTTTACTAGGTCAAGACAGGACAACACCCTGTAGATGTTTTACTAGGTCAAGACAGGACAACACCCTGCGGATGTTTTACTAGGTCAAGACAGGACAACACCCTGCAGATGTTTTACTAGGTCAAGACAGGGCAACACCCTACAGATGTTTTACTAGGTCAAGACAGGGCAACACCCTACAGATGTTTACTAGGTCAAGACAGGACAACACCCTGTAGATGTTTTACTAGGTCAAGACAGGGCAACACCCTACAGATGTTTACTAGGTCAAGACAGGACAACACCCTGTAGATGTTTTACTAGGTCAAGACAGGGCAACACCCTACAGATGTTTACTAGGTCAAGACAGGGCAACACCCTGTAGATGTTTTACTAGGTCAAGACAGGACAACACCCTACAGATGTTTACTAGGTCAAGACAGGGCAACACTCTACAGATGTTTACTAGGTCAAGACAGGGCAACACCCTGCAGATGTTTACTAGGTCAAGACAGGGCAACACCCTACAGATGTTTACTAGGTCAAGACAGGGCAACACCCTACAGATGTTTACTAGGTCAAGACAGGGCAACACTCTACAGATGTTTACTAGGTCAAGACAGGGCAACACCCTACAGATGTTTTACTAGGTCAAGACAGGGCAACACCCTACAGATGTTTACTAGGTCAAGACAGGGCAACACCCTACAGATGTTTACTAGGTCAAGACAGGGCAACACCCTGCAGATGTTTTACTAGGTCAAGACAGGGCAACACCCTGCAGATGTTTTACTAGGTCAAGACAGGGCAACACCCTGTAGATGTTTTACTAGGTCAAGACAGGGCAACACCCTACAGATGTTTACTAGGTCAAGACAGGGCAACACCCTGCAGATGTTTACTAGGTCAAGACAGGGCAACACCCTGCAGATGTTTTACTAGGTCAAGACAGGGCAACACCCTGCAGATGTTTTACTAGGTCAAGACAGGACAACACCCTGTAGATGTTTTACTAGGTCAAGACAGGGCAACACCCTACAGATGTTTACTAGGTCAAGACAGGACAACACCCTGTAGATGTTTTACTAGGTCAAGACAGGACAACACCCTACAGATGTTTTACTAGGTCAAGACAGGGCAACACCCTGTAGATGTTTTACTAGGTCAAGACAGGACAACACCCTACAGATGTTTTACTAGGTCAAGACAGGACAACACCCTGTAGATGTTTTACTAGGTCAAGACAGGGCAACACCCTACAGATGTTTTACTAGGTCAAGACAGGACAACACCCTACAGATGTTTTACTAGGTCAAGACAGGGCAACACCCTGTAGATGTTTTACTAGGTCAAGACAGGGCAACAACCTACAGATGTTTTACTAGGTCAAGACAGGACAACACCCTACAGATGTTTTACTAGGTCAAGACAGGGCAACACCCTACAGATGTTTACTAGGTCAAGACAGGGCAACACCCTGCAGATGTTTTACTAGGTCAAGACAGGACAACACCCTACAGATGTTTACTAGGTCAAGACAGGGCAACACCCTACAGATGTTTACTAGGTCAAGACAGGGCAACACCCTGCAGATGTTTTACTAGGTCAAGACAGGACAACACCCTGTAGATGTTTTACTAGGTCAAGACAGGGCAACACCCTACAGATGTTTACTAGGTCAAGACAGGGCAACACCCTACAGATGTTTACTAGGTCAAGACAGGGCAACACCCTGCAGATGTTTTACTAGGTCAAGACAGGGCAACACCCTGCAGATGTTTTACTAGGTCAAGACAGGGCAACACCCTGCAGATGTTTTACTAGGTCAAGACAGGGCAACACCCTACAGATGTTTACTAGGTCAAGACAGGGCAACACCCTACAGATGTTTACTAGGTCAAGACAGGGCAACACCCTGCAGATGTTTTACTAGGTCAAGACAGGGCAACACTCTACAGATGTTTTACTAGGTCAAGACAGGGCAACACCCTGCAGATGTTTTACTAGGTCAAGACAGGGCAACACCCTGCAGATGTTTTACTAGGTCAAGACAGGGCAACACCCTGCAGATGTTTTACTAGGTCAAGACAGGGCAACACCCTACAGATGTTTACTAGGTCAAGACAGGGCAACACCCTGCAGATGTTTTACTAGGTCAAGACAGGGCAACACCCTGCAGATGTTTTACTAGGTCAAGACAGGGCAACACTCTACAGATGTTTTACTAGGTCAAGACAGGGCAACACTCTACAGATGTTTTACTAGGTCAAGACAGGGCAACACCCTGCAGATGTTTTACTAGGTCAAGACAGGGCAACACCCTGCAGATGTTTTACTAGGTCAAGACAGGGCAACACCCTGCAGATGTTTTACTAGGTCAAGACAGGGCAACACCCTACAGATGTTTACTAGGTCAAGACAGGGCAACACCCTACAGATGTTTACTAGGTCAAGACAGGACAACACCCTACAGATGTTTACTAGGTCAAGACAGGGCAACACCCTACAGATGTTTACTAGGTCAAGACAGGACAACACCCTGTAGAGGTTTTACTAGGTCAAGACAGGGCAACACCCTACAGATGTTTTACTAGGTCAAGACAGGGCAACACTCTACAGATGTTTTACTAGGTCAAGACAGGGCAACACCCTGCAGATGTTTACTAGGTCAAGACAGGGCAACACCCTGCAGATGTTTACTAGGTCAAGACAGGGCAACACCCTACAGATGTTTACTAGGTCAAGACAGGGCAACACCCTGCAGACTTTTTACTAGGCCAAGACAGGGCAACACCCTGCAGACTTTTTACTAGGTCAAGACAGGACAACACCCTGTAGATGTTTTACTAGGTCAAGACAGGGCAACACCCTACAGATGTTTACTAGGTCAAGACAGGGCAACACCCTGTAGATGTTTTACTAGGTCAAGACAGGGCAACACCCTACAGATGTTTACTAGGTCAAGACAGGGCAACACTCTACAGATGTTTTACTAGGTCAAGACAGGGCAACACTCTACAGATGTTTTACTAGGTCAAGACAGGGCAACACCCTGCAGATGTTTTACTAGGTCAAGACAGGGCAACACCCTACAGATGTTTACTAGGTCAAGACAGGGCAACACTCTACAGATGTTTTACTAGGTCAAGACAGGGCAACACCCTGCAGATGTTTTACTAGGTCAAGACAGGGCAACACCCTGCAGATGTTTTACTAGGTCAAGACAGGGCAACACCCTGCAGATGTTTTACTAGGTCAAGACAGGGCAACACCCTACAGATGTTTACTAGGTCAAGACAGGGCAACACCCTACAGATGTTTACTAGGTCAAGACAGGACAACACCCTACAGATGTTTACTAGGTCAAGACAGGGCAACACCCTACAGATGTTTACTAGGTCAAGACAGGGCAACACCCTGTAGAGGTTTTACTAGGTCAAGACAGGGCAACACCCTACAGATGTTTTACTAGGTCAAGACAGGGCAACACCCTGTAGATGTTTTACTAGGTCAAGACAGGGCAACACCCTACAGATGTTTACTAGGTCAAGACAGGGCAACACTCTACAGATGTTTTACTAGGTCAAGACAGGGCAACACTCTACAGATGTTTTACTAGGTCAAGACAGGGCAACACCCTGCAGATGTTTTACTAGGTCAAGACAGGGCAACACCCTACAGATGTTTACTAGGTCAAGACAGGGCAACACTCTACAGATGTTTTACTAGGTCAAGACAGGGCAACACCCTGCAGATGTTTTACTAGGTCAAGACAGGGCAACACCCTGTAGATGTTTTACTAGGTCAAGACAGGGCAACACCCTACAGATGTTTACTAGGTCAAGACAGGGCAACACTCTACAGATGTTTTACTAGGTCAAGACAGGGCAACACTCTACAGATGTTTTACTAGGTCAAGACAGGGCAACACCCTGCAGATGTTTTACTAGGTCAAGACAGGGCAACACCCTACAGATGTTTACTAGGTCAAGACAGGGCAACACCCTACAGATGTTTTACTAGGTCAAGACAGGGCAACACCCTACAGATGTTTACTAGGTCAAGACAGGGCAACACCCTGCAGATGTTTTACTAGGTCAAGACAGGACAACACCCTACAGATGTTTACTAGGTCAAGACAGGGCAACACCCTACAGATGTTTACTAGGTCAAGACAGGGCAACACCCTGCAGATGTTTTACTAGGTCAAGACAGGACAACACCCTGTAGATGTTTTACTAGGTCAAGACAGGGCAACACCCTACAGATGTTTACTAGGTCAAGACAGGGCAACACCCTACAGATGTTTACTAGGTCAAGACAGGGCAACACCCTGCAGATGTTTTACTAGGTCAAGACAGGGCAACACCCTGCAGATGTTTTACTAGGTCAAGACAGGGCAACACCCTGCAGATGTTTTACTAGGTCAAGACAGGGCAACACCCTACAGATGTTTACTAGGTCAAGACAGGGCAACACCCTACAGATGTTTACTAGGTCAAGACAGGGCAACACCCTGCAGATGTTTTACTAGGTCAAGACAGGGCAACACTCTACAGATGTTTTACTAGGTCAAGACAGGGCAACACCCTGCAGATGTTTTACTAGGTCAAGACAGGGCAACACCCTGCAGATGTTTTACTAGGTCAAGACAGGGCAACACCCTGCAGATGTTTTACTAGGTCAAGACAGGGCAACACCCTACAGATGTTTACTAGGTCAAGACAGGGCAACACCCTGCAGATGTTTTACTAGGTCAAGACAGGGCAACACCCTGCAGATGTTTTACTAGGTCAAGACAGGGCAACACTCTACAGATGTTTTACTAGGTCAAGACAGGGCAACACTCTACAGATGTTTTACTAGGTCAAGACAGGGCAACACCCTGCAGATGTTTTACTAGGTCAAGACAGGGCAACACCCTGCAGATGTTTTACTAGGTCAAGACAGGGCAACACCCTGCAGATGTTTTACTAGGTCAAGACAGGGCAACACCCTACAGATGTTTACTAGGTCAAGACAGGGCAACACCCTACAGATGTTTACTAGGTCAAGACAGGACAACACCCTACAGATGTTTACTAGGTCAAGACAGGGCAACACCCTACAGATGTTTACTAGGTCAAGACAGGACAACACCCTGTAGAGGTTTTACTAGGTCAAGACAGGGCAACACCCTACAGATGTTTTACTAGGTCAAGACAGGGCAACACTCTACAGATGTTTTACTAGGTCAAGACAGGGCAACACCCTGCAGATGTTTACTAGGTCAAGACAGGGCAACACCCTGCAGATGTTTACTAGGTCAAGACAGGGCAACACCCTACAGATGTTTACTAGGTCAAGACAGGGCAACACCCTGCAGACTTTTTACTAGGCCAAGACAGGGCAACACCCTGCAGACTTTTTACTAGGTCAAGACAGGACAACACCCTGTAGATGTTTTACTAGGTCAAGACAGGGCAACACCCTACAGATGTTTACTAGGTCAAGACAGGGCAACACCCTGTAGATGTTTTACTAGGTCAAGACAGGGCAACACCCTACAGATGTTTACTAGGTCAAGACAGGGCAACACTCTACAGATGTTTTACTAGGTCAAGACAGGGCAACACTCTACAGATGTTTTACTAGGTCAAGACAGGGCAACACCCTGCAGATGTTTTACTAGGTCAAGACAGGGCAACACCCTACAGATGTTTACTAGGTCAAGACAGGGCAACACTCTACAGATGTTTTACTAGGTCAAGACAGGGCAACACCCTGCAGATGTTTTACTAGGTCAAGACAGGGCAACACCCTGCAGATGTTTTACTAGGTCAAGACAGGGCAACACCCTGCAGATGTTTTACTAGGTCAAGACAGGGCAACACCCTACAGATGTTTACTAGGTCAAGACAGGGCAACACCCTACAGATGTTTACTAGGTCAAGACAGGACAACACCCTACAGATGTTTACTAGGTCAAGACAGGGCAACACCCTACAGATGTTTACTAGGTCAAGACAGGGCAACACCCTGTAGAGGTTTTACTAGGTCAAGACAGGGCAACACCCTACAGATGTTTTACTAGGTCAAGACAGGGCAACACTCTACAGATGTTTTACTAGGTCAAGACAGGGCAACACCCTGCAGATGTTTACTAGGTCAAGACAGGGCAACACCCTGCAGATGTTTACTAGGTCAAGACAGGGCAACACCCTACAGATGTTTACTAGGTCAAGACAGGGCAACACCCTGCAGACTTTTTACTAGGCCAAGACAGGGCAACACCCTGCAGACTTTTTACTAGGTCAAGACAGGACAACACCCTGTAGATGTTTTACTAGGTCAAGACAGGGCAACACCCTACAGATGTTTTACTAGGTCAAGACAGGGCAACACCCTGCAGATGTTTTACTAGGTCAAGACAGGACAACACCCTGTAGATGTTTTACTAGGTCAAGACAGGGCAACACTCTACAGATGTTTTACTAGGTCAAGACAGGGCAACACCCTGCAGATGTTTTACTAGGTCAAGACAGGGCAACACCCTACAGATGTTTACTAGGTCAAGACAGGGCAACACTCTACAGATGTTTTACTAGGTCAAGACAGGGCAACACCCTGCAGATGTTTTACTAGGTCAAGACAGGGCAACACTCTACAGATGTTTTACTAGGTCAAGACAGGGCAACGCCCTGCAGATGTTTTACTAGGTCAAGACAGAGCAACACCCTACAGATGTTTACTAGGTCAAGACAGGGCAACACCCTGCAGATGTTTTACTAGGTCAAGACAGGGTAACACCCTGCAGATGTTTTACTAGGTCAAGACAGGGCAACACCCTGCAGATGTTTTACTAGGCCAAGACAGGGCAACACCCTACAGATGTTTTACTAGGTCAAGACAGGGCAACACCCTGCAGATGTTTTACTAGGTCAAGACAGGGCAACACCCTACAGATGTTTTACTAGGTCAAGACAGGGCAACACCCTGCAGATGTTTTACTAGGTCAAGACAGGGCAACACCCTACAGATGTTTTACTAGGTCAAGACAGGGCAACACCCTGCAGATGTTTACTAGGTCAAGACAGGGCAACACCCTGTAGATGTTTTACTAGGCCAAGACAGAGCAACACCCTACAGATGTTTACTAGGTCAAGACAGGGCAACACCCTGCAGATGTTTTACTAGGTCAAGACAGGGTAACACCCTGCAGATGTTTTACTAGGTCAAGACAGGGCAACACCCTGCAGATGTTTTACTAGGCCAAGACAGGGCAACACCCTGCATATGTTTTACTAGGTCAAGACAGGGCAACACCCTGCAGTTGTTTTACTAGGTCAAGACAGGGCAACACCCTGCAGATGTTTTACTAGGCCAAGACAGGGTAACACCCTGCAGATGTTTTACTAGGTCAAGACAGGGTAACACCCTGCAGATGTTTTACTAGGTCAAGACAGGGCAACACCCTGCAGATGTTTTACTAGGCCAAGACAGGGCAACACCCTGCATATGTTTTACTAGGTCAAGACAGGGCAACACCCTGCAGTTGTTTTACTAGGTCAAGACAGGGCAACACCCTGCAGATGTTTTACTAGGTCAAGACAGGGCAACACCCTGCAGATGTTTTACTAGGTCAAGACAGGGCAACACCCTGCAGTTGTTTTACTAGGTCAAGACAGGGCAACACCCTGCAGTTGTTTTACTAGGTCAAGACAGGGCAACACCCTGCAGATGTTTTACTAGGTCAAGACAGGGCAACACCCTGCAGATGTTTTACTAGGTCAAGACAGGGCAACACCCTGCAGATGTTTTACTAGGCCAAGACAGGGCAACACCCTGCAGATGTTTTACTAGGCCAAGACAGGGTAACACCCTGCAGATGTTTTACTAGGTCAAGACAGGGCAACACCCTACATATGTTTACTAGGCCAAGACAGGGCAACACCCTGCAGTTGTTTTACTAGGTCAAGACAGGGCAACACCCTGCAGATGTTTTACTAGGTCAAGACAGGGCAACACCCTGCATATGTTTTACTAGGTCAAGACAGGGCAACACCCTGCAGATGTTTTACTAGGTCAAGACAGGGCAACACCCTGCATATGTTTTACTAGGTCAAGACAGGGCAACACCCTGCAGATGTTTTACTAGGTCAAGACAGGGCAACACCCTGCATATGTTTTACTAGGCCAAGACAGGGTAACACCCTGCAGATGTTTTACTAGGTCAAGACAGGGCAACACCCTACAGATGTTTACTAGGCCAAGACAGGGCAACACCCTGCAGTTGTTTTACTAGGTCAAGACAGGGCAACACCCTGCAGATGTTTTACTAGGCCAAGACAGGGCAACACCCTGCAGATGTTTTACTAGGCCAAGACAGGGTAACACCCTGCAGATGTTTTACTAGGTCAAGACAGGGCAACACCCTGCAGATGTTTTACTAGGCCAAGACAGGGCAACACCCTGCATATGTTTTACTAGGTCAAGACAGGGCAACACCCTGCAGTTGTTTTACTAGGCCAAGACAGGGCAACACCCTGCAGATGTTTTACTAGGCCAAGACAGGGCAACACCCTGCAGTTGTTTTACTAGGTCAAGACAGGGCAACACCCTGCAGATGTTTTACTAGGTCAAGACAGGGCAACACCCTGCAGACTTTTTACTAGGTCAAGACAGGGCAACACCCTGCAGTTGTTTTACTAGGTCAAGACAGGGCAACACCCTGCAGATGTTTTACTAGGTCAAGACAGAGCAACACCCTGCAGATGTTTTACTAGGTCAAGACAGGGCAACACCCTGCAGTTGTTTTACTAGGTCAAGACAGGGCAACACCCTGCAGATGTTTTACTAGGCCAAGACAGGGCAACACCCTGCAGATGTTTTACTAGGCCAAGACAGGGCAACACCCTGCACACTGTTTACTAGGCCAAGACAGGGCAACACCCTGCACACTGTTTACTAGGCCAAGACAGGGCTCCGCCCCGCTGGGGTTTGGAGAACGACAATGAGGCCATTTTGAGTTTACGCCTGCCATCCATGACTGCTGCATCTGCCAACACTGCCAAGTGCTGAGGATTGTGGAGAGCAGATATATAAGCTTGAAATTAAGTTGTTTTTGCAATAGAATAGAATAATGCAATGCAGAACAATGCAATACAAAACAAAACAACAAAGGAGTCATTTACAGTCCAAAATATACTGGATACCAAAATGCTAAGAATATTTGCATAGCCTACAGTTGCAGAATTAGCATTTCATGTAAAAAAAAAAAGTATATATATATATATATATATATATATATATATATATATATATATATATATATATATATATATATAATTACGTGTACACACACACACACGGTATATATAATATATATCTTTCCAAGTCAACTTGGCATCTCAGAGCTTGTGGAGACTTGGGATTACGCCAGGCAAGCAAGCAGTATGGCATCTTATTTTTTTTATGTTTTTACTCGTTACCCGGGGGTAGGCTAGCCAGTACCATTGACTACCATTCATTGTGCTAAGCTAACTAGTGCTCGCTATTTTTCTACTACACGCACAGAGAAAAGAAAGGCATCTATCTGCTTGTCTTACCATTGGGAAGATGGCAAATAGGCAAATCTCCCAGAAGGTTGGTGTGTTCCTTTAAGTACAAGGTGGAAATGGAAACTGTTCCTCTTATGTAATGAACAAATCAGAAACTTGCAGTCTGGTGTAGAATCTCTGTTGGCCAAGGACCCTCTGTCAAAGAATACTTTCTGCATTCCATAATTGTCAGACAGGGACGTTCAGTCAATTTCCTTCAGTGACATAATCTTTCCATTCTGTCATTGTTCAAACTGTCATCTGATGCTGGTAAAGAATGGCTCCTTACAATTTCATCTGCATTCATCATCACAGATTGTGACTGCAGGCTTTTTGTGATGCATTGCTGTATTCAAACATTCCTCTGAGAAATTAATTAATAAAATCAAACGTCAAACATATTTCACCCATTGCAGCAAAGATGGTGAATGGTAAGGGGGAAGAACACATTATCAAAATGGTAGTGGACCAGTGCACCACACTCACTCTATGGTACAATGTAAATATTCTTTAGTTTGACCTTGACTCTAAAGCGTAGTTAAAATATTTTGTATCTGTGTTTAAAAGCTACAATCAAATTCACCTTTAAGGGGAATACAAGATAAGGAACATATTTTGAGTGAAATAATGACAAAAGTCTGAACAGCAGTATATTCCAGACATACTATTGTATAAACCAACTTTGCATAGCATATTAAGTTGAAATTATATACAATACTAGGATCTTTGCAAAATATCTCAACATTTCATCTAAAATGTGTATTAAAGCACAATTAAAATGTTTTCTTAATGGTGAATGGAAATGCTGTAGAGCCGGTGGTACAAAGTGATTCAAAATTAAACACTTGAGACAATGCATTTTTAATCAGTCGCCATACAGTACTTCTTGCCTACCTCATTAAACCTATAACCAATGTCACTCTTCTGGATAATTTATACTCGACTCCACTGACACGGCGGTACAATGACAAGCTGCCGCGGTATAGCCTGCATGTTGCCTGCATGTCACGATAGTGCATGTTGAATAAGGAGCTGGATGGAGTAAATGTTATCTAAATGTTATTACTATACAGGATAGCTTTATGGGAATGCTAATACAGGCTTTTCATGTATCAGCTTTTCAACCAGTGTGCACAAGACCAGAATCTTTGATGTAGAATTAGACAGTGTTTGTGTGCAGAGGGGGAGAGCAGAGGCTCGTTCTGTATGCTCCGTGCGCCTCACCTCAGAAGTGAAGGCAGGACCTGATGAGCATGCAGACTCCACCTCCCGCCCCCGTGCTCAAACGTACACGAATGACTTCCTGACAACTCTTATTATTGTCAATTAGCTGGCCGTTTTGTCACAAATGCATGATGGCACCCATGCAATTATTAATGGCCAAATTTTTAAATTGCCAGTTTAAATGGTAACAGGCGAAGGTGGCAACACCATTTCACTATTCCCTCCACATAAACAGAGGAGTCGCAATATCTATATTTATCTTTTATTTGGAAATACATTTTTAATGAATGTAGCCGCTCCAGAATTGATGGTTCCCCATCTGAAAATCATCAATTTCACATTCTGGCTGCCTCAAGTGCCAAAACAAATAATGTGGTTATCGGTGAACTTTGGATGCACGGATTGGATGATTTATTTATTTATTTATTTGTAACCAAACAATAAGTGTGAGACCAGCTTTCTCTCCATGTTTGCTCACTGCTGTTACAGGCATGGAATTAAGTCATTTTTTAGGGCAAGCCCACTTTGGCCTTTCATAAATACACATTTATTGGGCCATGTGGCCAAAATACAGGGCACCAAGGCCAAAACCAATGCTTATTAAAAATCATTTTTTTCAATCCTTTTTCCTCAACAAAATAAATATCCTAATAGAGAAATTAAGTGCTGCAGTGGGAGACTGCAAGCAAGATGGCTCAGAGTGTTGCCCCTTTCACGGCTGTCTTCATGTCACTGCTTGATAAGCAATCATCTCCCCTCCACAGTCCCTTATCCAAACGTTAAGAGAGGTGCTACCAGGGCATCTCCCCTCCACAGTCCCTTATCCAAACGTTAAGAGAGGTCGCTACCAGGGCATCTCCCCTCCACAGTCCCTTATCCAAACATTAAGAGAGGTTCTACCAGGGCATTTCCCCTCCTAAGTCCTTTATCCAAACATTAAGAGAGGTGCTACCAGGGCATCTCCCCTCCTAAGTCCTTTATCCAAATGTTAAGACAGGTGCTACCAGGGCATCTCCCCTCCACAGTCCCTTATCCAAATGTTGAGAGGTGCTACCAGGGCATCTCCCCTCCACAGTCCCTTATCCAAACGTTAAGAGAGGTGCTACCAGGGCATCTCCCCTCCACAGTCCCTTATCCAAACATTAAGAGAGGTGCTACCAGGGCATCTCCCCTCCAGTCCCTTATCCAAACATTAAGAGAGGTGCTACCAGGGCATCTCCCCTCCAGTCCCTTATCCAAACATTAAGAGAGGTGCTACCAGGGCATCTCCCCTCCAGGTCCTTATCCAAACATTAAGAGAGGTTCTACCAGGGCATCTCCCCTCCTAAGTCCTTTATCCAAATGTTAAGACAGGTGCTACCAGGGCATCTCCCCTCCACAGTCCCTTATCCAAATGTTGAGAGGTGCTACCAGGGCATCTCCCCTCCACAGTCCCTTATCCAAACGTTAAGAGAGGCGCTACCAGGGCATCTCCCCTCCACAGTCCCTTATCCAAACGTTAAGAGAGGCGCTACCAGGGCATCTCCCCTCCACAGTCCCTTATCCAAACGTTAAGAGAGGCGCTACCAGGGCATCTCCCCTCCACAGTCCCTTATCCAAACGTTAAGAGAGGCGCTACCAGGGCATCTCCCCTCCACAGTACCTTATCCAAACGTTAAGAGAGGCACTACCAGGGCATCTCCCCTCCACAGTCCCTTATCCAAATGTTAAGAGAGGCGCTACCAGGGCATCTCCCCTCCACAGTCCCTTATCCAAACGTTAAGAGAGGCACTACCAGGGCATCTCCCCTCCACAGTACCTTATCCAAATGTTAAGAGAGGCGCTACCAGGCCATCTCCCCTCCACAGTCCCTTATCCAAATGTTAAGAGAGGCGCTACCAGGGCATCTCCCCTCCACAGTTCCTTATCCAAATGTTAAGAGAGGCGCTACCAGGGCATCTCCCCTCCTAAGTCATTTATCCAAAACGTTAAAAGAGGCGCTACCAGGGTATCTCCCCTCCACAGTCCCTTATCCAAATGTTAAGAGAGGCGCAATCTGGGAACCCAGAGTTTATTTCGGCACGCAAATAGACTCTAGGACGGCCGGACCTTTTTTTGAGGCTTCCTGTACAGCGCAAATCTTCCGCCCGGGACTTCTGCCTCCGCGCAGTGCCGCTCTGTTGTTGTACTGGCGAATATAAGAGTTCCGGTCCCGAACGCTAGTGAATATATAAGAATTTGGACGTTTAGGCTTCAAAATAAAAGTGACGGAATGTATATTTTTAGTCCCGGGGGGAAGATCCTCGCTGTACAGGAAGCCTAAATAAAAGGTCAGGCTGTCCCGAAATCGACTCTGGGTTCCCAGATTGAGAGAGGCACTACCAGGGCATCTCCCCTCCACAGTCCTTTATCCAAACGTTAAGAGAGGCGCTACCAGAGCCCCAAATTAACTCTTTGACTCACCAGCCAAGTGGTGGGTAGATGGAAAAAATCCACCGGCCAAGCATGTTTTTTACCGGCCAAAATAATAAAATTGCATTTTTGTGTCACATATACATCCATATACATTAGTGTTGTCACGATACCAAGATTTTACCCTGCGATAATACCAGCCAAAGTATCACGATACTGGGTAGTATCACCATACCGCGGAGAAAACTATATTTTTTTTTTGTTTTATGAATGTGCAATGTATTTACCTACACAAATGATAATGTATATAGAATATAAGAGGCATACGGCCACGCTCCAGGGCATCCACACCACTGACCTTTTGGCTTTGGTATAATTCCTGCCCTGTTGTTAAAGGATAAGTTCAATCAAAAATGAAAATGGAGTCATTAGCTACTCACCTCCATGCTGGTGGAAGGCCATGTGAAGTTCTTTTAGTCCACAAAACATCAGTGGAGTTTCCCGGGGAAACAGAGTTACAGCATTCTCCTAAACAATTGAAGTCAATGTTGGCCAACTCTTACTTTAAGGGGAGAGTTTTGTAAAGTTAGGTTAAAGTTATTTGACTAAGGCAGGTGTTTTTAATGCATTGCGCTTACCATCAACAAATCCTATGAAAATAACAAAATCAGCAATTATTTTGTTTTGCCAGCAAATCTCTTCCATGTAGCCGGTGCCCAATGAAGCCATGTGCCAGCAGCCATAGAACTAAACTAAAGAAACAAAACAAAACTATTAAACTATTAACACGTCACAGAGCCATGCTGTTGCTCAGCCCATTTGCCAGATGAAACTGTTGGCATTGTACGTTTCTACAGACCACATATACATGTACAACATGAACATTTCTGAAGGAAAATACACAGCATTTCATGTTTAATACATGAATAATGAATGGTATAGGGCCTATACGCCATAGAGTCTGGCAGCGGTCTTGAACCTAATGAGGTCTGAGGTTGGTGGTTGGTGACGTGGTGGAAGGTCCTGGGTTCGATTCCCAGCTGCGACGCTGTGGGCCTGAGGGTGTGTCCTCCTACCGCAGGTGGGCTTATCTTGTCAAAAGGTCCTTTCTGTCTGGAGTTCCCATGTTCTCCCCTTGCTCTCCTGGGGTTCTTCCATACAACATCGGTATGGATCCCCACAAAAACATGCAGAAGATCGTCATCTGACTAGTGACGCCAACGTTTGAAGATGGTGCCCGGCGCTGTACACAAGAAAGCTGCCCGGAGGAAGGACAATAGTATTATATTAAAGAATAGTATCAATAGTATCAATAGTGACATCATCGGTGACATTCAAGATTCAAGATTCAAGATTCAAGATTTTTATTGTCACTCCATGGTACAAGTACCACATGTGAAATTCTTGTGCAGTGGACTCCGTTTACGACATAGTACAAATAGGCAACAAGCAATAAGTAATAGGCAATAAGAAATAGGCATCAATAAGCAATAAGACAGCAATAAGGCAATAAGAAATAGGCATCAATAAGCAATAAGACAAGTCGGTGGCTTATACGACAGTGGCATATTCATTGCACATAGGTGCACATGTCATGTGCATACGTTAGACGTGTTCAGACATTCCAAATTCGACGTTTTATACATACATGTGCAAATAGCATGTACCTTATTAAACATACACTTAAATTTACAATTAAACGTTAGGCACCTTATTAAACATACACTTAAATTTACAATTAAACGTTAGGCATCCGTAATAGTAGCAGCTGCAGTACGGTACGGTACGACTACTGCACTATTTTGTGCATATTAAGGAGTCTCGTGGCCTGCAGGAAGAAACTGTTCCTCAAGCGATTTGTGCGTGCTTTTGGAACCCTGTATCTTCTCCCTGAGGGTAGCAGGGAGAACAGGCTGTTGTGGGGATGGTTTGTGTCTTTGATGATCTTCAGGGACCTCCTGAGGCACCGCTGGTTGTACAGTTCGTGCAGTTCTGGCAGTTCACCTCCTGTTACGTGCTGGGCCGCGCGCCTCACCCTCCGTAGCGCTCTGCGGTCCATGGTGGTACAGTTCCCGTACCAGGCGGTGAAGCCGCCTGTCAGCAGGCTTTCAATGGTGCCTCTGTAGAAGTCCCCGAGGATTTCTTTCCTCAGCCCGAATTTCTTCAGGCGCCTGAGTCCGTGTAGTCGCTGTTGGGCCTTTTTGACAACAGTGGCGGTGTGGCCGGCCCAGGTCAGGTCCTGGTGGATGTTGACTCCCAGGTACTTGAAGCTGTCCACCCTTTCCACCACTGTGCCGTTGATGGTGATTGGGGGGTGTGCATCATCAATGGGAAGCAGCGAAGGGATGCTGATGATGTCACAATGGCGTAAAAACATAAAAGCTGTAGTGCCCCTCATAGGTAGTTTTCTTTTGCACCAGCTTCATTGCAGACCCCTGAAAAGCGCTTTGGCAATTTTGGAGGCGATCGGAGCAACGGTGTGCATTGCAACTCCGGACAAACAAGCAAACAGACAGACAGCTCTCCAATTATAGTAGTAAGATTCTGGGTTCCCCCACCCCTCAGTGGACTGTTCTTATTCCACATTTTTGACAGTGTTAAATGTGAGATGGTTTTTTAGATTAAACATGCTATCAAGAGGCTACATAGCTTATATTAGTTTACTACATAGCCGTTTAAATATCATTCAAGTAGTATGGGCTAATGTAGACAATCATCTTAATGTTATAACATAATGATGATAATCATTAGACAGAGTCATGTTTGGCAGACTCAGATTCAAAGCAGGACAGTTAAGCCTCTGGGAGACAACAGGACTTATAGATCTAATTGTGTCATCCAATAAGAAAGCTGCACTGTTGTGATGCATTACTGTTCAACTTTGGCTGAACTGATTATGTGGGGCCCATTAATATGCATCTAGACACACACAGGCACAGAGATTGAATACACACCGCATGCACACACACACACCATTGAGGTGATATTTAAAAAATATATAATTTAAGCACGGAGGGCTCATCTCAAGATCGTAAAGTCTCACACTGCATAATGTATTTTAGGGAGCATAACACTGTTAATCTGATGAATAAACAAAAAAATGATTTCATATTATACATATTTAATAATTAATGGCTTATGCCTTATACAATTATTCATACATTTGACAACAGCTGATGATGAGGCAAAGCAAACATCTCCAGCAACATCAGTGGTGAACCAAATGCAGGGATGAAGGTGTGAAGTGCCATCAAGTATGTGACAAAAAAATTGAAATAATAATAATTGAAAACCGCTTCAGTAACAGCACTTTTCTTCTCACTCTCTCTCTCAGACACACACACACACACACACACACACACACACACACACAAACTGTGATTTCTCAAACAGTACAAAGGATCAAATAAAGCTGAGCATCTCGTTTAAAGTTTAAATGGAGTGTCTAGCTTAAAGTACAGAGCAGTTAAGCCCAATTTAGACTTGGTCTATCGACACTTTTGAAACCGTCGCCGACAGAAATGAGGTCTTTGTCGACACTTTCAAGTGTCGCCGAGTAGTGTCTTCTACCAAGTGAAATTTGTAACGTCGCCGACTACGTCACATACTGTAGCTAGTGTTGCACAAGTGTGATTGGCTAGATAGAAGGCACGCGCACGGTTGACTTCCTTATTTTGCATTTTCGCTGTATTGAAATATATGAATATGAAAACGTGTCCCCGCTTTTCTTATCAGCCTGTCCTTGATGTATGACTTCGTGAAAATCACAAAGAACACCGTGACCAACTTCCCAGAGAGAGAGAGAGAGGTGAGTTGTGTGGTTGTGTGTCGTTATTATACGGCTGCAGCCAAGTACGTTATCTTGCCTGTTTATGTCCGACGTGGTTCCACTCTAGCGATTTTATTACTGCCTGGGAACCTGACGAATCTGTGAGCTCATGTTTAATTTGCTTTGACAGTTGGGAATTGGTCTGGCATAAACAAAGCAGCATACAGCGTATTCCCTCTCTTGGCCTAATTAAACAATCCGGCTCCATCAGGTCACCGGCACGGCCCAGGGGTGGAAGCCATCGTCTCCGTCTGGTTCTTCCCCGATTCTACCTACTTATACTCCAACACTTATATAGCCTCAGACTGATGACATCACTGATGACATCACATCATTAGCTAATTAGGGCAATCACCTAATTTAAAAAAAACGGCTCCGTCAGGTCACCCGCACGCCCTTTACACACCATGAAGGTTTCAGCCTGATCGCACGTAAAACGGCATAGCTGTGGCCGAACACAGAGCTTGAAACACTGGACAGAGCCCACATACTCAATTTGAGAGAGAGAGAGAGAGAGAGAGAGAGAGAGAGAGAGATAGATAGATAGATAGATAGATAGATAGATAGATAGATAGATATAGATAGATAGATACATGGTGATTGGTCATATAGTGTAAATAGCGTCTATGTCATACATACTGATTTCTTGAGGGAACGAGTGGGCTTGTGTGTGTAATAAACAAATCATGTTTATTAATCAAATGTAATTAATCTAACGACAAGCTCAAGATTACTTTTGGGCCTCTGATTCTGAGGGGTTTCCAACCTTGTAACTTGCATCTCCACCGTGCATCAGCCGCCACGGAAAGCAAACGGTAATCTCAGCTCATCTCCTGTAGGAAAACAGCAGCTTCTGGCCATGGAGCAGACGTTCAGCGTTCAGACCCTTTCTCATATTCTTCTGTCTGCCTCCGAGCTCATGACAACTCAAAGGATGTGGGGAGAAGCTCCCTGAGCGTCAACACGTTGCATAATAGGCGCTTTCTTCCAAATGCTAACAGCCCCAGAAAAGGTCTTACCATTTGAGAGATTTGATACACATAAGCAGGGGTGAAATCTGGAAGAAGGAAAACAACTTTTAATCTACATATTGACAGACAACACACGTACTACATCTGACTCCTTTGTTTTAGCTTCTTTCATTGTTTTTTTTTTTACATATTAATGGTAGACTGCTATCGTTTAAAAATGGCTCTATAAGGAGGGATTTTATTATCCAATTTATAATCTGTAGGCAATCAATGTTTTCCGAGACTTACAAATGCCTGACGGTAACGTTTGAGATGCAATTCCATGGCAGACATTTCATTTCTTATGGATGCATACGAGGTATTGAGTTTGTAATGTGCTATGCTGTGCTGCTGCACATTCCTCATTAGTACAAGCAACATGTAGCGTGACAGGTGCCAATCAAATGTAATGCCTTTGTTTCAGGTGACATTGAAGGTGAAAATAATATAGCAGCACACTGTCTTAGCTGGCAAAGAACGCACACTTTCATTCATTAAGAGGACAGGAACAACATCTCCTCGCCGTCATTTTCCAATCAAGTCTTCAATGTCTGGAAATGGTCGGACGGCCGTAACATAAATATGTTCTCTCCTTGAATCAATGTAAAAAAAAATATATAGATTGAGTAAAAATTCATATTTGTCCAAGCTAATGCAGTGAATGGACAGCACCGTGGCTCAGTGGTTAGCACTGTTGCCTCTCAGCAAGAAGGTCCCGGGTTCGAACCCAGGTCCGTCCCAGGCCCTTTTCTATGCGGAGTTTGCATGTTCTCCCCGTGCTGCTCGTGTGTGTTTCCTCCCACCATCAAAGAAAGACATGGACTGTATTGTTAGGGTTCATACTCCTGTCAGTGTGTGTGTGTGTGTGAGGCGCTGGCAATCAAACTTGAGTTCCAAGGGACAGCAGTTAGCCATCTGGCTAACACTGGCACATTTAGTGCGCCACGTCGACGTGCGTTAGAACAGCCCTTAGCTGTTGTCAAATCACTGGACAGATGTTACCCGTTTCAAAGTGCCTTATTGCCCGCCGCCTGTCACAGCAGGAAGTATACTTTTTGGCTGCTCGTTCAGTGAGTTTGGCTCGTAGAGCGATCAGACTAATACCTTTGGAATCTGTGGATTCTCAGCTTTCGTTTGACATCTTGTTGGACTCTTAGCGGCCCGTGTCCACAGGGAGTGGTTCCTTTGTGCGCTGTGTTGGTGCGCGTTGGAAGCGCTCTGGACATGATTTCCTTTGTGCGCCTGTGACCTCTGACCTGAAGAAAACACTTCCTGTCGACACGGCCCCTTACTGGTGCAAGGAAACTCGAGGAAACAAAAAACGAAACAAAAAAGCATGACTATGACAACCGTGGAAGTACGTTTGCGGCAATAGGGTATTTCGAAACAGGTACTATAGAAAAATATAGTGTTCAACCGCCCGTAAAATATCCAAATATTCAAAAAGCCTAACGTGCCTAGTAGAAGACATTAAAAGTATTGATGAACCACTACAGTTACACCACCCAATCACAGCCTCATGGGGCTTATTGCTTTTATAAGAGGGTTACTATCCTATAGCCTAGCTGGTACTGTAAGGTTTGAGCAACAAAACAATGCAAGATTGATCACAACCGTTCTTCCGCCAAGCAATTTAGTCCTTCATCCGCGAAATAAGCAGAATGTTGCCAAGCGACACACAGAGGCAACCCAGAGGGTTTGGCGCAATACAGTCACAGGTGTGTGTTTATAGAGTATTTTAACAACAGCTTCGAGCGCGGCTCGGCCAATCATAATCAAGGAGCGGAACTATCCGTTTCACAATCAGACTTTTATTGGACAAAGTGGGTTCCATAGCGCACACAGCACACCCAGCACACCCTGTAAACTGGGCCTCAGATGGGTGAAAGAACTCATTCCTGGGTTCCTGAATGAGATGTGACAATGCCTGACAGAGGACAAAACACCATAAAAGAGAAACTATTGGGAGAGACAAAAAGAGACAGAGCAAGAAGGGTGATGAAACAACTTCAGGATGTAGGTGCAGCATCTTTGACATGACTTTCTGTCACATTAACCCATTGATACCTGATGCAGCATTTGTGTGTGTATCCCTTTAAGACCGCGAACCGCGTGGCGGTAATATATATATATATATATATATTTATTTATTTTTTAGATTTTTTTTAAAGATTCCCCCGCCCCTGCTCTCCCCAAAATTTCAATAAACCTTTATGGCATATTATTACAATACAACAATACTGGTGTTGACAGTAATAGACGGTGCCAAATCATTCAAAACAATAAGCATTTTGCTTTTAGGAGCATCGTGCCAGCGTGCAGCGCTGTTCCAAAACGTGTCAACGTGTGTCGTTGCCTGGGAAACGCACATCCCATAATACAACTGTTCGCATCGCATCCCATAATAGTATGATGATACTTGGGATGCCATTGCGAACATAGATGTGAACAGGTTAGCTAAAACTTCAGCGTCGCCAGCGACGGCCCCCACCGTTGCGGTCGGGGTACGTTTCGAGTGTGTGTGTGTGTGTGTGTGTGGAAAACAATAAAACAAAACTAGAACGACCGCAACGCGGACTTATGCCTCCGCATTAGTTCATTCTGGAGTCCAAATCGCCATTTGAGGCAAATTGGAAGAGATTCCGTCAAGGCGCTCCTGTGATGTTGCGTTACAGAGCTTGGAAATTGGGTGTGTGAGAGGTCACAGTGAGCTTGAACTTTGACCACCAAAATGTAATCAGTTCATCCTTGAGTCCAAGTCGATGTTTGAGACAAGTTTGATTAAATTCCGTCAAGGCATTCCTGAGATATCGCGTTAACAAGCTTGAAAATGGCGTTCGAGAGCTCACCTTGACCTTTGACCTTTGACCTTTGACCACCAAAATGTAATCAGTTCATCCTTGAGTCCAAGTCGATGTTTGAGACAAGTTTGATTAAATTCCGTCAAGGCATTCCTGAGATATCACGTTAACAAGCTTGAAAATGGCGTTTGAGAGGTCACAGTGACCTTGACCTTTGACTTTTGACCACCAAAATGTAATCAGTTCATCCTTGAGTCTAAGTAGATGTTTGAGGCAAATTTGATGAAATTCCGTCAAGGTATTCATGAGATATCACGTTAACAAGCTGGAAAATGGCGTTTGAGAGGTCACAGTGACCTTGACCTTTGACCACCAAAATCTAATCAGTTCTTCCTTGAGTCCAAGTCGATGTTTGAGACAAGTTTGATTAAATTTCGTCAAGGCAGTCCTGAGATATCGCGTTAACAAGCTTGAAAATGGCGTTTGAGAGGTCACAGTGACCTTGACCTTTGACCACCAAAATCTAATCAGTTCATCCATGAGTCCAAGTCGATGTTTGAGACAAGTTTGATTAAATTCCGTCAAGGCATTCCTGAGATATCGCGTTAACAAGCTTGAAAATGGCGTTTGAGAGGTCACAGTGACCTTGACCTTTGACCTTTGACCACCAAAATTTAATCAGATCATCCTTGAGTCTAAGTCGATGTTTGAGGCAAATTTGATGAAATTCCGTCCAGGCGTTCCTCAGATATCGCGTTAACGAACCTCGTACGGACGGACGTACGTACGGACGGACAACCCGGATCCATAATGCCTCCGGCCTGGCTATCGCCGGCGGAGGCATAAAAATGGTAGGCAGATGTGCTTGGTTGGGGTGGCTTTTGGTGTTTTGCGGTAAAAGTGGCTCTCCTATAGACCAAATCACCGTGACGTCACCATGTAAACAAATTTACTTCCGGGTACCACTTGGGGAAGGCGGCAGGTTTAAATGTGCGTGTTGTCAAATAAATGCTGTCAAACCCTCTCGCTGTTTTCGGCCGACTACTTTCAATTTAAATGGTTAAACGGTTGGTAAACATGTTTGTCCGACGTATCTAGCCTTTCTTCTGTGTTTGTTTTATGTAGTGTTAGCTAGCTAATAACGTTTGTTTGAATGGCAAACTCGCTGTTTTTTTGCAGACTCGTGAGAAGAGCCTGGTGACGCGAGGTTATTACAGACAGAGCTACTGACGCCAAGTTAATTTAATTTAGCTTCAAGTCTACTCTGGTCTGGTCCAACAGGTAAATTAGCTAGTCTGGTCTCCACTAACGTTAGTGAAAGTGTTGTTATGAATGATATTAAACAACAACACAACACGGACGAACCATTTTTGTCTTCTTTGTCTGTTTTTGTCTTCAACACGTCAGTTTGTGCCGTCCACCGCCATTATAATGTGTGGACCTCAGGGGTACCCGGAAATAAATGTAAACATCCCGGTGATTTGGTCTATTGACTTTGTCCTGCCAGTGCGGCTCTCATCGAAGAAATAGTGAGGATCACTGTTCTAGCATAATGTTTTGTCTTCTCAGGGAAACCAGTGTGTAGGTTGAACACATGCATGGCCGACACTCACTGCTGTCTCCAACTGCAATGACTACATGCACTTGGTGCCCTGGCTCGCTGTCAAATCCATACAGAGCCTCTTGGTTTAAGTAATGAGAGCGCTAATTGAATATTTAAGCACCTAATTAAATTCTCTTTTTACATGGAGGAGGAGGAAGAGGAGGAGGAGGAGGAAGAGGGGGTGTGCAACAACTCAGCGCCACTTGTGCTCTCCTCGAGTACTTTGAGAGTGGGGAATAGGGATGTCAGCTTCGGTTCATTTTGCTTTCGTTTAGCTGAGACACATTACCGGTAACTAACCGGTTCATTTTTAGGGAGAGAAAATAAATAAATAAATAAATAATAATAATAATAATAATTTTTAAAAAGCTACATGTACTGTATATGCCCACCTGTGGCATGACGACAATTACAAGAGCTCTCTATCTGACAGTCCCTGGCTGCTGTCAGAGGAGCAGCCACGACAGCAGGATTTAAATTTGGAATAGGCCAAAGTAATTTTGGATGGGCCTTTAATTACACAAGTTAATAGCCTACTGTTTGTCCTCCTTTGACAGTTTCCCAACTGTGACAGTTTATAATTACAAACGGCACACGCAGGTATATTGCTCAAATTGTGCAAAAATAAAACAGTATCCTATCTATCATGTTGGTTGTTAACTAAGTTAAGACTTAAGTCTTAACTATTCCAATAACAGATGATTAATTAAAGCACATACACTGCCAATTAAGTGTTTTTAATGCATTTCTCAAAACAAGAAATATTCTCTGAAATACAGTGAGCCATTTTCAGGACAAATTTTTGATGAATATCAAAAATGTTCCTAAGCTTAACGTTCAGGGCAAAGAATCCATAAAGCATTCTATTTCATGTCTAAGCAAGTGCATGGTCTCCTTCTCCAGGGTGTTCTCACAACACTGCTGTGTTTCCGCTGTTCCTTGAGGCATTTGAACTAATTGCCATTCTGTCAAAGACAAAGTACTACTGTAATATCAGGGGCCACAATTCACAAATCTGTCAAGCTATTCTGGGGCTATGGAACAAACACAAAAATAAGTTAGCTGGGTGAAAATGCAGACATCCCATGTGATTCGCCACCCTGGTAATTGTCAAGACCCATGTGGGTGCTACAGCCATACGGTAGACTCAAAGCACTCTGCTGAGTGTAAACAACTAGTCTAACGATTGGAAGGTGATATCTCCTGTATACTCTGAGCAGGGGCGTTTCTACGGGTGGGCCTGGGTAGGCACAGGCCCACCCACTTCTTGCCCTGGCCCACCCAAACATTATTTTTTTTTATTTTTTTTTCTAGAGGCAAACTTGCTGCTGCCTTGCAAGCTAATGGTTTTGTAGCTTAAAAACGCAGGGCACATCATCTCCAGAGTCTAATGCATGATGACTTCATGACATCTAGGAATTTGCGCGCAAAATTTCGTCATGCAATTGCCCCACCAATTTTATCCAGGCCCACCCATAATTGAATTTCTGCCTACGCCCCTGACTCTGAGTGGCTTGAAAGGCAAAGGCTGAGAGGCAGGCAGAGAGTGAGTTTCTGTGAGGCACTCAGGTTCACTAAGGAATCTGTTGTGCGCAGAGTGGATACAAAAAAAAATGATTTTTTTCTGATTTGACTGAAGAATGACATGAAAGAGCCGTGTGGTGTTTGAGACATTACAGACCCAGGATGTTTCTCAAAGAGCGCCACATGCCGTGCGTTCACTACCCAGCAGCCACTGTGGTTTGTTTACTGCATCTTGAGTGGAACAGTGGATTTTCATCTGCAGCACAATGGCTTCTCTGTGATAGAAGAAGACAGTGTTTACATGTGAACTCAAGGCATGACTGAAGTTATGTGAACTCTATGTCACACACTTCTTCCTCCTTGCACACCGACGGTTGCGTGTCTTTTCACGCCTCCCATTCATTGTGTATTGGAGACAGCCACGCGCAATGCATTGTGGGGCAGGCGGGGAGTTCTGCCAAGCGGGGAGCGGGCATCGCTCTTTGCATAAACTTTATGCAAGTAGTTGACTTGATACTTTATGGCATAAAGTATCAAGCTTGTTGATACTTTATGGCATAAAGTATCAAGCCAACTAATTTATGCAAATTAGGTCCATGCCCCGCGCCTCCCCCGCCTCCCGAACTCCTATCTGATCTTTTCAACGAACGGGCGTCCGTACAGGCACCATTGGCTGGTGTCTGCGGGGGGAAGCCGAATGAGTGTATGTGTCCTGGTCACCGCACTAGCGCCTCCTCTGGTCGGTCGGGGCATAGCATGATCCTCCCACGTGCTACGTCGGTGAAAAGAAGCGGCTGGCTCCTGCGCATGTCTCGGAGGAAGCATGGTGCTAGTCTACGGCTCTCCCCAGATCGGCAGAGGGTGGAGCAGCGACCGGGGCAGCAGAACAATTGGCCAAGTACAATTGGGGAGAAGATGGGTGAGAAATAATCTGATTTGACTCAATAGCAGCCAGAACAGTAGACTAGTCTTGTACTAGGTAGCTTTAATTTTAGGCTGTTTCTTGCCGTATCAGATGAACAGTTAAAAGACATTGAGCTGTTTTTGTGTGTGATCTACTATGACCTTTGGACAGAAATAGTTTATTCAATGACACCCGGGGTGTGTGCGTGTGTGTGTGTGTGTGTGTGTGTGTGTGTGTGTGTGTGTGTGTGTGTGTGCGCGTGTGCGTGTGCGTGTGTGTGTTGGTGTCCCTTGAGATTTTGTTTAATGTGCAGTAATCCAAAAGTCTGCAACCAATAAATATAATCAGCACTGACATCTTACTGGCAAATCCTCTCTCTAAACATGCTGCCTCCCAGTGTCAGGAGGCCTGCAGTACACTGGGGGAAGTAAATCATATTGTTCCTCCCTGCTCCTCCCACAGAAATTCAAGATAAGCTTCAGGAGCTTCAGGCTACAGTTCTCTTTATATCAGCTATGCTCTTTTGTTTGAAGATTGCATAGATTATTATTATTATTATCAGTATGTCTGGATCACTTCAGTTGTGA
Source organism: Poromitra crassiceps (assembly GCF_964638095.1). Taxonomy (NCBI): domain Eukaryota; kingdom Metazoa; phylum Chordata; class Actinopteri; order Beryciformes; family Melamphaidae; genus Poromitra; species Poromitra crassiceps. The sequence continues at coordinate 8,610,534 of NC_139652.1, forward strand.
TGAGGTCCCAGTCCGTGTGCTTCATGATGTTATGAGGAGCCACTATCAGAGTGAGAAGGCCTAACCCAGGCTGACTTTGTATCATCTGAACAAGGTAATAATGGATGGTGAATATAATGAAAAACACTAGCCTGTGAGATAGGGGTGCTCCGATCCGGCTAAGCCACGATCCGATCCGATTCCGATTCCTGGGGTCACGATCCGATTCCAGAATCGATTCTCGATTCCAACGATTCTCGATTCCAGAATCTAGAATCGATTCTCAATTATGTAGTTTTATATTGCAATAACACACAAAGGTAAATATAAGACAAAAAATGACAAATGTATTAATGCTGAACTTCAAATTGAACTTCTGTATTACAGTCAGGGCCTAAATTCATTTTGCAAACTAGGGGGGAATTCCCCCCTTATGTTCTTCAGATAAGATGGATTTATAGGCTGAGGGGGATCTGTAGACTTTGAGAAGGATTTATAGATTTTGGGGGGAATACATTAACCAGAGTTCTTAACACGTTCACTGCCAAGGACGTGTTAACACGTTTTCAGAATCCAGCTGTTGACTGCCAACGACGTGTTAACACGTTCTCAGAATCGATTTTTTTTTTTGACGGTGGGACGTTGATCTAACCCTTTTACGTCTCCTACACCAGAATTGGAGGTATTGAATGTGTATAATCTATTTTACCGACGCACTGAGTGGCGACATGTCTCTCCACAGTACAAAGAGGCGACCCAAAACTGGAGGGAAAAGCGCGAGGAAGCCGTTCTCATACTGTAAAATTGATGGCGAAAACGCTTTCACTTTCGCGCTGATGCACAGCGGTGGCAACGGTTGGGGGTTCCAAGAATAGATTGGATGCACACTTTGAAACACGCAGCATAAATATGACCAGAATCGCAAAACCTTCATCAAAGCTCTCAACCAAAACTCCACGAAATGAGCGAGTCCACCCAGACTTCCTCAAACAGCGGCGGCGCAAACAGGCACAGCAGCAGCAGCAACTTCGTTGTGACACGCCCGCTGGAGAGCCAGGGAGGCAGGAGGAGAACACACACGGAGGGAGGAGTTGGAAGCAGAGGGGGGTTTCCTGCTGTTATGGAGGAAATTACTGTTCAAAACTATTGTTTAGATGTCTGAAGTCTTACTGATGCCAAAAATGAATGGTTAAAGTGACTGTTCTATCGAATTTCACAAAAAGCCGTTTATCTCTGAATAATTTTTCTGACGCTGAAACCATGCTGTATTCAACTGCTAATGCTTACATAACTACTAACTCTACAAACTAACTCTTTTAGACAGAGAAAGCACACATTCTATTAGTTCTTTTGAGATATTGTGTGTTCACAAAATCTTAGCAGAAAAGAATCCTCGGGTCTTGAAAGATGAGCCAGAATCCTCAAAAAAACCCTCTGGCAGAAGCTAACTACAGTAAAGAAAAACGTCTGGCAGTGAATGTGTTAAGTGCAAGAGGTGGTGGCACCGTGGCAGTACAGTACACATATTACATAAACATTTGGACACTTATTCAGTCGGTATCTTGCATGTTGCGTTCAGGTGAACTGTAATTTTTTTTTTTTTTTACAATTTTAACAATCGATTCTTGGGAGTTTGGAATCGATCCAGGAATCGTGGCATTAAGAATCGCGATCCTTTCAGAATCGATTTTTTTGGAGCACCCCTACTGTGAGATCATTTGACTGGTTTATTGATTCACTTGTTTGGTCATTTGAAGGGAGGGGAGACGAGGGCAGTGAATAACAGAGCCACTTAACGGCAGGTTAAGCAGCTAGTTAAGGAGCTCGCTTCGTTATGGGTGTTAAAGGTATGGCTGGAGACATGGGCTGTACATGTTTCAGCTAGAAGTTTGCTTTATCCTGGTCACATATTTGTAAATGTTGTAATGTACACAATGTAATTTGTACATTTTTGTAAATTGTTTTCATGCTGTGTCTGTAACAGATTGTGGCTGCCTATCTTGGCCAGGACCCCCTTGAAAAACTGATTTTTAATCTGAATGGGGCTAGCTTGAATAAAGTTGCAGAATCAAGGGAGGGTCATCTTTATTTCCCCAAGTACATGGTAATTTAACCTACATTAACTGGTGATAGCATCATTTACAGTTTGCAATTTTGGAAATGAGAAGAGGTACATGGAAATCCCTGATCTTGTGCACACTGTAAACTTCTCGTTGGCTCTTTGGATGCCGTGAGAGGGTGCTTCCACTTTGTTGAAGCTATTTATTCAATTAACTCAAGTTACGCACGCGAGTAGTGAAGGTATCGTTTCATATTTTCCGATACTGGTGCTAAAACGATACTTCTAAAACGGTACTCGTGCCTAAACGGTGCCTGAAACGGTACTTAATTTTTTTTTTTAAGCGGATATAAACTTTGTATTTATTTAAAGAGGCTGTGAAGAGGATTTCAAACAATAATTGTATGTGTTATTGTGTTATTATTAATGTTAGTGAAGGTGCGTGCAGCGCCAGTTTCAGAGCACCGGAGGGCGGCTATTTCACTCAGCAGCTCGGGCATGGCACCTGAATGAGGCACCTAAATCTGCGTTGCAATTCGGTACCGGTAGTACCGGTTGTAAAAGTACCGGTACCATATTGGTACCGGGTTTCGTTTTTTTGTGTCTACAGTATGTCTGAACACATGAACTTAGAAACCTCTAGGTCTGCAATTAAGCGAGCACAGTTCCTCCTTGGGAAGCGGTTTCAGTCAAGTTTGCATTCAAGTCTTCCATTTGCACACGGTGAACAGTGTGCTTCAGTTTTCATTTCACTCAGGGAAGCTGCTTATTAAGGAAATGAAAGTAAGAGCTGGGCGACAATGGCTGCAAATATGTCTTTATATCCGTTTTATGTATATTTTATGTGTATTATGTCTTGAGGGGACCGCTGAAGCACTAGAGCTTCTGAGAAGCGATGGCCGAAGCCGTTTTATCATGTACAGTTTAGGCTTAAGGACAAGTCAGTCAAGAGTTGGCAACTCTGTACAAACGGCAACAATGTATTTTAAATTCAGTCTACATTGTTACTGTATCTATTCATTCTGACAGCAAACCTGCAAGTAATACCTGACATGTCATTTCACAGATGAAAGATAACATTTCAATTGGATTTCTTATCTGTGTATTAGATATATATTAGATATTAGAATATGTATGAAATGGGGAAACGAGCGTCCTCTGAGGAGGTGGGATTTGGTCTGCTATCACACTCCTGTGGTCCGTCGCCTCGGTGACATGAGGATCAAGGAGGCTGCTGCTGATGGTGGGAGAAGCAGTGGGATATGTGACGGTCAGGAGGAAATGAATCAGTTATTATCTCCCAGCGGAGCTCTATATGTGGCAGCTTATTAATCAGCCAAACATGCATCAATCGCTCATTAGATTAGCATGAGGTTGGAGTCTCTTTCAATCAGCAGCCGTACAGCGCCGGGCGCTAGCATGGTTCAATCCTGATCGTGGAGATAGAGATATGCTCGCATGTCATGATGAGTCTCACATCAAATGACGGGCCTTCCGGACAGCGTGGCACGAAACCTCTGCCTGGGCTCGAAAAAAAATAAATTGAAAACGTTTCAATTTTGATCTGCTGTTTGATCTGTGTCCGTTTGAAATGATAAAGCCACATTGAAATTCAGAGTAGCTTTGATTGATTGACAGTCCCTCCAGGAAATTGCGATTTTGCAATCGCAGTAATAATGCAAATTCAAACAATCTCCGCGATATTTGCGGGGGGGGGGGGGGGGGCTTGCTTTCTTTTTTTATTCCCGCAATATATCTGCAAATTAGAAATAACCGCCTCATGGCCCACAGAGCAGTGGTGTGGCCCTTCAGCCTTATGGCACTATAGGCAATGTTTGGGGGTACCTCAACAACACGGCTAATCATTGTCACCAACGAAAATGGTCCTAGCGCCTAACCCTAGGCCTAGATCACCCAGTTCCGCCCAGCCACTCCCACTACCCACCCTCTAAACAGCCACTCTTTCCAGCCACTCTCAAACCCCAACCCTCTACGTCCCTCCTATCCCTAGCTACGGCCCCTTTTACCTAGCCCCACCCCCTTCTCCCACCACCCACATCCCCCTACCCACCCCCGGAACCCCGACGAGTGATTCATACTGTCAGGATCGGAGTTAGACATGTGGATCTATTCGCGGGTAGTTGAGGGCCACGGGAAACTTGGTAGGTCTTGAGAGGCTGGGGTGTTGTGGAACTTGATGGCTGGGGCTGCACAGTTCGAGGTTTGGGAACGGTCGCAGAGATTGCAGAAGTTGCTGGTTGCAGAAGTTGCAGGTTGCAGACGTTGCAGAGATTGGTATGATCCTTGATGTGAATTTATGAATCACTGGCCAAGGCCTGCAGGAGCAGGCCCTTATAGACCCGAATATGACATCACCTGTGTTATGACATCACATGTGTTATGACATCACCAGCGAGGCCATCGGAAGGCATGATTGAGACACTTGGTGGAGACACAGGTGGATCACAGGTGGATCATGACATCATCAGTGATCGATGACATCATAGTAGGAATGACGACGTCAACGTAGGAATGATGACGTCATCCTAACATCTACAGCCGTTTCTCAATGTCAAGGGTCCTTCCTCGTCACGTCCTACAACACTACCTCTGCAGGCAAGAGTCCTTCCTCACATTTGGAAGAGCAAACATCTGGAACAGGCTAGCGAGTGTGCGTGATTGTGTCATGGTCCCACCGTCAGATTTCAGATCTCAACAAAGTCTCTAGCTTATTAATAAACATTGTGGCATTGAAACGTTTGCTGGCACACTAAAGTGATAATAACATATTCGTGAATGGCAGAAAATACTTGCATTTAAATGTGTAAATTTTATTACTTTATTAAAATTTATAAAAGAGCCAGCTGGCATGAATCATTTCGTGCACATAGAATTGTGGGTATTTCACGTGTGCCGAGGAGACACATGAGGATCCTTTGTAGGATTGGGACATTGGAACAGTACTTCGGCGGCCTCCGAAAAATATTGACTCTCAAATATTACATATAATACCAGTTAAATTAATGTGTGCATAGTATGATCCTTGACATTGAGAAACGGTGTCTGACTATCGTATCCCTTTTCCCCGGCCCTTCACCCCTTTCTTGCCCCCCCCCCAACACACATCCCCCTAGTCACTCCCCCAACCCACCCCTCAAATCCTGACTCCCTACTACGACCTTCCTATACCTAGCTATAGCCCCTTTGAGGTCACAGTGACCTTGACCTTTGACCACCAAAATCTAGTTCAAGTCCAAGTGGACGTTTGAGCCAAATTTGAAGCAATTCTGTCTGAGATATCATATGAACGTACGTACGGACAACCCAAAAACATAATGCCCCAGGGCTATCGCCCGCGGAGGCATATACAAAAACTGCACAACGGGCCCAAAACAAGCCCAAAGTCGTGTATAATGAGTGGACTTAGTAACACATCAAACAAAGATAACTGCAAAAGACCATTTAAAAACAAAAAACAACAACATTTAATGTTTTCAACAAATGTTTTGTGGATGCCCCCCCCCTATACAGAAAGGTTGTAAGCCTACTTTTTTTTTTTTTACAATGAACAGTACAAAATATGAAGATGTGAAAATGCATTATCCACAAAATTAACTAACCTTCAAATCCAATAACTGCTCAAATACAAATACTAGCATAAATGAAGCTTTCTTCTTTTATTTTTGACATGGAATGCTAAAGGTTGTATATCCTAGATAGAAAAGCTGCTTGCCAACAGAGTTAACTTTTGTAATTAATGAGAAGAAAGTCACGAAGGCATTTAGACTGCAAAATATCCTGGGATGTTCGGAAATGGAATTATTTAGAATCACAGCTTGAACCCATTCTAATTCTGCTCAGATGACTTCATTAATTTCCTTAATAACTTCATTTTCATTTAAACCTTGAATAGTTCCAGTAATAGCTTTTCAAATATGAAAGAGGGTTTCTATAAAGTGATATCACATAACAATAGAAAAGTAATAATATACTTATATCATGTTCCATTGAAATGGTTATTTTCCTTTCTTGCTTTGTCCTTAGAATCAGGAATCTACATCATGAATAACTTAACTATGGCATTTTCATGTGGTTTCAAGGCATAAAAAGTGCAACATTTGACAGTGATTACCAAGACAAATGCAACTTAAACTGAATGGATTGGAGGTCAGTTTGTTAGACATCAATAGCATCAGACAACATCAACTGCAATAGTCATTCCCATATAGGCTATGTTATAATGAAAGATTATGAGTCATCTTTATTACACATACATGTTGTCTAATTAGGCTAATTAAGTATGTGGTCTTTACTCATTGATGTGAACACATTTTCTGTAATTACACTAATAGATAAGAATAATGAGTTGATGACGTCAAGATGTTAGAAATACTATCACTAAAGTACTTTATAATTATAATGGATAATACCAATCTATTTCATTGCTTTATTTATTAAAACTTAATGAAGCGGGAATATTGTATATAGTGGATTAAACCTGAATTAATTCTTAATTTCTACACATTTAAACATTTTTGGCAGACTGAACAACATATGAGGAACTTAATGTGCAAAAAAAAACATTGTATGGATTAACACATTTTAATCAGAATGTCAGACTTACTTAAATAACTCTTATCTGCTAAATTCAATTAAGTATTCAGGGGGGGAAATAGTCGCCAGTCCTCTTCTTCTGAGAAATTTCAATCTTACTCAAATGATAAATATCAGTAAAGACATGTTCTGTCATGTGAGAAAGCAAGGCGTTGTCCTGGAGCAATATACATTCTATCCAGACTGGCACTGCCAGTGGGAAGCAGCTTACACCGCAGCCACTCCCTCAAACCCTATGGGACTGAAGTTGTGGGCAAAAGGATTTAGCTCTTTGAGCTACAAGCCAAAACAAACAAATAAGAAACTCTGCTGAAGCACACAGTAACACACACTATGAGTGCAGCGATATGATCATGGTGAAATTCACCATATGAGCTTCAATGTGATGAAATATATTACGGATGGGTAACACGGCATATTGAAATCCAGACAGAAACAGGACAGAAGCACTCGCAAAAATCCTGATCCCCCGTGTTCCAGGTCAGGTCGCACTGACACTGCTCTGCTCTGCAGCCATCACAGTAAGATGTAACAGACAAAGAGCGGCATGGCAGAGAGATGGGAGAGAACGATGTGCAGCGAAGGAAAGGCAACTAAGTTGTTTATTAGATGTCTGCCCTTCAGGTCATCCACACAGATAGAATTGAGCAATAGATTGATTGATACGGCATTGTCACCTCAGCCTGACAGTCGCATCAAATCTAGCTCACTATCTGGTGAGGAGAGGAAGAATCCAAAATGAAGGGGGGGGGGGGGGGGGGGGGGGGGGGGTAGGTCACAAGTGAATTTAATGAGTGCATAGAGGCCTTCATAACACTGAGACTCTCAAATGTATATTTTTCATCAATCTACTGTAGCTTTTATATAAAAAAAACAACAACATAAAAACATATGTAGCATGTGTTATTATTGTTATGTAGTGGCCAATCAGGTCTACCCTGTTGAGCATGTTAAATCAGCCCACAACCAGGAGCCATATATTGCAATATGCAGCGCAATACAGTAGCCTATGTCATGTGTGCTGGCATTTGTGACAAACACATTCACGCATATGCAAAGCTTGAAACTGAGACTGAAGATTGTACTGGAAGCAAGTCCCTGAGAGACATCCTCACGTTCACTGAGACATCTGTCCCTGAGAGACATCCTCACGTTCACTGAGACATCTGTCCCTCAGAGACATCCTCACGTTCACTGAGACATCTGTCCCTGAGAGACATCCTCACGTTCACTGAGGCATCTGTCCCTGAGAGACATCCTCACGTTCACTGAGGCATCTGTCCCTGAGAGACATCCTCACGTTCACAGACACATCTGTCCCTGAGAGACATCCTCACGTTCACAGAGACATCTGTCCCTGAGAGACATCCTCACGTTCACTGAGACATCTGTCCCTGAGAGACATCCTCACGTTCACTGAGGCATCTGTCCCTGAGAGACATCCTCACGTTCACTGAGGCATCTGTCCCTGAGAGACATCCTCACGTTCACTGAGGCATCTGTCCCTGAGAGACATCCTCACGTTCACAGAGACATCTGTCCCTGAGAGACATCCTCACGTTCACCGAGACATCTGTCCCTGATAGACATCCTCACGTTCACAGAGACATCTGTCCCTGAGAGACATCCTCACGTTCACTGAGACATCTGTCCCTGAGAGACATCCTCACGTTCACTGAGACATCTGTCCCTGAGAGACATCCTCACGTTCACTGAGACATATGTCCCTGAGAGACATCCTCACGTTCACAGAGACATCTGTCCCTGATAGACATCCTCACGTTCACTGAGACATCTGTCCCTGAGAGACATCCTCACGTTCACTGAGGCATCTGTCCCTGAGAGACATCCTCACGTTCACTGAGGCATCTGTCCCTGAGAGACATCCTCACGTTCACTGAGACATCTGTCCCTGAGAGACATCCTCACGTTCACTGAGGCATCTGTCCCTGAGAGACATCCTCACGTTCACTGAGGCATCTGTCCCTGAGAGACATCCTCACGTTCACTGAGACATCTGTCCCTGAGAGACATCCTCACGTTCACTGAGACATCTGTCCCTGAGAGACATCCTCACGTTCACTGAGGCATCTGTCCCTGAGAGACATCCTCACATTCACTGAGACATCTGTCCCTGAGAGACATCCTCACGTTCACTGAGACATCTGTCCCTGAGAGACATCCTCACGTTCACTGAGGCATCTGTCCCTGAGAGACATCCTCACGTTCACCGAGCCATCTGTCCCTGAGAGACATCCTCACGTTCACCGAGGCATATGTCCCTGAGAGACATCCTCACATTCACTGAGACATCTGTCCCTGAGAGACATCCTCACATTCACTGAGACATCTGTCCCTGAGAGACATCCTCACATTCACAGAGACATCTGTCCCTGAGAGACATCCTCACGTTCACCGAGGCATATGTCCCTGAGAGACATCCTCACGTTCACCGAGACATCTGTCCCTGAGAGACATCCTCACGTTCACCGAGGCATATGTCCCTGAGAGACATCCTCACATTCACTGAGACATCTGTCCCTGAGAGACATCCTCACATTCACTGAGACATCTGTCCCTGAGAGACATCCTCACGTTCACAGAGACATCTGTCCCTGAGAGACATCCTCACATTCACTGAGACATCTGTCCCTGAGAGACATCCTCACGTTCACTGAGACATCTGTCCCTGAGAGACATCCTCACGTTCACTGAGACATCTGTCCCTGAGAGACATCCTCACGTTCACTGAGACATCTGTCCCTGAGAGACATCCTCACGTTCACTGAGGCATCTGTCCCTGAGAGACATCCTCACGTTCACTGAGACATCTGTCCCTGAGAGACATCCTCACGTTCACTGAGACATCTGTCCCTGAGAGACATCCTCACGTTCACAGAGACATCTGTCCCTGAGAGACATCCTCACGTTCACAGAGACATCTGTCCCTGAGAGACATCCTCACGTTCACTGAGGCATCTGTCCCTGAGAGACATCCTCACGTTCACTGAGACATCTGTCCCTGAGAGCCATCCTCACGTTCACTGAGACATCTGTCCCTGAGAGACATCCTCACGTTCACTGAGACATCTGTCCCTGAGAGACATCCTCACGTTCACCGAGGCATCTGTCCCTGAGAGACATCCTCACGTTCACCGAGGCATCTGTCCCTGAGAGACATCCTCACGTTCACTGAGACATCTGTCCCTGAGAGACATCCTCACGTTCACCGAGACATCTGTCCCTGAGAGACATCCTCACGTTCACCGAGACATCTGTCCCTGAGAGACATCCTCACGTTCACTGAGACATCTGTCCCTGAGAGACATCCTCACGTTCACCGAGACATCTGTCCCTGAGAGACATCCTCACGTTCACTGAGGCACCTGTCCCTGAGAGACATCCTCACGTTCACTGAGGCATCTGCAAGCGGGAAGATAAAAGGCACAGCTTGGATGTGGATCCACATTCTCCACAGAAGGATGAGCTCTCGACAGCGGACGGCTTGACACCGATGAGCCTTTTCCTCTGACACAAATTTGAGCCCAGCTCTATAATCCCTCCATCCAAAAGTCCAGACCTTCATTTGTGGGTTTTACAAAACTGCAGCGAGAGAACCAGTCACCCCGGAGCTGTTGACGCCTTTTTGATCATCTACAGCGAAGAGATACAGCAGCAGTGTCACCGCATAATATCACAGCAATGCTCAAGTTCTTTGTGGCCAATTTGATGTTTCAAATACAACAACGGCCAAACGGGATTGGTTGTTCAGACTCAACGAGATCAAGCATTGGTCGGCCCTCTGCTCCTCCACTCTAGTGGATGTAGAGACAGTTTATTTCCAAGAGCCATAGCTGCACTCAACATGCCCTAACACAGTTATCATAGATACTCTGTGCCTAATGTATAAGAACATGTGCAATATACGTGCAATAATGCTAAAAGTATAGCGACCGCCCTCAGTTATCTTGGATATACTGTGCCTTAATGTATATAGAATGCTCAAAAATGTGCACACAGAACCAAGTAAAGTGTCGATGCCTTAAAGGAGAATTTCGGTTTTTTACACCGCAGTCCTCATTTCCAGCTTAGAATATTATGTTTTACTCACCCAAATACCTTTGGTTTCATTCGGATCCCCACAGAAGATCTGTCGCACTGAGTACACTCCTCAAACAGGCTATAACGGGAGCATACGGGGCAAGCTCCATGCGCTCTGTAAATAACACTTTTTCAGTCACGCCGCGCTCCATATCCTTATTATATGATACATAAATATACACGTGAGGCTGTTTGTACGCCTCCGGGCTGTTCACGTCTCCTCATACGGGGTCTGTGAATCCAAATCTCGTTCGTCCCATTCAAGTCTCGTGAGAGTTTCCACACCGGCTGCTCTGAAGTTACAGGAGACATTCCCCTCGTGATTATTGTCTTGTTCACAACAACTTGAAGATTTTGTGAAACGATGGCCGCCCTTATCGATTTGAGGAGAGAGAGGGACAGCAGGACGAACAAGCCGCTGCACGGCCGAGAATAAATGGTGATTGGTGGTGTTCATGTGGACGCTGTAACTCTCACGGTTCACAGACCCCGCTAGAGGAGACCTGAACAGCCCGGAGGCGTACAAACAGCCTCACGTGTATTTATGTATCATATAATAAGGATATGGAGCGCGGCGTGACTGAAAAAGTGTTATTTACAGAGCGCATCATGGAGCTTGCCCCGTATGCTCCAATTATAGGCTGTTTGAGGAGTGTACTCAGTGCGACAGATCTTCTGTGGGGATCCGAATGAAACCAAAGGTATTTGGGTGAGTAAAACATAATATTCTAAGCTGGAAATGAGGACCGTGGTGTAAAAAACCGAAATTCTCCTTTAATGTATATAGGACTGTGTATATACTGTAGGACTGTGAAATATGCTAAGTGGAATGAGCGTCTCGAATGTATAGAGTGTACAGGCGTGTACACGAAACAAACTTGAAAGTAGACACTTTTTACTTCTCTTTTTTTTTGCTTTTTATTACCTACCGGTAATACTTTTACACACTGAACACTTTTATCCTTATTACCTCGTTACTTTTTAAATACCTTATCTTTATTACCTTGACTTATTGTATTGTCTTGTCTAACGCACCTAAGGGATTGCTTCAATTTTGTTGTTCTTAACTTGTTTTGTAACAGTGACAAATAAAGCTCATTCATTCATTCATTCATTCATTCATTCATGTATTCATGTAGGTCTGTTGTTTCAGCATTAAATATCATCTTGACTTACGGTAGACCCCAGGCGAAACAAGCTATCTTCTAACTTCTAGCTACAAACTGAACAGTGGCCACACATTGTATTGCATAAGATCAGCATGAATTCCACAACTCAACAATAATGATGTGTGCCCCACAGAAAGTCTTGAATAAAAATTGGATCGGGAGAAACAATTTGGTCTGTGAAATCAAAGACTATTTAGGTTGGGGAAATAGTCGTTAGTCCCTAGTTGGGAAAAGTGTGCCTAATTATGTTTGGAAATGTATAGCTTGCATTTCATTAACATTGAAGAGCTGGAAATGACATGCTGAGAACAAAGCATGTGGTTATCAACTAATCTCAGTACAGAAAATCACTGTAATCCTTATTGAGAGAAAACTCCAGGTGCAGGTGAGGAAACATGGAGGCAAAGCAATAATTAAACTTAGAGCAGACGAAGGGAAAATACACCCAACCCAATGGGGTAAATGTATTAGGCAGAAAAGCTCCTTCCATGCAATAGATCCCTCAGTGGTTTCACCTCTTAAATCCAATCCAGTGAAGTAGAAATGTCGATGAGAGAATTTTAAGCCTTGAGATAATTGAGACACCGATGATGTGAAAAAGGAGTGCAGCTCAATATTCGGAAGGTGTTTTATTCTCAGAGTAGAGGTGTGCGAGCACATCTAAAACTAATCCTAATAGAATCAGTTAAATTAGATATCAACATTTAGAAATTGTAACACTCTTACAAAGATTTTTTTTTTTTTTTTTTTTACAAAGACTTCAAATAAGTTATGATATTTGTAAAGGAGAGCAGGTGAAGTCCTTAGCTGACAGACTTCAGGTAATGATTTTGGACTGAAATGGATACCTACCTAGCACATGGAAAATAACTCTACAATTACAAAATAGCAGCCGGTGCTTTTTGAGAACGGAGATATGTAAAATTTCATTATGAGGCATACTACCGTCTACTGCACAGCCACTCACTCTTCTGTAGGCCGGGGTGACAGCCATTATAGATGGTGGAAGCAATTACTTCTTCTCCACCATGCAATATGTATGAAACACTTAGCCAACGGTCTGGAGGTTAATATTTCATTCACAGATAAGACAGAAACTCAAAGCCGGAATAGAACTTCAAAGAGAATTGGTTTAAGTACCCCACACTGTGAGCAGCAAACTCTGGGTTGTTTTCAACATCACCAACCCCCCCACCCCCCCCCCCCACCACACACACACACACAAGTGAACAGGATTGATGAATGAAGACTCCTATACACATGTGCCATGTGTGCTAGGTTGAGTCCATTCCATACTGTATGTGTAGTTAACAGACTCTGGCTTGTGATGGGACATTGATCACGTTTCTCTCCCTTCTATGGCCTTAAGGCAATGAGATGGAGAATACTGTAGATTAGCCGCTCAATAAACAATCTGCTATTGCCTTGGTCACTTTCAGCAGCAATTAGAGACTTGGTCAGTGGTGAGAGGAGGACAGATGTTGATGAATTGATTTGGCAGAATGCAGGGTTCTGGACTGTATAGCAGTGGTGTAGTCAGAATGCAGGGTTCTGGACTGTATAGCAGTGGTGTAGTCAGAATGCAGGGTTCTGGACTGTATAGCAGTGTTGTTGTCGAGTCAGATTCGAGTCCGGGATCGGGAGTCGTGACTCGATTTGGACTTGAGCACTGATGATGTGTGTTCCAGCAACATGTGGATTCACGCTCATGTTCAGCCACTCCGGACTCGGACTCGGATCCAGCTAATGGATCCAGGTAATGGGGACTTGACTTGGATTATTTTCTTTGGTGACTGGGACTTGAACACTGGGGACTCGAGACTCGACTCGGACTCGAGATATAGTGACTTGACTACAACACTGCTGTATTCACGAGTTTCCTGGTGAGACAGTGGGTGCTTCCATGACACCCTCCCTCCCTCCCTGTTTCCAGCTGCCGGGCTGCCTGTTTCCGCCCAGGACCGTTCATAGTGAAAGAGACTGAAAATAATCATAATAATTGTTGTGACTTTGTACCTACCCATCTCTTGTAATGGAGCCCCCCAGCACAATCATTTCACACGTGCATAATTGTACAACGGAGTGACAATATCTTGAATCTTGAAAGAGAGAGACCGCTAAAGCTCCGTTCAATGACCAAATAATAAGAGTTCCGGTTTGGACGTTTAGCCTTCAAAACAAAAGCGGCCGCTATGCAACCACATACTATTTTTAGCCATTTCGGCTCAAATAAGCCCATACAGTACGAGTTAATTGACATTCACCTCGTTTTTGTAAAATATCGCCGCTATGCAACCACACAACATTACTATTTTTAGCCATTTCGGATCAAATAAGCCAAACGTTCCCACTCTTTGACAGCGGCGCGCACCCCCTTGCTAGTGAAAAAAATGTAAACAGGAAGTCGACAACCGGCAACCGCTGAGACTCATGGGAAACGTAGGTCCAGGAATAAGGTGAATAGTCAAGTCATTTGAATCCAAAGTATGTGTCTATCTGGAAGGGGTGAGGGGAACATCAGCATTCAGTCACACCTTCATTGGGATTAGGTTTGAGGTCAGGGTGCATAATCTAACTCTCCATCGCTTCAACACTTGGAGGGGAATTGTAGGGCTTTGTGACACATATATAATGCAGATGAATTCTTCATCACGGTCCGCCCTGAATATTAGCAAGGCCCAGTTCTCCTCAAGTGACATATCTGACAATCTGTGATGAGCAATGCATCCCAAGAGATCATAGGGGTGTCATTTCCTCATGGCGCTATAGCAGCCCGACAGAACGCAGGATCTCAGATCTGGAGCATCTCCAGATGATTCAAGTCTCTATTTGCAGGGACACTTCATCACGGCTCCACAGGCCATCAGATGATGTCAAGGCCGCAAGGCATTAAAGGCTCATTCCGTAATTGCAGTATTGCAGCAACACTGTTAAACCCGGCTTATTTGCATAATTGTCAACATGTTACGGTCGCGTGTGAATGTATCTATTTTTTCATGAATTAACTTGTCATCGTTTGTCGTCTAGGGGTTGAATCGTACATCTCACGCCGACCATAACCATCATGGTGCATCAGGTTGGGACTGGGAATCATAACCTCATGGTGCATCAGGTTGGGATTGGGAATCGGCATTCAGTGATTGTTAGAAATGAACACGTTCTTTTACCTGGACGGCCCACTGTCGACCCTCTTGGCTGTCGGCCAGCCCTCTCTCGGTCGGGTTTGCTTGGCCTGGCATCCAGGCGTCGTGGTGTTGATCTGGAAATCAACATGAACAAGAGATCCAATGGAACAGATTTCAGATACGAACAGTGACACTGATAACGGGTCTAGAATAAACTGGGACCAAATTATGAATTGTGTTTCAGCCTAAAATAATACTAATACTATTCAGCACTAATACTGTGCAGCCATATCTCTCTTTTCTGAGCTTGTTGCTTTTTCCTCTTCCTTGTCTGAAATGTGGGTTCCTGCTTTACAGATCAGTGAAATGAATAATTAATGTACTGGCCACTGGTTACAGACACATGCCCCACCATCATCTTATATACACTTTACACACACATGCCCCACCATCATCTTATATACACTTCCTCATTGATAGAAAAACGATACAAATAGCAAACGATTCTTCACATAATCCCCAATTAGATCATAACCCTCTCTAGGGTTTTGCCACTTAGTAGCTTGCTTTGATCTGAGACAGTGACACAGCTAATGAATCAATCCCCTTCCACACAGCATTTCATATATATATATATATATATATATATATATATATATATATATATATATATATATATATATATATATATACTGTGTGTGTGTGTGTGTGTGTGTGTGTGTGTGTGTGTATATATATACTATATATACATATATACCATATATATATATATACCGTATATATATATATATACCCGCAGTGTTTCCCCTACCATTCTACAGGCCTGGGGGCCCGCCAGGCCAAGGGCGCCCCCTCCAGGCCAGAAAAGAAATTGCAAAAAAAAAAAAAAAAAATATATATATATATATATATATATATATATATATATATATATTAGGGATGGGCATTTCTAGCAAAAGAAAATTGACAGTAATAGAAGATGCCAAATCATTCAAAACAATAAGCATTTTGCTTTTAGGAGCATTGTGCCAGCGTGCAGCGCTGTTCCAAAACATGTCAACGTGTGTCGTTGCCTGGGAAACGCACATCCCATAATACAACTGTTCGCATCGCATCCCATAATAGTATGATGATACTTGGGATGCCATTGCGAGCATAGATGCAAACAGGTTAGCTAAAAGTTTAGGGCCCCCACCGACGGCCCCCACCGTTGCGGTCGGGGTACGTTCCGAAATCCCTCCAGGCCTGAAAGATTTTCTAGGGAAACACTGTACCATATATATATATATATATATATATATATATATATATATATATATATATATATATATATATATATACCCCCCCTTACTGTATATATGAGACAGTGACACAGCTAATGACCTGCATTTTTTATCAATCCCCTTCCACAGAGCATTTCAGGAAGAGTTCTGCTCGTTTCATCACTGCTGTAAAGTTGTTGTCGCTGAGCAGCTAAATTGTATGCAGCACTACACTTAACTCTACTCTTGTGATGTTCAAAGAGTTGTAGCCCAGCCTGTGCAGAGAGATGGAACAAACACAGGGATGATGCTCTTCACAGGTAAGCTGCAGTTATTACTGCAATAGAGACTGGCACTTTGGGTCATTCCTAGTTCAATTGGCAGCGCTTGAGATTTTCCCTTGTTGACTAGACTGGAGAGGAAGGTTTACTTTCTAAAATACATATTGTATTTTTAACACAGTGGATTTTATTCTTCAAACCAATGCTAAATGTAGCTTTTTTTTAAATACATATTGTGTTTCAAAACAGTGGATTTTATTCTTCAAACCGAGGCTAAATTTAGCCTTTCTAAAATAAATATTGTGTTTCAGTGGATTTTATTCTCCAAACCAAGGCTAAATTTAGGCAAGATGTGGGTGTCAAAATACACCTGTCTTATCAGTCAATCACAAAGTGGGCCTGCAATAGGGAAAGTCATCCAGTCCGCAGTAAAAAGACACTTAGTAGTAGTTTGTCCACTTCTTTTTTGAAGACCCCCTAAAGTCAAAAATACATTTTTCTTCATGTTCCTACAGTTTGAGATGTTTGAGCTTCACTGTGCAGAATGATGTCTGTGCAGAGTTTGACACTAGAAGGTTGTTTCCACAATCACCTTCTGAAAGTGAAAAGTTTCTCTGAGCTCAGAAAGGTGATTTTCAACGAGCAAGATTTGTGACATCACGAATCCTGGAGCCAATCCCTGTCCAGTATTCAGCAGTTAAAGCCCCAACACATTCTCACTCCCAACTCGTCATATACTGCAGATCGCTCAGGAACCCTCGTCATCACTTTGTCACGAGTGAGAATGTGTTGAAAGCCTCTGTTGTATGCTGTGATTAGTTATGTTTTAGATCATTCTGATTGGTTGCTTTGGATTTTTAAATCAGGGAGAAGGAGGGGAAGTCATTTTAAGGTTTTTAACAAGATAATTTCACCTTTTTGTGGGAAAAACACACAAATTATTATTCAAAGTACAGTATTTTATACACATCTTGAAACATGAGTTTAGGGGTCTTTAAGTTTTGTTTTGTTTTTCACTATTTGCCCAAGTGAAATTCTGGTCTCAGGACAGGTACTGTATGGACATGTCTCCGTCCACATGGACGAGTGGACATTTAAGGTCAAAAATACAAACTGTCTCCCAAACAGGAGGGAGTGAGTGCTCTGTTGGCTCTGAACGTTAGATCTGTAGTCTCTCTCATCCCTTTGATCTGCTTTGGTATAAAGCATCATAGACAGCTTGGTAAACATGTATGTTACAGTTAACTGACATCAGATGACATCATTTCTGGCCGTTGAAGTTACTGTAGCTCTTGCTGCCATGCTGTGCAAAGTTGACTATAGTGCAGCTCATGTGTCATTTCATCCCTGAAGCAGTAAGAGTAAGGCACCAAACGCTAACTGCGCGAAAAGTGTAGTTATTACCGAATCAAATTCAAATGGTGACAAAAATTCTTTATTACGCCAGGGGTTACATGTATTTTCGGTGCTACGGAACTACTTTCCTGAGATCGCAAAGTGTTTACAAGTTGTTAAGTTGTTAAGTTAAGTTGTTTGGGGAAACACGCTGCATCGTGAGGATGAGATATGCTGGCTCTTTGATTATTGATTGATTGATTGATTGATTTTATTATACAGTAGAGTTCTATGGCTGCTGGGACATGGCTTCATTCGGTGAGATTTGCTGGGGGGGGGGGGGGGGGGGGTTCATTGCTGATTTTGTGATTTTTCATGGGATTTGTTGACGGTAATCAATGCATAAAAAAAACCCACCGGTCTTATCCTCATCTGTGCTGTGAAATCATGCAGATTTTGCACAGATGGATATTTTGCTGGAACAAATTGAAAGTGTGCTGCCGATACAAAGGCTTGTATTTGATCACGCGGGGGAAACTAGTGGCTGGTGGGAGAAGGTGGGTCGCTTTCATCTCACCGCACATATCATTTACCTTAAACGATTACCTGTGAACGGGCAGCTATTAACGCTGTTAATGGCGGAACCATTACTGCTGTGTCAAAGTGTGTTTTGCACGCCCGCACTGTGCCGATTCACAGCTTTATTTCCGACGTACGAATATTTTGCTATAATTAACAACACCCATGCTGGTTGGTGGATAAAAATACCTCACCCCAGAAAGCATTTTGATCTGCCTTTTTTTTTGCAAGAGTGAATTACACGGTGGTGTGCACTATAATTTAGGTGGAGAGAAGGTCTCTCCACCGGCTCCAGCAGGATGAGGCACTGTGTGATGGGCCTGGGGGATTGTAATGATTAAACCACACTCAGATACAAAGTCATGTCAGGATCACTGACGGATGCCACAGATGTGTTTGCTCTCCCAAGTCACGCCCGCAGAGTGCTGACACAGAAACGCATAGGAACTCTCCCGCACGGCAGGTGCGTTAGTCCCGTCATCTAGTGTCCAAATTCACTCGTCGTCGTCATTATTGTCACGGCCAATGAACAGCTGCAGCCAGTTGATGACTTTGATCTAGCTTTAAAATAGGTTATTGTGGTGACCACACATAGAAACTCTAGTGGGAAGAAAGTGCAGATTTGGACTGAGTCGACTGACTCCCATGGGATATGGGGGCTGGACAATCGGCCACGTAGCGGCCTCGCATGCAGCTGTACGCGCTAGTTAGCATGCCATGTTAGCTAGCCCAGCCATGTTAGATGCTGTATTATGTTAGAGATGAAATAAATGGCCCTAGCGACTTGCTGGGCCAACATGAGATCTCTCGCCATTTCTCTTCATCTCTAGGCTACACTGGTGACCCCGCTGGTTCCTACCAGCTCTCCCGGACATCGACACCAAAGGCAGCCGGTCCGATGCTACAGTAGCTCTTCCGCACAACCTCTACTACATCTTCCCTGTGAGTTGCTACCAATTGTAGTAAACTACGAACATGTAACGAGATGATGGACACGCGCCACGGAGCTAGCTTCCGACAGGCAAGACCTGGCTACTCCGGTAGCCGCGAGGTTATCTTCAGACAGCCCAGACCTGGCTACCCCGCTAGCCGCGAGGTTATCTTCCGACAGCCCAGCCCTGGCTACCCTACTAGCTGCCAAGCCTGCCCCCCAAACCTGCTGCTGCTTTTCCTCGACGATTTCCACGTTTTTCCGACCTTGATTAGTATTTGTTATGAAATGCCGATGTACTGAGGGGTTACGGTGGACACTTAACACATTAAGTGCCAGAGACGACCTAACTCGTCTTACATAATCCAGCGCTTAAGTGCCAAGGACGACCCAACTCGTCTTACATCGTTTTCAGTGGTTTCCACTAGCTGGCGCCCTTGGGCAATATGTGAATGTGGATCCGACCTCTCCCGCTGCCCCGGAAGTACTCTAACAAAGATTTCTATATAGGGAAGGCGGGCTCTTTGATCAGCGGGTTGTGTAGGTAAGATTGAGCGAGACAGACAGAGACAGAATTACATAGCGATTTATATATAGAGAATTTCAGCAATTTAGCAATTTAGAGTCAGATTTAGAGCGAGTTGGTTAGCGTAGTTGATTTAGTTGTTAGTACAGTAGTAGTGTTTAGTATAGTCTTTATAAAGACTTTGTTTAGATAGATAGTTAGCGGTAGTTACAGTTAGTGTTCATTGTAGTTAGCTTAGCACATTTAGCCTTTAGCGTCAGTTCATTTTAGTATTTAGCCTTTATTCTAGTTCAGTTTATTCTAGTTCAGTTTGATCGAGTTGGTAGCCGGTAGATTAGCCTTATTTCAGTTCAGTTTGAGGTAGTCGTAGCAGTAGTTTTATTTCAGTTCAGTTTGAGCTAGTGGTAGCAGTAGTTTTATTTCAGTTTAGTTGGGAGCGGGTGGCGTGTTTGTGCCATGCCGGCCAAACGCAAGCGGTCTTCGGCGGCTGCACGCAAGCGATCGGCCGATCAGAGATCACTGCTTGATTTCTTTTCCGTCCGAAACGAGCTTGTGCCGGAGACCGATTCCGAGGTCTCGGATGATGAACGGGGTGAGCCTCTGCATGTCGCGGCTGCGGCTGCAGGGCTCACGACTGAGTCCGAGTCGAGTGACCTCCAGTCTTCTCCAGACGCGGAGGATTCTGAGGAGGAGTGGGCCCCGTCGAGGAGCGAAGCTCCAGAGAGCAGTGGTAAGACGATGTTTGAGATGACTTGTGTAACTTGTGGAAATGTAATTACTATGACTATACAAAAGCCAGCAGTCAGTCAATTCATTTTACTTTTATTTCAGACTCTGAACAGTCTGAAGATGAGCCTGAGGCAGCCAGCTGTAGCGGTACTGGTGCTGCAGCCTCTGGTGCCAGGAAAATGGGTAAGAGCACACCTCAGAATCAGGTTTATTTTCACATCACAGGTTCCAGCCAGCATTCAGTACCACACATATAAAAAACACTATTTTATGGTAATTATGTATTTCTATAATTTGCAGATTGTGGCAGTGGAGCTGGAAGAGGGAAACGGCCTGCAGGTCCAGGCTGGAGTGGAGTTGACTGGGAGCCAACCCACATCCCCTTCACAGCTGAACCGGGTCATCATAGTGGTGGTGCTGCTGAACCAGTTGACTTTTTCCAGCTCTTCCTGGACGATGAGCTGCTGCAGGCTATTGTTGTCCAAACTAACCTGTATGCACACCAGTGCATCAGTCAGGTGAGCGAGGCTCTGCCACATTCGAGGCTTGGGAGGTGGAAGGACACTGATGTGGCAGAACTCAAGAGCTTCTTGGGACTATACTTCCTCACTGGGATCGTCCAGAAGCCTAAACTGGCCATGTACTGGACCACAAATGAACTGACTGCTACCCCCCACTTCAACAAAACCATGTCTCGCAACCGCTTTGAACTGCTCACAAGATTCCTCCATTTCAGTAACAATTTTGATGTTGATGGTGCAGACAAGTTGTTCAAGGTCCGGCCAGTTCTGAACGACCTGTTAGCAAAGTTCAGAGACATGTTCACACCGAGTCAAAACATTAGCATTGATGAGGGGATGCTCCTGTGGCGTGGGCGGTTGGCCTTCAAAGTCTACAACCCACAAAAACCCATAAAGTATGGGATCAAGTCCTACATCCTCTGTGACTCCCAGACAGGTTACTGCCACAACATGAAGCCGTACTGTGGTGAGCGGGCCACCCTAGGCGAGACGGTGGAGTTCCTCCTCGGGGACTTGGCAGGGCAGGGGTACCATTTGTACATGGACAATTACTACAACTCTGTTGGAATGTGTGCACAGCTGCTGGAGTGTCAGACACATGTCTGTGGCACTCTGAGGAAGAACAGGGGTGAGCCACCTGCTACCATAGTCACCAACCACACCGTGAAGCTGGGGGAAACGGTCATGCGCCACAACGGTGGCACCATGGTTCTCGCCTGGCGAGATAAAAGAATTGTGAAAATGGTCTCCACGCTGCACGACGACACGATGGAGACGGTGCAGGTCAGGCAGAAAGGCAGCACAGAGAGGGTCGCACACACAAAACCCAAGTGTGTGGCAGACTACAACAAGTACATGAATGGGGTCGACAGATTGGATCAGAACATTGCATACTATCCGTTTGCCAGGAAGACATCCAGGTGGCCCTTCAAATTTGTCATGTACATGTTTCAGATCTCTTTTTATAACGCCTTTGTTCTGTACAAAGCTAAACACCCAGCTAAACGCCAGAGAAAGTGTGAAACATTGCTGGATTTCATCCTGAGTGTTATCGGTGTATGGACCAGACCTGTGGTGGGGGGTGGCGGGGAGGAGGTGGGGGCTGGCGAGGAGGAGGTGGGGGGTGGCGGGGAGGAGGTGGGGGCTGGCGAGGAGGAGGTGGGGGGTGGCGGGGAGGAGGTGGGGGGTGGCGGGGAGGAGGTGGGGGCGGGGGGCAGTGACCAACCTGCAACCATGCCCCGGCGACCATACCTGGACCCTCAATGCAGGCTGGAGGTCAAGCTAGCGGGCCATGTAATGGTCCTCATACCAGCCACACCCAAAAAAGATGGCCCAACGAGGAGGTGTAGCATGTGTGCAAAGAAAAAGGTTAGAGCAGAGACACGCTACATGTGTGTCAAATGTGGGGTCTCATTACACAGGGGTAGATGCTATGAGGAGTACCACTCAGACAAGAACCTTCCTCAGCGGCGCTGGCGCTGAGTAGGTATGGGTCATAAAAATAAAAAAAAAACCAGCCAGGGATTGTTTTTGCTCTTTGTTTGATTGTTTGCTAGCTAGCAGGAATACATAAAAAAGTACCTGCCGATTTTCATGTAACTTTGTGGATGGGTGTAACATGGGCCAAGGAAGTACCCATTACATTTTGGAGCAGTTCTGGATTCGGTGTACGAGCCCAAACCGGTTTGATCACTAACCGAAAAAAACTATAAAAAAAAAAAACTATATAAAAAAAAAAAAAAAGCTGAGTCTGCTCTTGTTTTGTATTTATTTTGACATTTATTTATTTTATTATTTGTATTATTCCTCCATTATTGAAAACAACTATTGTTCAGATGTCTGATGTCTCACTGATGCCAAAAATAAATGGTGAAAAGTGACTGTTCTGCCTGTTTGATTGAATTTCACAAAACTACATTTTTCTCAGCTTTCCTTCTCAGAGGCCAAAACCATGCTGTACTCAACGGCTAATATCTACATAACTACTAACTCTACAAACTAACTCTTTTAGACAGAGAAAGCACACATTCTATTAGTTGTTTTTAGATGATTGGTGTTCACGAAATCATAACAGAAAAGAATCCTCGGCTGTTTTAAAATGAGCCAGA
The DNA here is from genome assembly GCF_964638095.1 of Poromitra crassiceps. Taxonomy (NCBI): domain Eukaryota; kingdom Metazoa; phylum Chordata; class Actinopteri; order Beryciformes; family Melamphaidae; genus Poromitra; species Poromitra crassiceps. The sequence continues at coordinate 8,633,853 of NC_139652.1, forward strand.
ATCGTCAAAAACACCCCTGGCACAACTTACCTACAGGAATGAAAACATGGCTGGCACCCAATGTGTTAACCTGCAGTAAACTGCTGTATGTATGGATATTTGTATTGTTTTTTATGTTGTTTGGTACATGTTTTGCTATGTGGTTTTTATGTTTGCTGCAGGATAATTTGCCCTCTTGGGACAAATAATAAACGTGAACTTGAACCTGCTCACCCTACACCTTCGACACCCCAGCGCCGAAGCTTATTAGTGGTCCCACGCCCCGCGGAGTTGCAGCTCGACTCTTCGCCGCTGCCCGTTGCCCACCAGAGCTGCCCGCCCGGCCGCCAGCAAGCCACCGAGGCTCTGACGCCTCGACGGTTTCAGCTCCTACCTCCACCACTGCAGCAGCTCCACTGGCCGCTGTGTGGGGACGTTCGACGGTTTGAACTCCCGCTGCGTGCACGCCACAGCTACGCTTCCAGCTCCTGTGACCATCACTACAGCTCCGGCCCGACGTCACGCCAGGCCATGCCACACCACGCCATTTTTGAAAGTGCCTGCCCTTTGAAACGGTTTACTGGGTGACTGGTTCCTAGATGGTTATGTGAAAACAAACCATCTTGCAGCATCAAGTTATTAAATGGTAATATATGGCATACAGTCTATGAAATTATAGCATAGCCAAAATTTGGTTCCCAGCTTGTGTGCTTCCAGTCGGACATGGACCCCCTTTTTTATTACGTTAGCCTTTTTTGATACTACTCTTTCATCAATTAATGAGTACTCGAATATCTTAAAATGCCCATCCCTATCAGATATTGTCACAGATTTAATAAGAAGATTACAAAGACAAAGAACATTTAATTCAAATTAATTAATTCAACAGTCCTCTCTGTAAACAAACATTTACTTGGGAAAACATGTTTTAGCATGCAACACTACACTGAAACGTTTCACTCATCTGCCCCCCCGCGATTCCTGGGACATGTGCTCCTGATTTGCCTCAGATTGTGTATGAAATGCAAATAAACACAGGTCCAAATACATGCTGCCTCCCGCTGGGCAGAAATATCACATTGTCAAGGTTTACACAGAAGTGACAAACCAAGCTATGTCCTATCTGCCCCTCTTTGCACGAAAGCACCACAAAAAGCCATTGACCGAGACGCCCGGCAACAAAGATAAAAAAATATATATATATTCCCAGGCTGAGCTTCTTTTGCTGAAAGTACAAAGCTCCTCAGATTTGAGAAGTTGTGACCCCATATCTCTCAACCCGAGTCAAAACATCTCTTTCTCCTCTAAACCTCATAGTACAAAATGCACTACAATGCAAGGAGTTCTGTGTTAGAGGAACTAGAAATATTAGTGGTAAATTTTATAAAATGACAAGTGCCATTTTAAAGTCCCTGGAAGCCAAAAATAAAAATTATGTTTTGAGAAAAAGAAAAAAAAGTGCTATTAAACCACCCAGCCAAATTTGAACAATTAAAAATATCGCCATTCTGCTCTTAAACTGCTCCCCCCCCCCTCCCCAGTGGTGCTCAACTTGATACATTCTGATTTGTTTTGTTTTTTGTAGGGTAGGGGCACCTCAGCCTGATTGGTCCGTGGAGCTGATTATTGTCTAATTATTTTTATTCTTTTGAATTTCGATTTAAACCCATTTCTAATACTTTTTTATGCTTACTATTATGACCCTAAATTACATAGTCCGAAGGTTATTGTGGATTTGGGTTTCCAGGGGGTTTAATCTATTCAAATGTGATTTTCTGTTGAATGAAGAAAATGAAAGAGTACTTAAGAGGACATAATGATGTATTTTTGTAGGCTTACTCAGAAGTCCCTGCGCTTCCTGGTTCTTAGGGGGGAAAGGCAATGGGATTTTTTCTGTGGTTAACAAAAGTTTATGAAACAGCAAAGTTTGTGTTCAGCAAGATAAGCTTCACAAATGAGGACCACCTTTATGACTTTTGAATAAAGAATTGAAGTGCTAACGTCCAGGTCTTCTGGAATCATTCCTGCGGTACTCTACTGAGAGTGCTCAGGACTAAATGCAGAAAATAGTAGGACAGTAAAGCCCAATTTATGCTTTGTCTGCCGACACTTTTGAAACGGTCGCCGACAGAAATGAGGACTTGAGTCGACACTTTCAAGTGTCGGCAAACAGCAGTGTCTGCTACCTGGTGAAATGTCTAGTGTCGCTGACTATGTCATAGTATCACGCAAGTCTGATTGGCTATATAGACGGCATGCGCTTGACTTCCTTGTTGTTCCCAGAGAGAGAGGGGGTGAGCTGTGTGGTTGTGTGCTGTTTATATGCGGCTGCAGCCAAGTACGTTACATCTTGCCTCCGAGGTGGTTTCACTGTGCATTTCATTCCCTCTCTTCTCTTGGCTGTCTGCACTAGTTCTTATAGCGTTCGGGTGTCACGTGACCGTTGAACCGAGGCGAACGTCCTCTGAAGTATAAATGCAACACCATGAGCGACACTTTATTTTTCGTCTGCGACCATGTGCTGAGCGACACTTTATAATAAGTATAAATTAAGCTTAACTCATTCACCGCCAATGACGTCTTTGACGTGTTATCAGCAATGGCCTTCCCCGCCAAGGACGTGTTTGACGTGTTTTTGTTTTTATTGGTGCAGCGCCTGCAGCAAACACTTGCCCAGCCTGTCACACAGACACAGGTCCCTGCCTTCAAAGGGTAGCCGACAGCACGCGATCAAACACATACCGCAGCTGTTGTTTTGAAATCTAGCAAGAGGAAAAGCAGAGAACGGGTAAGGCTTCCTTGTGCAGACAGGAGAAACGCAATTGAAACGCCCTCGGCACGAGCTGGAGTCGCCTTCCTCTGTGCCAGCCAGGAGAAAACGGGAGAAAGTAATCAAGAGATGTGTTTGATCATCGGAGGAATGAGGAAATGATCGATCAGTTTGCGAGGGCGGTGAGGACGTGTTGAATAGCCGAGGGGAAAACGGGAACGATCAAATAGCAGAGTTGATAGGGAGACGGGTGTACCAGAACAAATCAAAAATAAACACAGGAACAGCTAGGCAGCAGCGGGCAGAAGGCACTCACAGCAGCCCGCTGTCCTTCTCAAGAGCTCTTCAGTTATGAAATCGCTGGGCTGCGTGCCCTCCAGTGTTGCTCCTGGCCAATCCCAGCGCCACAGGGCGTGGTTATTGCTTATCCTATGTTGGGTGAGAAATCTAAAAGGGGGATCGTGTGTGTGTGTGTGTGTGTGTGTGTGTGTGTGTGTGTGTGTGTGTGTGTGTGTGTGTCTGTCTGTCTGTCTGTCTGTCTGTCTGTCGGTGTGTCTGTCTGTCTGTCTGTCTGTCTGTCTGTCTGTCTGTCTGTCTGCACACTCACACCGAGTAAACTGTATTGTTGAATGTAAAAAAAAAAGCACTTCATGTGTGTATATATATATATATATATATATATTTTTTTTTTTGTCATTTGTGTCCTAACGAATAATATTTACATGTCTGATGTCAATACAGTTCAAAATAAAAGAATTGAGAGTGAGTTATGCCTGAGATTGTGCCCTTTTACAAAAATGCTTTTTTCTCCCTTTTCTCTTCCCAGACAGGCTTTTTTGATGAACATGGGGTGTATAAAAAGGGTTATAAGTAGAGTACAGAACATGCTAAAAGCTAACTTTCTTTTTGGGGGTGAAAGTAGAGACTTAGATCTTCATTTCGAGGTATTGGACATCACTGTAGTCCTAGTACAGAATTTACTGTGGGTCTTGAAAGATGACCAAACATTATGGAAATACTTGGCCTGTGCCAAAAATGCCAGTCAGATATTGGCAGTGAATGAGTTAATAGTCATGTGAATGTGAATGTGAACAGGGCGCTCCTGAAAAAGAGCGCACTGCTCTCAGTGAAGATAAAAGTGTATAAAAGGTTAAAAAATAAATATATATATTTTTTTAAAGGTACTGTATCTCCTCAAGTTTTCTTGATATCTCATGGTACCTGTAGCTCATTATCCTACCTTACTTTTTGTGAAGTGTGGCCTAATGCAGCATCCCAGTAAAGACTATTCTACGCTCTGCATGCAAAACAGAAATGATACTGTGGGAAAACCAACTGCCCACTGCTTTATAAGCCCATTAAAATGTGAAATCTGTGTTGACCACTAGACCTACTTAACAAGCCTATGAGGGCCCACCATTATAGGACTGCAGGATGGTGATTTCCCAGCATGCACCATCCTGACAAAACAGTACAATTAAATGGGCAGTTACAGTAGTTACAAGGAATGTGAAGAGAAATATTGATCCTACTTTTATTTGTGCTCTTTGTTCTCACCATCAAGACCGTTCACGGAGTCAGATATCACCCACAGTAAGACTTGATGGTCTTAAAGTCCCTGGAAACCAGAAATATTTTATTATTATTTAGCATTTTGAGTTCATCACATCACAGGAACCTATGTTAATAAGCCACCAGCCAAATTTGAACGATGATGAACGTCGCAAAGTATATAAATTTAGGTTTGACAGTCATGACAAAAGTCATGAGAATCAATTTGATTTTAGAGTGTATTTTCTCCCGCGGACTGTGTGGGCGTGTCCCATCTGCAGCAGGTCTCCTCTCTCTCTCTCTCTCTCTCTCTCTCGGAGCAGACCGAGGAGACGAGTGTGTGTGTGTGTTCGCGCGTTGCTCGGCGCATAGCACAGACAGAGAGGGTTTACAGAGAGGAAAAGTTCTCTGCGCTGCGAGTGCACAGCGCTACTGTGTGTGTCAGTGTGTGTGTGCGATTCGATTAAATTTTATGACGTGATAAGATCATGCATTTTAGCACCGCGCGCATCGCTCTCTTCAATGAGGAAATGGAAATCCAGACCTTGTAGAAAAGTGTCGATTTTTGGGGTTAGGGTGAAAGTAATGTCAACTTACTTTCTGAGGCACACAATTACTCACATAAGACCCTCAATTTAATAGTTATAAGGTTTTTGTGGATTTTGGTTTCCAGGGACTTTAAAGTTTCCCTCAAGAGATGTCAGGCTTCCGCTTCCTATCCTACTATCTTCAGATTGGAACGTTTTGCCAATTCATTATTCATTGCATCTATAGAGCTCAACAGTCACGTGACCTTTCCCGCCCCGGAAGTAAGTTCCCCATTCATTTTCTCTGCAGACAGTTTGAAAAATCCTTATATAACGAGTTTTAAGGCTGGAACCAAGCCAACCCGTGACCTACTGAATCGTGAGTGACCATAAAACATTCGCTTTGAGCAATAACATTTAAATTACGATTTTTCACTATAGGGCCAAGGGGAAATAATTTCCTATGATGATATTTGCAAAGGCATGAAAGCAATCTCATTTACCTTCATGTCAATAGCAGGGGCAAAAGAAAGCCAGCCTTACATCAAAGGGGCCATGTTTGTTTGCTTGCTTGGCCACTTGCAGTCACTTTGATTAGGTCCACATCAACCCCTCATTCCATATGTTGTTCATTTGTGTGATCCCGCCTTCTTTTCGCTATGCCAAAAGACCCCGTTATGAATGCAGTGGTGTGTCCAGGCCATTTTGACCGGGGTGGCCCAGGTGGGACACAGACTCAAGCAAGGGTGCAGCATTTAGGAAGGATGTAGAAAGGTTTTCCCTCGCCAAAAATGTACCTAATATGGAGTGTTATTTATTTAGCCCCCTACCCAACTAGAATGACACGCTTGTTAGCAATGGATGCGTTAGGTCTTCTAGTTTAATATGATATCAGTACCTTCGCTGTAGCTTTAAATATTTCATATTTCATGGGTGGTCAGTGACACATCTCCACTCAGGTGTTTTGTGTCATCAATCGCTTTTGGAATTGGCGCAGATAAAGCACTATCGGACTTCTCCGATCCCATATTTAGGCTGGAAATCTGCCGATTCGGATCGCTTGCCGATCGATCAGAGCATCCCTACAAAGTTATTTCCATTTCGGGCGGAAATGGCTACAGCTGCTATCAGCTTACATATGGACTGAGGCATGCTGAAATAAATAAGCATATATTCTCCACAACCTGATGAATATCAATAAGACTTCCCGCTTGTTTATATGTATATATACAGTATATATATACATATATATACTAATATATATTAGTATATATATATACTAATATATATATATTAGTATTAAGTTAAGTATTTCTGTTAAGTATTTTTTGATATCTCATGGTATCTCATTTATTCTTTCTTTCTTTCTTCTTAATCCAAAGTCTCAGAGCGCTGGATATAAGAAATGAATAGACCTACCTGATGTGTATGGGTTGTATTGATGTTTTAAGGTTTATACAGGATGAAAATTGGCCCTCCATTTTTGATCACAATAGCATGAAACAGTTCCAACGTAATAAGTCAGGCTAAAAGCCCATTCTTAAAGAAACTATTGATATATGATGTGCAATAAATTCACTAGAAAATAGCTTCTTAAATTGCATATCGCAAGTTAACATGAATTGCAATCATTCCAGTCAGTAAAGCATATTCATCATTGATGGCATAATGATGTTCCATTGGCAATTTGCATGGTGACAGAATAACTCCCCTCAAATATTTATTATACTACATTATTCAATTATGCTCACCAGTAACGGCTTTGTTTTTTTTGTTTTGTTTTTTACTCTCATTGCAATGTCAGATACCCAGTGGCATAAAATACCATTAACTTTGGTCCCTGGCTGCCGGCTATCTGTCGGTCTGATACTGTATACTTTACACTTCTGTGTAAACTAAGTGAGCACAGCCTCTCCCTCTCTTCCACACACACAGGCACAGGGCTCCCTCGCCCCATCTCTTAGAGACAATGGCTAATTGCATAAACAGCTTTGAGCAAGGCGGGGATTAGGTCCCAGAGAAAGTGCTGCTGTGTCTAATGTTAGGATTAGGTCGCAGAGAAAGTGCTGCTGTGCCTAATGTTGGGATTAGGTCCCAGAGAAAGTGCTGCTGTGTCTAATGTTAGGATTAGGTCCCAGAGAAAGTGCTGCTGTGTCTAATGTTAGGATTAGGTCCCAGAGAAAGTGCTGCTGTGTCTAATGTTGGGATTAGGTCCCAGATAAAGTGCTGCTGTGTCTAATGTTAGGATTAGGTCCCAGAGAAAGTGCTGCTGTGTCTAATGTTAGGATTAGGTCCCAGATAAAGTGCTGCTGTGTCTAATGTTAGGATTAGGTCCCAGAGAAAGTGCTGCTGTGTCTAATGTTGGGATTAGGTCCCAGAGAAAGTGCTGCTGTGTCTAATGTTGGGATTAGGTCCCAGAGAAAGTGCTGCTGTGTCTAATGTTAGGATTAGGTCCCAGAGAAAGTGCTGCTGTGTCTAATGTTAGGATTAGGTCCCAGAGAAAGTGCTGCTGTGTCTAATGTTGGGATTAGGTCCCAGAGAAAGTGCTGCTGTGTCTAATGTTGGGATTAGGTCCCAGATAAAGTGCTGCTGTGTCTAATGTTAGGATTAGGTCCCAGAGAAAGTGCTGCTGTGTCTAATGTTAGGATTAGGTCCCAGATAAAGTGCTGCTGTGTCTAATGTTAGGATTAGGTCCCAGAGAAAGTGCTGCTGTGTCTAATGTTGGGATTAGGTCCCAGAGAAAGTGCTGCTGTGTCTAATGTTGGGACTAGGTCCCAGAGAAAGTGCTGCTGTGTCTAATGTTAGGATTAGGTCCCAGAGAAAGTGCTGCTGTGTCTAATGTTGGGATTAGGTCTCAGAGAAAGTGCTGCTATGTCTAATGTTAGGATTAGGTCCCAGAGAAAGTGCTGCTGTGTCTAATGTTGGGATTAGGTCCCAGAGAAAGTGCTGCTGTGTCTAATGTTAGGATTAGGTCCCAGAGAAAGTGCTGCTATGTCTAATGTTGGGATTAGGTCCCAGAGAAAGTGCTGCTGTGTCTAATGTTGGGATTAGGTCCCAGAGAAAGTGCTGCTGTGTCTAATGTTAGGATTAGGTCCCAGAGAAAGTGCTGCTGTGTCTAATGTTGGGATTAGGTCCCAGAGAAAGTGCTGCTGTGTCTAATGTTAGGATTAGGTCCCAGAGAAAGTGCTGCTGTGTCTAATGTTAGGATTAGGTCCCAGAGAAAGTGCTGCTGTGTCTAATGTTAGGATTAGGTCCCAGAGAAAGTGCTGCTGTGTCTAATGTTGGGATTAGGTCCCAGAGAAAGTGCTGCTGTGTCTAATGTTGGGATTAGGTCCCAGAGAAAGTGCTGCTGTGTCTAATGTTGGGATTAGGTCCCAGAGAAAGTGCTGCTGTGTCTAATGTTGGGATTAGGTCCCAGAGAAAGTGCTGCTGTGTCTAATGTTGGGATTAGGTCCCAGAGAAAGTGCTGCTGTGTCTAATGTTGGGATTAGGTCCCAGAGAAAGTGCTGCTGTGTCTAATGTTGGGATTAGGTCCCAGAGAAAGTGCTGCTGTGTCTAATATTGGGACTAGGTCCCAGAGAAAGTGCTGCTGTGTCTAATGTTGGGATTAGGTCCCAGAGAAAGTGCTGCTGTGTCTAATGTTGGGACTAGGTCCCAGAGAAAGTGCTGCTGTGTCTAATGTTGGGATTAGGTCCCAGAGAAAGACGCCTGGGCTATTATTGGTTTTACGGTGTATATATATATATATATATATATATATATATACTGGACACATATATATTAGTTTCTAATATTTGCTCGGAATTCTGAGTGAAGACCGAGCTGACTAGCATTTCAATAGGACAGTAGGGTTTTCACATCCACACATTGATTTAGCGATTCCTTTGTGTTACGGAGAGGATCTCTACCTCACTGAACCTTTACAGCAGAAGCGTCATGCCCATTGTAAGATTTTTGAGATTTTTTTTTTTTTTATAAACATAGGGTATAATATTATAGGCTGTGTATGGTAGTTGAAACATAGTTTCAAGTTTACATTTATGTATGTTTGTAGTTAAAACAAAAACATAAATACTGTATAGGCTACATACAGTACAACACAAAAGGCTGTTATTTACCCTTTGTCGCCACCTGGTGAGTAAATATATATATTTTTTCCCATGTACAGTATCTACCAGTCCTTGGCACAAAAAAAGTTGGGAACCCCTGCTCTAGAGGAAAGATTTCTACCTTCTGAAAAGGCAATACCAGCCAAAATAAACATTGTGTTACATTGCTTTGAAACGTGTGGTCTCCCTTTTTTGTCAAGTCCATTGAGCCTGGGCAGTGTACTTAGTCTGGTGATTATGGATCTTTCCAGGAGGCCGAGCAGTTTGGAAAATAGCCTTATGGTTACACCTGCTCAGTCTGTTCATTTAAAATGAGATATTCCTCTAAATCTGGCTTCCAACCCCCCAAATTTTTTGCCGCCCAGAGTTCGCCCCCTCAGATTGTTGGCTTGCATGACGCCCCTGCTTTACAGTATGCTACGGAGAGGATCTCTACCTCACTGAACCTTTACAGTATGCTACGGAGAGGATCTCTACCTCACTGAACCTTTACAGTATGCTACGGAGAGGATCTCTACCTCACTGAACCTTTACAGTATGCTACGGAGAGGATCTCTACCTCACTGAACCTTTACAGTATGCTACGGAGAGGATCTCTACCTCACTGAACCTTTACAGTATGCTACGGAGAGGATCTCTACCTCACTGAACCTTTACAGTATGCTACGGAGAGGATCTCTACCTCACTGAACCTTTACAGTATGCTACGGAGAGGATCTCTACCTCACTGAACCTTTACAGTATGCTACGGAAAGGGTCTCTACCTCACTGAACCTTTACAGTATGCTACGGAGAGGATCTCTACCTCACTGAACCTTTACAGTATGCTACGGAAAGGGTCTCTACCTCACTGAACCTTTACAGTATGCTACGGAGAGGATCTCTACCTCACTGAACCTTTACAGTATGCTACGGAAAGGGTCTCTACCTCACTGAACCTTTACAGTATGCTACGGAAAGGGTCTCTACCTCACTGAACCTTTATGCTACGGAGAGGATCTCTACCTCACTGAACCTCTGAGACATGAAGAAATCCCTGCACGGATTTCAAAACTCACACTCTACAGGTAATTGAAGCTCTGCACCAGCAATCATTGAAAAGTAGCCAGACCTTTTTGACCAGAGATAGAGGAAGAAACTGGAGAGGAAGGGGGGGAGAGATGGGAGGCGGGGGGGGGGGGGAAGATAAATCTTGAAGAAGGCCTTCAGATGCCTGCAGAGTGTTCTCCACGAGCAAAGCCTTCTGGCAGCAGCATTTCCTCAGGTTGTACAAGGAAGATAAGATGTCACGCGCTGTCCCATCGCAACATGAGGACAATGTCTGGTGTCAAAGGAAATGTCCCCTGGACAACAATGAACATGGCATCTGTAAATTGCACCTTGGAGGTGCATTCAGGCTCTTCGTACGCAACCCGCCCAACAAATATGCATAACGGTCTATGTGGAATATACGGGTCTCATTAAAAGTTGACTTGAAACACTTTCCCGTGTCCCCGTGTGATTCACTGACCAAAACAAAACTTTCACAGTTGAGCCAATTTATCATTATAAGACATTACAAGCAAAGCAGCATAAGGAAAGTGAAATTGTCCATTAAGTGCTGTGACCTCACTTGACAAGTTCCAACAGTAGTCTAACAATAATACACTATGGAGAGAGGGATAAATAATCCTGACATACCGTAACCGCACGAAGGCTATTATGCCAGGCCTGGAATGAAGATGCACTTTTAGGGCGAGGCCTCTTTGGCCTTTGATAAATACAAACTTATTTGGGCATTGCGGCCAAAACATTGGGCACCAAGGTGAAAACCAATGGTCATTAAAATCCCTTTTTCAATCTTTTTTCTTCAACAAAATAAATATCCTAATTTAAATGATAAATGCAGTGTTGCAGTGTGATACAGCACATAGACGGCTCAGACTGCAAAGTCGGTTTCATGTCGTTTTCACGCAATAACGTGTCAGTATAACCCAGGTTATTTTCTGTAGCTACAAATTAGAAATGTCCCCTAAACACCTTATCAGTAAACACTACAATTACAATTGACCGTTATTCCTTGCAGGAGTGGGAGAAATCTCTCACTCAGTGACCCGACAGGGTGTACGGGCTTCAGAGTGATACGCAGTGACCCGACAGGGTGTACGGGCTTCAGGGTGATACGCAGGTGCGTGCTTTGTTGGGCGCCAGAGTGAAGCATGCTGGGTAACATGACACCTCTGGTTCATCTCTAAATCACTTTTGTTATCTGTGTTCCGACAGCACACTGATGCATGCAAGATATGTTCTGTACATACGCATTATAATCCCCATCCAAATGTTCCTCCACACTAAGAGACCATTTCAATTACTGAAGACTCTGGAAAGATGTGCAGCCCAAAGATCAATGGCAACTGTGGATGTTTGGATGAAGCCTGCAAAAACACACACACACACACACAGGGATAAACACATTGACTACCACATCAAAACACACACACAGGGATACACACGTTGACTACCACATCAAAACACACACACAGGGATACACACATTGACTACCACATCAAAATGCTAAATCGCAGTCCATAATAACATATTCATGACCGGGTGATATCTGGCTTCTTCAAGTCAAAGGTGCATACCAGCTGGCCACTGTAGAAGGTGCAGATATCATCTTTCAATCAACAGGATGTCATTCCCCTCTGCGACATTCATCACAGGCCGTGTCAGCGGCTAATCCACCGTTACAGACATCATTTAGGGCCTGAGAACTTGTCACAAGCAATTCCCCGCGCGCCTGCATGTAGGAGGGACCCTAAAAGGACAATCTGATAGGCGCCCAATCAGAGGCCCCATGCGGCAACACAACGGTGCTCTGGGAATGTGTGCCCAACACAGTCGGTGGGGCGGCGGGGGGAACAAGGCGCACAACAAGCCACAAGATCTAATTCCTATTCTCTTCCCTTTTGCAATTCTTCAATTAAATAGTCGACATCTCGCGCGCTCCGACAGAGGAGAAAGGAGGGATGAAGGAGGAGAATTAGGGACTGATTTACAGCCGTGGATATCAGAGCGAACGTCACTGATGCCAAAGCAAAGCTTGACGGAACGCCTCCGAATGACACGCAATGAATCAGAGAGAAGCGAAAGTGCTCATGGAGAAGCTCATGGAGTTACACAAACAAAGGGACACGCCAACTCACTGCTGTTCTGTGAAAAACAGGTAGCAGTAACTTTGCTGTTTTTCTTTCTTACTCGTCATTAAAGTTTGCGTAGTTTTTCATCCGTCGACTGAGTTCCACGCAAATATTGTCTGAATTACAATATGCATGACTCATTGAGAAATCAGGCATAGCACTATTATTTAACGCTGAACATACTCTGTACATTGCATTTATTTGAACAAATGTGTTACAACACAAAGCTTTATAGCATTGGTTTATTTCCAAGGACAGGTCAATTAGGAACAATGTGATCTTGTTTGGTAAAGTAAACATACAAATAATTTAGAGTTTGTTAGAGACAAGTGATATTTACAGTTGGAATTGCAATAATGGTTCATCAATTCAGTTATTGTCTCTATGTTGTTTTGCAGCTATACACTTTCATCCTTAGGTGTCTGCTTTAATTCCTAATATACCCTTTTCACAGGGGCCATTTTGTGTCAAAAAGGCAGAATAAACAGGTGCAAGCAAAACACTAATGAGGGTTTCAATTTCCAATCATGGAAGTTGGAAACCCTCATTAGTGTTTTGCTTGCAATTCTGTGTTTACCCTGCCTTTTCGACACAAAATGGCCCCCGTGAGAAGGGTCTATTGTGAATGGAGTGTTTTTCTTGACAGCTGCCAAATGCATAACTTACCTAAGTGTTATAGATCACCATATGTTTTTCCCCTCTGTTTTTCAGCCCAGCAAATTAACAAGCACCAATTCACAATAGCTGCAACCACGCACGTGCATCCACATATATCCACAGACACCCACCCCACTCTGCCTCTGCCACCCTGCATTCAGACACCCACCCCTCTCACCCTACTCTGCCACCCTGCATTCAGACACCCACCCCTCTCACCCTACTCTGCCTCTGCCACCCTGCATTCAGACACCCACCCCTCTCACCCTACTCTGCCACCCTGCATTCAGACACCCACCCCTCTCACCCTACTCTGCCTCTGCCACCCTGCATTCAGACACCCACCCCTCTCACCCTACTCTGCCACCCTGCATTCAGACACCCACCCCTCTCACCCTACTCTGCCTCTGCCACCCTGCATTCAGACACCTACCCCTCTCACCCTACTCTGCCTCTGCCACCCTGCATTCAGGCACCCACCCCTCTCACCCTACTCTGCCACCCTGCATTCAGACACCCACCCCTCTCACCCTACTCTGCCTCTGCCACCCTGCATTCAGACACCCACCCCTCTCACCCTACCCTGCCTCTGCCACCCTGCATTCAGACACCCACCCCTCTCACCCTACTCTGCCTCTGCCACCCTGCATTCAGACACCCTCCCCACTCTCCCTACTCTGCCTCTGCCACCCTGCATTCAGACACCCACCCCTCTCACCCCACTCTGCCTCTGCCACCCTGCATTCAGACACCCACCCCTCTCACCCTACTCTGCCTCTGCCACCCTACATTCAGACACCCACCCCTCTCACCCCACTCTGCCTCTGCCACCCTGCATTCAGACACCCAGCCCTCTTCACCCTACTCTGCCTCTGCCACCCTGCATTCAGACACCCACCCCTCTCACCCTACTCTGCCACCCTGCATTCAGACACCCTCCCCACTCTGCCTCTGCCACCCTGCATTCAGACACCCACCCCTCTCACCCCACTCTGCCTCTGCCACCCTGCATTCAGACACCCACCCCTCTCACCCTACTCTGCCTCTGCCACCCTGCATTCAGACACCCACCCCTCTCACCCCACTCTGCCTCTGCCACCCTGCATTCAGACACCCACCCCTCTCACCCTACTCTGCCTCTGCCACCCTACATTCAGACACCCACCCCTCTCACCCTACTCTGCCTCTGCCACCCTACATTCAGACACCCACCCCTCTTCACCCTACTCTGCCTCTGCCACCCTGCATTCAGACACCCACCCCTCTCACCCCACTCTGCCTCTGCCACCCTGCATTCAGACACCCACCCCTCTTCACCCTACTCTGCCTCTGCCACCCTGCATTCAGACACCCACCCCCCTCACCCTACTCTGCCTCTGCCACCCTGCATTCAGACACCCACCCCTCTCACCCTACTCTGCCTCTGCCACCCTGCATTCAGACACCCACCCCTCTCACCCTACTCTGCCTCTGCCACCCTGCATTCAGACACCCACCCCTCTCACCCTACTCTGCCTCTGCCACCCTGCATTCAGACACCCACCCCTCTCACCCTACTCTGCCTCTGCCACCCTGCATTCAGACACCCACCCCTCTCACCCTACTCTGCCTCTGCCACCCTGCATTCAGACACCCACCCCTCTCACCCCACTCTGCCTCTGCCACCCTGCATTCAGACACCCACCCCTCTCACCCTACTCTGCCTCTGCCACCCTGCATTCAGACACCCACCCCTCTCACCCTACTCTGCCTCTGCCACCCTGCATTCAGACACCCTCCCCACTCACCCTACTCTGCCTCTGCCACCCTGCATTCAGACACCCACCCCTCTTCACCCTACTCTGCCTCTGCCACCCTGCATTCAGACACCCTCCCCACTCTCCCTACTCTGCCTCTGCCACCCTGCATTCAGACACCCACCCCTCTCACCCCACTCTGCCTCTGCCACCCTGCATTCAGACACCCAGCCCTCTTCACCCTACTCTGCCTCTGCCACCCTGCATTCAGACACCCACCCCTCACACCCTACGCTGCCTCTGCCACCCTGCATTCAGACACCCACCCCCCTCACCCTACTCTGCCTCTGCCACCCTGCATTCAGACACCCTCCCCACTCACCCTACTCTGCCTCTGCCACCCTGCATTCAGACACCCACCCCTCTCACCCTACTCTGCCTCTGCCACCCTGCATTCAGACACCCTCCCCACTCTCCCTACTCTGCCTCTGCCACCCTGCATTCAGACACCCACCCCGCTCACCCTACTCTGCCTCTGCCACCCTGCATTCAGACACCCACCCCCCTCACCCTACTCTGCCTCTGCCACCCTGCATTCAGACACCCACCCCCCTCACCCTACGCTGCCTCTGCCACCCTGCATTCAGACACTCACCCCCCTCACCCTACTCTGCCTCTGCCACCCTGCATTCAGACACCCACCCCCCTCACCCTACTCTGCCTCTGCCACCCTGCATTTTACATTTGCTTGCCCACACACTTGACCGCCAAATTTCAGCCTGCTTGGGCGATAGCTATGACCACCAGAGGGTGGGCAAATTTTTGTGTACCAACCGACCGATAGAGTGACCTACTGTATAGTGTATAGTGTATAGTGCAGCATAGAGATGTAGTCAGAGCTAAAAGTAACAGAAATGATCAGTTGCTGTAGAAGAACAAGACAGCTGCACTGCAACACTTTCAGATGTTTCTGTATTGAATATTGAATGACTTTGCTCACTGTGCTGTCAAATTCATAAGCAGTCAACACTGCCACTGGATATCTGCTAAGCCCTCCTCCAGTGCGTTTTGCCATTTTTAAGACATGTCATGTTAAGGGGTTTTTCCCTGCTCTCTTGATTAGCCACAGTGTCCGTCAGTGTCTTTTGTTGACAAATAACCTCATTTTGGGCTCAAAGTCCTAAAAATAAGCTGTTGGTAAAAACGGGTGATGACGTCAGACATTATGGTTGTCTAACGACCGACGTATGATATTCAGATAATACATTACAGTATGGAGTTACATTAAATAGCTGGCGTAGCTGGCGTTAGCCTCTGGCATTAGCTAGCTGTTAGCTGTGAGCTACGTTAGTTAAATGGCAGTAAAACGCCACTGAATGACCAGTTTGATATAACAGTCAACCAGTTCGAGTCACACTCTTTCCATAAAGCCCACCATTTTTATTTATTTTTACGATGCAGGCAACTGTGATGGCGAAATAACTGTTTCCGGTATCTCTGCTCTGGAGCACACAAAGAGTTGACTAAAGAGAGAACAGACACACAGAGAGAACAGCGCAACAGTTATTGGGCTGCAGTGGAATAATGGGTGGAACAAGGTATTAGCAAATGATGACGTGCGTTATTATTACAGGACATACACATGTACGTTTTCATAGAACATCAATGGTGTACAGGACAAGTATGAACTGATTGGAGGGGGGCTTTAAGACTGCAAGTAATGTATTTGGATGATAAATACAATATGGATGGTACAGCATAACATACAGGCTAGCTACTGATTGGATAAAAATTGGCGCCGACTTCAAACTATCCAATCAGAGAAAAGTTGACATTTTCTGGGAAACAGAAGGTTGAATCACGATGCCTCTAAAGGACAGTCCTTTAAATATAGTCAGACTATCTGTATTTTTTCACCCCGAATCCAACGCCGCTATCTGTGAGTCTTTACGAGTTACGGTTGCGGAGATACATCCACCCTGCGTGCAGGAGGGGTACGGTGGCGCAGTCGGTAGCGCTGTCGCCTCACAGCTAGAAGGTCCTGAGTTCGATTCTCGCCTGGGACGCTGTGGGCGCTGGAGTTGTGACCCCCCCATATCTTCAGTGCCTACTGCCCAGGTGGGCTATCTCGTCGAAAGGGCCTTTCTGTGTGGAGTTTGCATGTTCTCCCCGTACCCCCCAGGGGGTTCCTCCGTACATAACCCCCCCACTAAAAACATGCAGAAGATCGTCATCCGACCAGTGACGACAACATCTGAAGTTGGTCCCCGGGCGCTGGAAAGAAAAAGCGACCACTGCTCCTGGCCTGCCCCCTGGAGGAAAAGGACAAGCCTGGATGGGTCAAATGCAGAGGACATATTTCACCGGCCACCGTCAGCATGAGTGTGTGTTGTGGCCGCAGGCATGTGTTGTAGTGTGTTCGTGTGACAATAAAGACGGGCTTCCGTCTGAAATCGTGTTTTTTTATTGTGTTTTAGGACTACAGGAGAGAGATAGAGAACAGCGGGGGGTTGGGGGTTCCAAGTTACTGACCAAACACTCTATTTCAGTGATTGCTGTCAGAATATAGAGCCATTTAACACTTATTTTAACACAAAAACATCGCTGAATGCAGCTTTAACAAAGCAATCCCTCTCTGGACAGTGCCAGTGCAAGCCCAGTGGCCCACCGGGCTCAGATTAACACCTACAGTACCACCTAATTTTGCCTAAGCTGTCATAGCTTTTGAAGGTTCTCAACTCCATGATTCCATGCGTGATTCTGCCGGGCCCTGTCGAAAGATACAAGAACAACTTGATTCTGGGGGATACCCTGATTCCATACAGGAGGCGGTGTACTGTAGTGAGTAAAGAAGCCATCTTTCAACCAGAAGACCCGGGTTCAACTCCCCGTGACAGCAAGCATCTGCCCTGAAATGCCCTTGAGCAAGATGCTGGATCTCTACCAGCTCCAGGCTCAAAGGCTTCTACTGTATTCTGTATCTGATCCTGACCTCTGACCTCCATGTGGAGGAGGGAAAGTGAAAAGAGAACTTCCCTTTTGGGATCAATTTGGTACCACGCACGCACGCACGCACGCACGACTGGGGGGATACCAACTCTCCATGACACAGCATGAGGAAATATCCTTCCAAATGTAATAAGAGGAGTTATTAGGCTAAGAGTTCTATTCATATGAGGTTGGGCAGGTGAAACCTATTGACACAAGGCCAGCACAGGTGTTGTTCTCACTGCTTATCCTGACACAACTAAACACACACACAGGGACAGTCCAAATGTGTGATGGTAGTAGAAGTATTCTGCTAAATCCACTGTGGAAAACAGCCATGTCATCAAATGAGCCCAAAAGATGTGGTGCCACCAGCCAGAGCCACACACACATGTGGGTCATCGGGGACAGTTCAATCTTTGTGTCGCTCTACCTGATCCGAGGACCTAAATAGAGAATTAATTAGTACGTTAATTAACTCCGGACACGGGGCTTTGTGAGCAGGCTGCTTACGGTACTACAATGCATCAGAGTTGTTGGGCCTAGAAGTGGAGCATCAGCATTTGTGCAACTCCACACAAAAAAAACAAAACAAATGACGTGTCACAAGGAATGAAGCAGGCTTTCCTTTAAAAGCCTGTGCGAATAATCCAGCTGACTTTGCGTTTGCAAGTTAAAAAAAGGCAGAATGAGAGATGAGAGAGAGAGAGAGAGAGAGAGAGAGAGAGGGGGGGATGAAGAGAAAGAGCGAGAGAGGGAGAGACCCAAAAGCAAACACAAAGAATGGCACAGGCAGACGTCCGGGTGGTAGTGTAGCGGTACATTCCCTGCCTACCAACGCGATGGGTGCAGGTTCGCATCCTCATGTTACCTCCGGCTTGGTCAGGCGTCTCCTACAGGCAAGATTGGCTGGTGTCTGCGGAAGGGAAGCCGGATTGAGGGTATTTTGTCCTGGTCGCTGCACTAGCGCCTCCTCTGGTCGGTCAGGGGGCGCCTGGTTGAGGCGGAAAGGGAACTGGTGGGAATAGCGTGATCCACCCACGTGCTACGTCCTGCCGGCGAAGCACCCACTGTCGGGTGAAAAGAAGCGGCTGGCTACTGCACGTCTCGGAAGGAAGCATGGCGCTAGTCTCGGCTCTTCCCAGATCGGCAGAAGGCAGCGACCGGGGCAGCAGGGGGAAAGGATGGGGGGGGAATCCAAAAAACATTAAAAAAAATGTACAGGCAGAATGCTCCAATAACAACACTTGCATAACCCTTCTGGAAAGCTATGAGAAGACTGTGAGTCAGGTCAGAGTCATGCAATCACATTTGATAGGATTTGATGCAAGACTACATCAAATTGACCATCTAGTACTCCAAGAACTTCTTTTTCTTGTGGGGGGGGGGGGGGGGGGGACACAAATGAATATGGACAGAGAAGAAACGGTGCTCATGCCCTGTGGCATGTTTACCACAACTGTCCTTCAACCTGAATTATGCAGTGAACTTTTGTGTGCTTCTTGAACAGCTGGGAAGTCGACAGTATATCTTTTCTCTACAGCTTTTTTATTATCCAAGCATTCGGACGGGCCTGCATGAAAAGCCTGCAGCAGAGCTCTCAGGTTCTGCCGGATCCACTCTCGCCCATGTTAATAGATGGGCGATACGTGCGGTACGGAAAAATTACACACCCGTTCTATTTTTGTCGGATCGCGCATGTGTCTGAGAGATTACATGAGTGTGGGTCTGTTCGCAGCCGTACCGCATCTGTTCCGGAGGCGGGTGTACATGAGCCCTAAGACTAGCTGTTAGATGCTGGGGATTGTGCCTGATTCTGCTTTGAATTATGAAGAGAAAAGCCAAAGGCGTTATTCAGACGTCAATCGGACTCAACAGGTAAATGTATATTTGCCACTGCAGCAATTTCACCCTGCACAACAATTTAATAGCTTCCCAACATCAAAGCGAGGTTAAATCAATTAAGACTGGATGGTAATAAACCTGTCAGTTGTATCCACACAGCTGAATGAATCTCTTCTTTTGTTACAATTTGTTGATTGGGAAGCAGAGGTTGAATGGCTAATTGCTACTTTCCTTTAGCTCTTTGCTTAACTAAGTACAACATTTCAATTGCCTATTAAAATGCAAATTGCACCATTAATAGAGCACTGGGCTGTGCTAACTGCTGAACACAGCTATTGTATTCGCATAGGTAAATAAAGAACCACCGGTTAGTGATCATAGCACATGGATTACCATGCTTTAATTGTTGTGTTGTTGCACTGTTCAAATGGTTGTTGTTTTTTTCTCTTTTGATCTCGAACGAAATAATAATTCAATAAAACACACCAAATGAGGCTTGAGATTAAAACCATAAATTGCTCAAGGGTCTTTTGCTGGCCGAGTTGGAATCATGGAATTTGAGATAAGCAATTAGAAATAATATGTACAGATTATGTACATGTCTGTGCAACTGCCTAACAATGTTATTTTGAAGAATCAGTGTAATAATGTGTTCTGGTTCCTTTGATGACCTCTTAAAATGATCTGTAATGAAAAAAAAACTAAAAAACTTCACATTTGCCAAACTGATCACTGTTGGCTTAGTTTGATCATACTCACACTTTTGTCAGATTCCTCCGGTGAACAACTGGACTTGGACCCCCTCGCTGTCTGAACCAATCATTCCTGTAAGAAAGGTTTGAAAATAATTTTGCAATGTTTGCAATGTTTTTAAAAGTATGTTCAATCAACTTGCATTGACAAAACACTTTGACTTATTCAATGATTTGACCCATTTGTTATTGATATGTATGTCTACAAAAATGTGAAGGTTGGATTTTGGACGAGTTAATGAGGAGAAACGAAGAGGAGAGAGAGCACAAGGCAAAAGCAAGCCAACATGATATTTTCAGTGCTGTTATTAAGCACACCTAACAACACAATGGGGATATTCGTTGATGCATTCTTCTAAAAGTGTGGGATACCAGTGCGAAGCAAAGACCACAACCATAACCTCTGCCTCCGCCATGGTGCTAGAAAGAAGTTCCCCTTATAGCGCTAAGATCCACGAGGGCACAAGTGCTTCAACACCATTTTCCTCACCCATTACCACTGAGCCCAGAGGGACTGCATGGTAGAAAAAGATGCGTGTAGAAATCTGTACTCTTTTTTTTAATAACCATTGCACATGGTCTAGCAATCTCAATAGTGGAGCAATCTCTGGCTGCCATGACACAGTTTGTGGTTCATTTGCTGTTGGAGAAGTTCTTCTGAGGCCACACATTGCTCAACTGAAGAGCACAGCTTTGTGAACTATGATTTTGACTCGGTTTGACTTTGTTACCATTTGTAGTTTTTGGATGGATCAATTGTTACTACATGTAGCAATGAAAGTATGTTGTGTTTATGTTCCTATGTGGTTTTATACTCAGTGACTGGAGTACAGAAACATTTAGTGTATTAGCGATAAAAAAGACTTTTCGGATGACTTCCTGAGCTTGAGATGACTCATAAAGTCAGTTGAATGAATTTGTCCATGGTCCTTCAGATTGAGATAAAGACCTTGTTATTCCACAATGGTCAGACTGTTTCTCTTCATAAGAGCTGCAGACCACAGGCCATGGTCTCAAGTGACCTTCATAGCCTTATGTTGAAACATTTCTGAAGGAACATAACCCTAAAGGTGAACGCCGGAGGGATGACCATTAGGCATGGGTCCATTTCCGGTTCTACCGGTTCGGTTCGGTGTACGAGCCCAAACCGGTTTGATCACGTGCAAACCTAAAAAACTGAATTTTACAACAACAACAACAAAATAATAACAATAAAAAAATTGTGCCAATCCATTCTGATTGCATTTTGTTTTTCGTATTAGCCTCTTCTCAAGTTGCACTAGTAGGCAACAGTCTTATTTTGTTTGTTTGAAGAAAAGTTAACTGAATAGTTGTGAAAAATAAAAACAGTGTGTTGTTACAGTTAAATGGTTCTGCTTATGGCATACCAGCTTAGAGGTGCATTATCGCCACCAACTGCAGTCGCATTACAGTCATTTATGGGCTACACAAATGTATTATTATTATTATTATTTTTTTGTAAAATTCGATATACCGGTTTGATAATTTTTGGGGGAATATTGTATCGGTTTCAAAATTGTCAAACCGACCCATGCCTAATGACGATACTAGAGAGTGTGCCATGGACACAACTCAAACCACAGTGTTCATGGCCAGCAACACCACACAGTCACACATGCCCACAGCATGGCACGGAGAGATCAACAGATTATCAGTGAAGGCATCCCCCGTGCTTGTCCTAACTAGTATCCATCTGGCTGCCCCCCAGAAATAAGCCTCTCTGCACACCCAGGGAACGCTGCCCGCCCGACCTCATTTCCAAGACGCAGCCGTGGGGCTGATGGGACTTCCATGACAAGACGCGTGGAGGCTGTCCATCAGAGGGGCTGGAGGGGGGAGCTAACGCCACATTTTAGGAGTGCAATTGTGAATCACACCGTGGGGAATAGCTGTGTAAGAAGCTGACATCCGGCGCGGAAAGGCACACTAAAATATTGAGCTGCGGCTTTACACTACCTGAGCGGAATGAGAAGCAGGCAGGCGCCAGCCGCTGAGCAAGACAGGAGCTCTCCATCAAAGGAGAGAGGGATTGGAGAGAAGGGGGCAGCGCGATGGAAGGAGTCGGAAGGAATGCCAAGCAAGGATTTGCGATTCTGCCACCATCTCACTCACCAACGTCCACTCACCATCTCACTCACCATCTCACTCACTGACGTCCACTCACCAACGTCCACTCACCATCTCACTCACTGACGTCCACTCACCATCTAACTCACCAACGTCCACTCACCATCTCACTCACCAACGTCCACTCACCATCTCACTCACCAACGTCCACTCACCATCTCACTCACCAACGTCCACTCACCATCTCACTCACCAACGTCCACTCACCATCTCACTCACCAACGTCCACTCAACATCTCATTCACCAACGTTCACTCACCATCTCACTCACCAACGTCCACTCACCATCTCACTCACCACCATAGTCCACTCACCAACGTCCACTCAACATCTCATTCACCAACGTTCACTCACCAACGTCCACTCACCATAGTCGACTCACCATCTCACTCACCAACGTCCACTCCCCATCTCACTCACCACCTCACTCGCCAACGTCCACTCACCAACGTCCACTCACCAAAGTCCACTCACCATCTCACTCAACAACGTCCACTCACCATCTCACTCACCAACGTCCACTCACCATCTCACTCACCATCTCACTCAACAACGTCCACTCACCAACTCACTCACCGACGTCCACTCACCATCTCACTCACCATCTCACTCACCAACGTTGACTCAAAGCCATCGGCGCTGTGATCTTACATGTAGCTCCCTGCGTGAATTCTAGGGACACTGTCAAACCTGACATATTCTCTTGTCGGGGAAATGACAGAGACATTATAAAGCTATTAGCAACTCAAGCCCACCAACTGATCACAAGCGCCCACATCCCGTGGCACTCATCAGGCTCACATCCCATGGCACTCATCATCAGAAAACACAGAAGCAGATGGCAGAAACAAGCCCCATGGTTCATAGGTCCCATATTGTGGAAAACAGATTTTCTCCTGCCTCTTTGACTAGAAATGAATTGGATGTGCTAAAACACCGTGAACGGATCAGAACCACGGTAGCCAATTAAATGCACACGTACAGTACTAGAAAACCGAGGCTCAATGAGCCGTTTGGACTGAAGTAACGTCAACCCAGTCGCCAGAATAACATATAAATGTTGGCATTTTACTTATGTAGAATATCAATGTACAGTTAAATTAAAACAAAACATCAACAAAATATGTTTCTAAAAGTGGCATTTTACAATCTCAAGATGGTTTAAATACATTAATATTCAAGACGACTTTCAAGACTCCTGGCTCCTGCTTTGAACTCACGTGGCTCTTTTCTTCACCTTTCGCTGTTAATTTCCATTCTGCATCGACGACTTTGGTTATGTTTGTTTAGGCAATTAAAAAAACTGGGTTAAGGTTGGGTTATGGTTTGTGTTAGACTTAAATAACTGAAAGCTTAAATGTGACTGGCGGTAGAAATGTTGACTTTGGAAACTGTGACCATGACTGGGAATCTAACATGGCCCTCCGGTGTGAAAGAGAAGACTTGTTTACGTCCTCCATCCAGAATATTTTTCAATTAGCAGACTATGACGTGTATCACTTTATTATTCACATATCTAGAAAACGTGATCACGTGTTTTGCCTGTCAACATTTTATTCTGGCAACCAGACTGGTAACTTTGTGGCTGGTCATTGGAGATCAATGAGCGAAAGAGATCATACAGTAAGCTAACAAAATCAATCAATCAATCAATCAAGACTTTATTTCAGACTCAAGGTCCATTATGAAAAAAACAGAGCATTAAGAAGGGCAACTTCGGCCCAGGAGCACATCAGCGCGCCGTCATGTAGCAACCAGGCGACCTCATGCAACTCAAGCCCATTGGAGGAAACTACATCTTTTAACTTTTAAAGTCCCTGGAAACCAGAAATATTTCTTTATTATTTAGCATTTTGAGTTCATCACATCACAGGATCCTATGTTAATAAGCCACCAGCCGAATTTGAACGATGATGAACGTCGCAAAGTATATAAATTTAGGTTTGACAGCCATGGCAAAACTCATGAGATTTCATTATTTTTTAGAGTGTACTTTCTCCCGCGGACTGTGTGGGCGTGTCCAGTCTACAGCAGGGAAATTTCTGTCTCTCGGAGAGCGCGAGAGAGAGGGGGGGAGGGAAACGGAGAAAGAAAGAAAGAGAGATGAGTGTCGGTGTGTGCACAGTGCACACACCGCGCGCGTGTGTGTGTGTGTGTGTGTGTGTTCGCGTGTTGCTCCGCGGCTCTGAGAGGAAGAGATCTCTGTCCGTTCTTTGCCCCCACAGCGTGTCTGTCTCCCACTCTGTGTGCTCTCTCTCTCTCTCTCTCTCTCTCTCTCTCTCCTCTCTCTCTCTCGGGACTAGTGAGAGAGAGAGAGAGAGAGAGAGAGAGAGAGAGAGAGAGAACAGCATAGCGCTCGACACAGCCTGGTGACGCGAAGTTACTCACACACACACACACACACACACACACACACAGTAGGGCGAGTTGCGCGCGTGTACAAAGGTTATATAGAGCTTATGACGTCATAAGCTCCTGCATTTTAGCACCTCACGCACTGCTCTCTTCAATGAGGAAGTACTTTGTAGAATCTTGTAGAAAAGTGTCGATTTTAAGGCTTTGGGTTGAAAGTAATGTATAATAATTTCTGAGGCAGACAGTTACTAACATAAGACCCTAAATAACATAGTTAGAACGTTTTTGTGGATTTTGGTTTCCAGGGACTTTAAGTTTCGCCCTGATGACATCACTGATGACATCACTGATGACATCATCACCATTTCAACAGCCCAAGTTTGGCACTGATGACATCACTGATGACATCCGCTGATGACAAGAAGCTAACATAGCTAGTTGTGTGCAGAGAGAACAGACAAGACGTCAGATGGAGCAGAGTGAAGCGCTGAGACTGACGGAGGAAGAGGGTGGAATTGATGAAGGTGGAGATAATATGAACCTAGATATGAAAGTCCAACGAGACGACTGGAGGACACCCAGCGGCCAGGAGGAGCAGGAGGACTTCTATGACTGTCAGGAGACACTGGAGGCTCCAGACCAGAGCAGAGAAGAGACACTGGAGGCTCCAGACCAGAGCAGAGAAGAGACAACGGAGGCTCCAGACCAGAGCAGAGAGGAGACACTGGAGGCTCCAGACCAGAGCAGAGAGGAGACACTGGAGTCTCCAGACCAGAGCAGAGAGGAGACACTGGAGGCTCCAGACCAGAGCAGGGAGGAGACACTGGAGGCTCCAGACCAGAGCAGAGAGGAGACACTGGAGGCTCCAGACCACAGCAGAGAGGAGACACTGGAGGCTCCAGACCAGAGCAGAGAGGAGACACTGGAGGCTCCAGACCAGAGGAGGAAAGGAGTAGACCAGGAGAAGGAAACCCAACAGGAAGTAGGAGTGTCAAAAGACAACAGCCTTCATATGCAGCCAGACAGACGGGCTGACAGACAGGGTCAGACAGACAGACAGACTCACAGAGGGAGAGGAGAGGACGACACTGGAGGAGAAGGTGGGCAGGAGGAGACGCAGTGGGACGGGCATGAGGATGGAAGGATGGAGTCAGAGGAGAAGAAGCTGGAAGATGGAGAGATGAAAGACGAGAAACCAGCACCAGAGTTTGATGATGACTACCTGAGGGAGGTGGAGAAGGAGCTGACGGAGGAGGAGAAGGAGAGTCGCAGGCAGGAGAGTTTGGCTCTGAAGGAGTACGGCAACAGTCATTTCAAAGATGGAGAGTGGGTGGAGGCAGAGCGAAGCTATACGGAGGCGTTGGTGTCGTGTCCCGTGTGTTACAGCAGAGAGAGGGCGGTGCTGTTCTCCAACCGCGCCGCAGCACGACTCCACCTGGAGCGAAAAGAGCAGGCCATCGCAGACTGCTCTAGAGCCATAGAGCTGAAGCCAGACTACATCAGAGCCATCGTGAGGAGGGCGGAGCTGTACGAGCAGACAGAGAAGCTGGACAACGCTCTGGAGGACTTCCAGAAGGTGCTGGAGAACGAGCCAGGCCAGCAGACTGCTAGACTGGCCTGCATGAGGTTACCTCGGCAGATCCACGAGAGGAATGAGAAGCTGAAGGACGAGATGATGAGTAAGCTGAAGGACCTGGGCAACATGTTCCTGAAACCTTTTGGCCTTTCGACCAACAACTTCCAGGTCAACCAGGACTCAGGCACCGGGTCCTACTCCATCAACTTCAACAACAACAACAGATAACACCTACAACAGATAACAACAGTTAACATCAACAACTAGTGATTATTTTCCAACCCTTTTGGCCGATGCCGATATGCATGCATTATTTTCCACCTAATCTCAGTACATCAAGTCTCTTCTGTAGTGATTTACAGTAACACATTATTATGTCTACTCTTAGGGTGACGGCCCACTGGCAAATGCAGACAGAAATACAATGCTTTTCAAAATGGACACATTCACTGGGCAAAATAAGATAACTACTTCAACTTAGGTGATGTCAAACATGCCATATTTTTTATTGATGTAACATTTTCTTAATAAGAAACAGACGATGCACTCCCTGAGACATTCAGTCAAGCATGGAACTTTTTGCTCATAATGAAGGTGTCATGTCGGCTAGAAATGTTGCTTTCAGGCAGGTGCTGCTATTTGATTTGAAAGGCTTTATTGTCTGAGACCGCTGACGTGCCGATATCATCGTGCATATCCCACCAAAAACAACAACAACAGATAACAGCGGGGATGTAGTGAATGTTCTGTCTGTCATCTTGCTGAATAGAATAAAATGTGCTTGTTGGAAATAAAAATCACTGATGACATCATCACTGATGACATCATCACTGATGACATCATCACTGATGACATCATCACCGTTATCCATTCCTGACTGAATGAATGAATGCCTGACTCACCCCAAAACACCTCTTGACCATGCGCTGCGGACGTGGTAAAAGCCACACAAGCAGTAAGACCAATCTACAGTATAGCCTTCATAAAAGAGAACTGTAGCAGTGCCTCCACAGAGGTGACTGATATCTGACATCACTACAGCAAAATGTTGCCACAGTTTTCCCTTATCTGACATCACTACAGCAAAATGTTGCCACAGTTTTCCCTAAGTGGCAGTGCTGCGTTGTCTCATGTTTCACTATGGATACGGTTAGCCAATCAGAACAGAGGGGTCGTTAATAGCAATGGACTTTAAAGACGCAGCAACAGAAACAGCGTGTTGTTGGTACTGTAAGGCTCTATGCTGGAAAATGAACATGTAAAAAGTGGATTGCGAGTGTTTTGGTGGTACAGTAGTGGTAAGTAGTATAACACTAGAAAGTGTCCAATATGGGATCTTTACCCACAGGCAAAACTAATAGATCCCCCTGAGTTGTGTCCTGAAATAAAGTCTGAATGAAAGAATGTAAGCCCGGGCCAGTTTGCGCTGGGTCATGTTTTAACTGTTATCTTTGCAATAACTTTGAGTGTTTGCTTTAGCAAGCAAAACGGAAGATGGGTAGAGACAATCTTATTGGTTTCTATTAGACAGTGATAATCCATTTCAAACAATGTTACAGAGGCAATCATCACATTGTCGTCATCTGTAAGTAACCGAACTTTTCATGCTGGAGATAATTAGGCGGCATACTTGTCATAGAGTGCTTCACAAGCGGCAGACGGGAAACTAAAGATGTCATATTGTCATATTGTCAGAGCCATTCAAACTTGAAGACACTCGTGTGTCACTACGGTTTCCACACAGCCATGCTTTCCTATTGTGTGGGCATTTTTCAACTTACGACAGCCCTTTCAATAAGTCAACAACATACAATAATTAGCAACAGCAACGCCTTGTTTTACTTGGCACTCCGTGATAAGACTGTAGCCGTATGTCTATAAGCACTATTATATGTTTTCTTTCATGTCCAAAGTGTTGGGTGGCGGTTTAGCACGTCCTTTGGGACGCATGTGTTTGAATAACGACACACCATAAATGTCAGCTCGACAATTTGTTATTCCAGACGTTAATTACCTCAGCGCATCAATGTCTTTCCACCTGCAGTAAATATCATGTCTAGATGTTTAGATCAAACACATTCAAGGATGCTGCCGTTTTGATTGAGAACTGATTCTGAGCTGTGGAAGTGTTTTCAAACCTAAGCGTTTGCGTTCACACCAGGCACCTAACAGAAGCAGAGCTGAAGCTAAAGCCACGCTGAAGCTGAGCTCCCGCCAAATCGGTCACACAAGGAGCACTCTCTTTTCCTGCAGCGCCTCGCTCGGCGTGCCTTGACCCCGCCCACGACTTCCATTGACTTCATGCCTGGCAGCTTCACGCTTCACGCTTGGAAAACAGAACTGAATCCTGAACGATCGCTTCAGCGTGGCTTGAGCATGGCACACGCGCAGGGCTGGTGTGAACGGCCTCGCCTGTTAACAAGGACGCCGAAAATGAAACTTGTTGCTTCAGCGTTATGGTGTGAACGCCCTGTAACATACACGCAATAAGCACTTTATTAGCAACATCTTACTAGTACTGTGGAGGTATCCGCTTTCAGCTCAATATTAGTGCCGGTACCCATTGGAGCATGCAATCACTAATTGGTTATTTAATTAGCCCTAATTACCGAAAACCCACCCCGTCACTGTCTGCTCGGCAGCCCTAGTAGCCCTGCTAGTATCTGTGCCAAATATGAATGTTATGGTCAAAGTTGATTGTTGCCCTCTTCCGTGAACGATGATTGCCTGCAAAATGACTGTGTGTGTGTGTGTGAGTGTGAGTGTGAGTGTGAGAGAGAGTGTGTGTGTGTCTGTGTGTGTGTGTGTGTGTGTGTGTGTGTGTGTGAGAGTGTGTGTGTGTGTGTGTGTGTGTGTGTGTGTGTGTGTGTGCGTGTGTGTGTCTGTGTGAGTGTCTGTGTGTGAGTGTGTGTCTGTGTGTGTGTGTGAGTGTGAGTGTGTGTGTGTGTGCGTGTGTGTGTCTGTGTGTGTGTGTGTGTGTGTGTGTGTGTGTGTGTGTGTGTGTGTGTGTGTGTGTGTGTGTGTGTGTTATCACTAATTGTCTGTATTTGGCTATTTAATTGGCCATAATGACCTAATTCCGACCCTGTCACCATCTGCTCGGGACCTCTGCCGGTACCAGTACCAAAAATCTATGCTGTCAGGCCGACGGTGGCCAAGAACATGGAAACAGAGATACATGTATACTATGTGTACATGTATAGTATGTACAGTATGCATACATGCATACATGTATACATACATACATAACGTAGGTTTGCTCATTCATGTGTAAGAGGTCAACCGGCTACCAATCTGGGGACTCTGGGACAGCCGTACCTTTTTTTTAGGCTTCCTGTACAGCGCGGATGTTTCGCCCTGGACTTCCACTTCCGCGCAGCGGTGCCTTTTCAAAACATACATTCTGTCACTTTTATTTTGAAGCCTAAACGTCACAATTCTTATATATTCACTAGCGTTCACTATATATATATATATATATATATATATTATATATATATATATATATATTCACTAGCGTTCACTATATATTATATATATATATATTCAGTAGTGTTCGGGACCGGAACTCTTATATTCGCCGATACAACAACAAGCGGCACTGCGCGGAGGTGGAAGTCCCGGGCGGAAGATTTGCGCTGTACAGGAAGCCTCAAAAAAGGTACGGCTGTCCCAGAGTCTATTTGTACGTGCCGAAATAGACTCTGGGTTCCCAGATTGACCGGCTCAAGGTTTGACGCTTTTCTGCTCACCACAGCTGTAAAGAGGTTATCTGCTCACCACAGTGTATCTGAGTCTCTGCTCACCACAGTGTATCTGAGTCTCTGCTCACCACAGTGTATCTGAGTCTCTGCTCACCACAGTGTATCTGAGTCTCTGCTCACCACAGTGTATCTGAGTCGCTGCTCAGCACAGCTGTAAAGAGGTTATCTGAGTTTTTGTTTGTCACACTATTCTGTAACCTCTGTTTTGACTGTTGTGTGTGAAAATCCCAGGAGATCAGCAGTTTCAGAAATACTCAGAGCAGCTCTTCTGGCACCAACAACCATCACGGTCAAAGTCACCCAGATCACATCCCCCCCCCATTCTGATGTTTGATGTGAACATGAACTGAAGCTGCTGCTGACCTGTATCTGCTGACCTGTATCTGCTGACCTGCATCTGCATGATCCTATGCCTCCTTTCAGGCGATGTGTCTCGTCATAGAGATGTTCTAGCTGGGAGGGGGGGGGGGGGGGGGGACCACCAGTCACCACGCCTCTTTCTGCCATTTCCCCCCACGGCTTTAAACAGAAGTGACATGGTGTTCCCACACACACACACTGACTGTATCTATTGCACTGCTGCCACAGGATTGGCTGAATGGATAATTGCATGAGTAAGCAGGTGGACAGGTGTTTTTAATCAAGTGCTCGGTGAGTGTATATCTTTGATTTTGTACCTAACCTGCTGTAAGCTAAGTGTATAGAATTAAAAGACAGTGTACATTTCATTCATGTACAGACCTCGATACTGCACACAACCTGCCATGCTCCTTAAAAGCCACAGTCGCAGGACTAGCGAAGGGAACTGGTGGGAATAGCGTGATCCTCCCACGTGCTACGTCCCGCCGGTGAAGCCCCCCGCTGTCAGGTGAAAAGAAGCTGCTGGCAACTGTGTATGTGTCGGAGGAAGCATGGTGCTAGTCTACGGCTCTCCGCAGATCGGCAGAGGGTGGAGGAGCAACCGGAAATTGGCCAAGTACAATTGGGGAGAAAATGGAGGGAAATCAGAAAAAATAAAAATAAAAATAAAAATAAAAATAAAAATAAAAATAAAAATAAAAATAAAAATAAAAATAAAAATAAAAATAAAAATAAAAGCCACTGGTCCAGCATGAAAGGCACTGTTTGCAATTGGCTCAGTTCAGTACTTATTCTGATATACAGACGGAATCATGGGAGCAACATGTGACGCCTATTTCCAGTGTGAAGCTAAAGTGCTTTCAGGTTAACATGACTGTATCAAAACGGCCAACAATCACACATCAATACCTTGAGTCAAATGTTCGTTCTCAAAAAAACGAGATGTATTACTGCTGGATTTCACCGTATTGATTTATTACAGCAGGCACTGGCTGACCAAATCATACCTACAGATTTTTTTTTATAATAAAATAACTGTTATTTCTCAACAAATACTTGAACATAGAATACTAGCCTGGAGTGTGTGTTGTGTCGACCAGGGAATCTGATACTGTGCAATTAAAGAGATGGGGGGTTGAGTACATAAATACTAAGGAGTTATGAGGTGTTTGGCTGTTGAAACAAAAACATGTGAAGCCTTAACTCTTGATATAGACTGTGTGCGTGATGCACAGTGCCCGCTGCAAAGCCTATGAAATATGACAGGGAAGACAAGGCCTGCCATGACCCGTGAATCACTCTCTCTCACTCTCTCTCTTTCTCTCCAAGGTGAATTATTCAACAACAACACCCAGAGGAGGGGGTGGGAAAGGTGCATTAGAAAAGTGTCCTAAAATGAGTGCTATGTGGACCGCACCGTAGATCACCCCCCCCCCACACACACAGATCGTTGGGGAGCGAGCCCTTAAGAGTAGCCCAAGCCCCGCGGAGTCCCGCCTCTGTGAGTTACGACAGCACAGGACGAGCTGCCACCCACAGACGAGGTTAACTGCTGATTTGATTTAAAAAAGAAAACACACACTGATTAGTGGCCCGTCTCTCCAGGAGGCTTAAGTGAGCAGAGCTGTTAAACCATGTGTGTAGGCGTGGGACTGATTTACACACATCTGTTTTGTGTGGGAGGGGACGCGCCTGTGTTGGTGTGTGGGAAAATAACAGTTGATTTATTTTCACCAATACTAGACGATATGCGTGTCGTCATTTGAACGAATCGATTAATGATGATCAACCTGATAATCAGTTTGAATGTTTAAATTGAAGCGCATCGTTAACAATAAGAAGCAATAGACTATAGGGGATTTATTTTTATTTTTTTGTCTCTTTTGCACAGCAACAACAGCAATGTATATGTTTTCAGCCGTTGGACTTCATCAGCATTTCTCTTTCTGTAGTTTTGTTTTTGAGTTTGGCACCGGATGAAGTTTCCCTTTGTAACAATCAAGAAGTCACAGAGGACAACCATTACCCAGGAGAGAGCTGCCATCTTTCAGCAGGGGGTTCAAAACATCAAAAGCAGTCTCTTATATCAACAATAAGAAGCAATTTGCCTACAGTAGATGACATAATGAGGATCAGCCTTTTGAAGTTACTCCTGCTTTTTTGGCCTCCAGCCATTACTAAGAACTCTCCAGGAAATCCAATTATTGGAGAGAGATTATCTGGGCGTGGCTTTTGACTCGTCTCCAGCCATTCGGCTGAACAGTAAATATTGCCCCCCCCCCTCATGTAAGAGCCCTCTCAGCAGACCCCTCACCTTCAATAAGGGCTAAATTCATCAGAGGGGGGAGCGCCGGGCTGTTCCGGGCGGGGCAGATTGGACGGAGCTCTCCTCTCCTGCAGGCTCCCTCCTCCTCCTCCTCCTCCTCCTCCTCCTCCTCCTCCTCGCTGGCAGGAAGCGGCAGCTATCTGTCTTCGCACGCGCTCGCCGGCTGGCATTCCACAAGACGGCTATAGCTCTGTGAGAGAGAAATCATGGCAGCCATTCCTGAGGCCCCCTTAAAGGTCAAACTGTACAGCTCTTGAGACGATATATGGCTCTCCATCAGGAGCCACCACGCTGCCTCATTGTCTTTCATGTATCGCTTCATCCAGACCAGCTCCCAGGTGTTCAACTGCTCGCACTTAAATTGCAGATGGTTTTAATACGTTCTGTCTTTCAGGGCTCCTGTCTTTCAAATGGCCTTCAGATCAGATGATGGTTGGAATCATGACTGGCGGTTTGGGTTCTTGTCAATACCTGTGATACAGAATTAAGAAGAGGAATGAAGACCGCACTCTCGCACTTAAAAACTATTTAATTGGACTATACCAATATATTTATTATATATTAATATTATATTATATATTAATATTATATTATATATTATATATATTATATATATATATATATATAATATAATATTATATTATTACTTATATTAATATTTACAAACCGCTGACCTGCACCTTTTTGTGTGTGCGCCCTTTTCATCATTTTCCAATATCAACAAAACAAACAACGAATGTGTGATTTTTGCCATAGTTAACGATGCTCATCTTTGACTAGGTGTGCAATATCTTCACTAAAATATGGTTGAGCGTGTTAAAGATTGGAGCTTGTAATCATGTTCATGTCTGGCAGGATAAAGGTTGGTGAGTAGATCTGGCGTTGATGGAAACTAATTGCCTTGTGGTATCAGTTCACAGCCATGCTGTCCTGAGCTGGCACCTCGGTCAGTGCGTAATCTGGGCCGGATCCTGCCAGCACCGGATCCGGCACCTCGCCGTTTTGGACTACCTGCATGCGTGGACCCGGCACCTGGCGGCACGATTGTTTTCCCCCCGGGCTGCCATGTAACAGTCTCAATAGTTCACTCGTCTTTCCTTTCCCCTCCATTCCAAAAACCTCATTTAGATAACATAGAATTGAGCATAATGTAGCCAAAAATCAATATTGTACAGTAATAGACCCCCAATAGTGGGACTATTTAGTCATGTTTAGGCTGTTGTAAGCTACAGTATATGCTGCTAGGGCATTCACTACTACTGAATGTTAGTAGTCATCGGCTACTGCCAAAAGGTAGATGACTAGTGGAATTATAGTCACAGGAGATATACAGTATCTTCTTCTTTTCCCACAGAATAAAAATTAAACAGCCTGTAAAGGGTTAAGTAATGTAGGCAGGAGCAACCTGAGGGGACGTGAAATAGAAGAGTCTGCTAAACCCCAGCAACTTGTCTGAGCTGGAGATACGACTGTTTGACTGCAAGAAGATCCATCTCGAAATACCTTCACTCAGTTTTAATTTAATTTCTGATTTAACCTGCAGAATGTAGAAAATGATTCACCTCACCAGAAGCTTTCCCCTCCACAGAGACTGACAGGAACAGCTTTCCCCTCCACAGAGACTCACAGGAACAGCTTTCTCCTCCACAGTGACTCACAGGAACAGCTTTCCCCTCCACAGTGACTCACAGGAACAGCTTTCTCCTCCACAGTGACTCACAGGAACAGCTTTCCCCTCCACAGTGACTCACAGGAACAGCTTTCTCCTCCACAGTGACTCACAGGAACAGCTTTCTCCTCCACAGTGACTCACAAGAACAGCTTTCTCCTCCACAGTGACTCACAGGAACAGCTTTCCCCTCCACAGTGACTCACAGGAACAGCTTTCTCCTCCACAGTGACTCACAGGAACAGCTTTCTCCTCCACAGTGACTCACAAGAACAGCTTTCTCCTCCACAGTGACTCACAGGAACAGCTTTCTCCTCCACAGTGACTCACAGGAACAGCTTTCTCCTCCACAGTGACTCACAGGAACAGCTTTCTCCTCCACAGTGACTCACAGGAACAGCTTTCTCCTCCACAGTGACTCACAGGAACAGCTTTCTCCTCCACAGTGACTCACAGGAACAGCTTTCTCCTCCACAGTGACTCACAGGAACAGCTTTCTCCTCCACAGTGACTCACAGGAACAGCTTTCTCCTCCACAGTGACTCACAGGAACAGCTTTCTCCTCCAAAGTGACTCACAGGAACAGCTTTCTCCTCCACAGTGACTCACAGGAACAGCTTTCCCCTCCACAGTGACTCACAGGAACAGCTTTCCCCTCCACAGTGACTCACAGGAACAGCTTTCTCCTCCACAGTGACTCACAGGAACAGCTTTCTCCTCCACAGTGACTCACAGGAACAGCTTTCTCCTCCACAGTGACTCACAGGAACAGCTTTCCCCTCCACAGTGACTCACAGGAACAGCTTTCTCCTCCACAGCGACTCACAGGAACAGCTTTCTCCTCCACAGTGACTCACAGGAACAGCTTTCCCCTCCAGAGCGACTCACAGGAACAGCTTTCTCCTCCACAGTGACTCACAGGAACAGCTTTCCCCTCCACAGCGACTCACAGGAACAGCTTTCCCCTCCACAGCGACTCACAGGAACAGCTTTCCCCTCCACAGAGACTCACAAGAACAGCTTTGCCCTCCACAGTGACTCACAGGAACAGCTTTCTCCTCCACAGTGACTCACAGGAACAGCTTTGCCCTCCACAGTGACTCACAGGAACAGCTTTCCCCTCCACAGAGACTCACAGGAACAGCTTTCTCCTCCACAGTGACTCACAGGAACAGCTTTCCCCTCCACAGCGCCCTCCACAGCGACTCACAGGAACAGCGAGCACTTGGTGCTCCTGGACGTCATCATTTACAAATGAAGCACTGGCCTTATTAGATTGCTGAGCGGATGCAATATGGTCAGAGTGCATCTGCCCAAATATAGAATCAAAACCCATAATAATGGATTAATAATGAGAAAACCTCTTATGTTCAATCTAATTGTAAGTCATTATGGGGGCCTGTGTGCAGAGTGCATCTTGGAAGTGTTAATCTGACTCCACTTTTCTTTTCAAGACAATGTGAACCTAACACAGTCGTGTCTCCTGATCAGTAAACACTGCTTTCACGCTTTAGAACCATTGTGCCAACATCAGGCCCTGGATATGATAATGTGAACCTTAAATTTGCCAATTATTTTTGAGCTATCACAGTAGTGCTTGGCCAGTTTTAATGAGATATGCAGCCACATGTGAACACAGGTCACACTTCACGTGCACTGCGTCAGCATCAGGTCAGGCAGGCTATTCCCCTGTAGCACCTCCTACAGGATACATGAGGGAACACGGTCATAGAGCTGCTTCCCAGTCCACCAAAACACATGCAGACAGATTAGCAAACCATATCCCCTCAATTACCGTAAGAGGTAAAAACATGGTTGACTACTCCACCACAACCAGGATGAAATTGATAATTATTCTTAAATCTGGGGCTCGAATAGGGATGCTACTGATTCAATGTCGTCACTATAAATTGCACTTTAAAACGACCCAGTTTTTTTAAAACTGTAATCATTTTAGAAGCTACTGTACGATCGCTTATCTATCTATGTCTATGGCTCTTGAATGGAGTCTTAGGCCTTGGCCACACTGATCCGTGGTGTCTGTTCGTGTGCGTTCATTTCTCTGTTCACTTCCATTCATTTTCAATGACAGCTGTCCGACTGTCCGTGGAGCACTCAGAAGCGTACGTATCCAGAAAATTTGCATACGTTTTGATGGACAGAAAGTTGAAGAGGGATGAACTTTTTCTGGATGGACGTATCGGATGGTCGGATAGTCACTGTCCATTTAGCCAATCAGAGTCGAGGTCTCGAGAGGAGGTGTTCCCAGATTTGTTTCAACTTTTCAAAGAAGATGGCCGAGGCGGTGAACGAGGCTATAAGGGAGTCCCCAGCAAAATGAGCTAAATTGTGTGATTTCACTAGGAGTTCAGTGACTAGAAGTTAGTCCAAGGGGAGAATGTAGTGCATATACTTCTCTCCAGTTATCTGCACATGATCTACATTATATTATACTCGCGCTGTTCATGTCATTCTCTGACATATAATATGTTGTTTTGTAAATGAATGTGTTTTTAATTTCTGTTCGAGACAAATAAAAAATTCAATTCAAATTCAATTCAATTTGCATCGAGTCACATTTCCAAGGAGCTGCACGCAGGCTGCGCAGGCAGGCTCGCCGGCCGCGGAGCAGCCCCGGCGCTCTCGGCGAGGGGTTTGAGGTGGACTCAGTTCTCATCGGACAGACATCTGTCCGTTCAATAATTCTGTCCATTTTCTGACGGATCAGTGTGGCCAAGGCCTTACGCTTGCAGGAGATTGTGCTTGTCAAAACATCTCAGGAGAGGGGATGGCATGGTTTGTGTGGGGGGCGGGGCTCCATCAGTTCACAGGAAACAACATCCTAGACTCAGACTAGAAGCATCTTAAATCAGCCAGGGGGCAGCGTTCAGGAGAGCTCACAAATGACTCGGGGTGGTTGAAGAAAACTCATATCCAATTTGCAGGCAAAATGTGGCTGTCAAGTTATGGTCAAACACATCTCACTTGCTACAGTTCTTTCACATCACTATCCATCCTCGCATATTCCAAGGTTGTAAAAGTTGATCCATGTTTAGCTTTGGCAGAAAGTGGAGTCATGAAACACAACTTTTCATAAGGGGATTCAATGAAAAGCAAAATGAAAAAATAACCTCTTTTCTGAATCTCTGTTTACATTTCACAGTAGATATTGAATGGAGAGTAAAGGTCGTGGAGTGCTTTCCTGTGTCCTGTCTAGTAAAGCCTACCCTATGTCACTCATGTCTAGTAAAGCCTACCCTATGTCACTCATGTCTAGTAAAGCCTACCCTATGTCACTCATGTCTAGTAAAGCCTACCCTATGTCACTCATGTCTAGTAAAGCCTACCCTATGTTACTCATGTCTAGTAAAGCCTACCCTATGTCACTCATGTCTAGTAAAGCCTACCCTATGTTACTCATGTCTAGTAAAGCCTACCCTATGTCAGTCATGTCTAGTAAAGCCTAGCCTATGTCACTCATGTCTAGTAAAGCCTACCCTATGTTACTCATGTCTAGTAAAGCCTACCCTGTTACTCATGTCTAGTAAAGCCTACCCTATGTTACTCATGTCTAGTAAAGCCTACCCTATGTTACTCATGTCTAGTACAGCCTACCCTATGTCAGGCATGTCTAGTAAAGCCTACCCTATGTCACTCATGTCTAGTAAAGCCTACCCTATGTCACTCATGTCTAGTAAAGCCTACCCTATGTCACTCATGTCTAGTAAAGCCTACCCTATGTCACTCATGTCTAGTAAAGCCTACCCTATGTCCCTCATGTCTAGTAAAGCCTACCCTATGTCACTCATGTCTAGTAAAGCCTACCCTATGTCACTCATGTCTAGTAAAGCCTACCCTATGTCACTCATGTCTAATAAAGCCTACCCTATGTCACTCATGTCTAGTAAAGCCTACCCTATGTCACTCATGTCTAGTAAACCCTACCATATGTCACTCATGTCTAGTAAACCCTACCCTATGTCACTCATGTCTAGTAAACCCTACCCTATGACACTCATGTCTAGTAAAGCCTATCCTATGTCACTCATGTCTAGTAAAGCCTACCCTATGTCACTCATGTCTAGTAAAGCCTATCCTATGTCACTCATGTCTAGTAAACCCTACCCTATGTCACTCATGTCTAGTAAAGCCTATCCTATGTCACTCATGTCTAGTAAAGCCTATCCTATGTCACTCATGTCTAGTAAAGCCTATCCTATGTCACTCATGTCTAGTAAAGCCTACCCTATGTCACTCATGTCTAGTAAAGCCTACCCTATGTCACTCATGTCTAGTAAAGCCTACCGTATGTCACTCATGTCTAGTAAACCCTACCCTATGTCACTCATGTCTAGTAAAGCCTACCCTATGTCACTCATGTCTAGTAAAGCCTACCCTATGTCACTCATGTCTAGTAAAGCCTACCCTATGTCACTCATGTCTAGTAAAGCCTACCCTATGTCACTCATGTCTAGTAAACCCTACCCTATGTCACTCATGTCTAGTAAAGCCTACCCTATGTGACTCATGTCTAGTAAAGCCTACCCTATGTCACTCATGTCTAGTAAACCCTGTCACTCATGTCTAGTAAACCCTATGTCGCTCATGTCTAGTAAAGCCTACCCTATGTCACTCATGTCTAGTAAAGCCTACCCTATGTCACTCATGTCTAGTAAAGCCTACCCTATGTCACTCATGTCTAGTAAAGCCTACCCTATGTCACTCATGTCTAGTAAACCCTACCCTATGTCACTCATGTCTAGTAAAGCCTACCCTATGTGACTCATGTCTAGTAAAGCCTACCCTATGTCACTCATGTCTAGTAAACCCTGTCACTCATGTCTAGTAAACCCTATGTCACTCATGTCTAGTAAAGCCTACCCTATGTCACTCATGTCTAGTAAAGCCTACCCTATGTCACTCATGTCTAGTAAACCCTACCCTATGTCACTCATGTCTACTAAAGCCTACCCTATGTCACTCATGTCTAGTAAAGCTATGTCACTCATGTCTAGTAAAGCCTACCCTATGTCACTCATGTCTAGTAAAGCTATGTCACTCATGTCTAGTAAAGCCTACCCTATGTCACTCATGTCTAGTAAAGCCTACCCTATGTCACTCATGTCTAGTAAAGCCTACCCTATGTCACTCATGTTTTGCCATTCTTGCCTTGTTGACTATCTTCAAGTTCACTGGCTCTCAAGTGTCATTTCTTCACTGAAGTTCTCACCATGCTGTCTTGAGGCGATGACAGTGACCCTAACACAGACCTCATCTTGCTGTCCCAACCATGACATTTACACAGGCAGGCAGGGAGGGAGGGCAGGGAGGGAGGGAGGGCAGGGAGGGAGGGCAGGGAGGGAGGGAGGGCAGGGAGGGACACAAGGGGAGAGGAAGACAAGAGAGGAAGAGCTGTAAGAAGTGGACCTTCTCTTGAAAAGGGTTCAAAGTTGTGCAGGGAGCAGATGGAATGCTGCAGCTGGTCAGCCGCCTCTGATCTTTCTTCTCCGTGGGTGCACTTCTCACGTAGTGCCATGATGGAAATGATGTGGCAACCATGGTAATAGTTTTATTTATTTATTTTTCCATATGTGACCATCTGAACTAATAGGAGAACCACCACCACCACTACTACTACTACTACTACTACTACTACTACTACTACTACTGGTACTATTACTGCTACTGCTACCACCTAAGAGATCGACCACAATATAGCTAGTCAAATTATGGTAAATTGACTATTTATAGCACTTGTCTAATGTATCGACTAAGTGCTTTACAATGAATACCTGACATTCACACTCACATTCATACACTGACCGGGGTGGCAGCCATGCAAGGTGCTAATGTCGGGAGCAATTAGGGGTTCAGTGTCTTGCTCAAGCACACTTCAACGCGCTGCTGGGAGGAGCCAGCCTCGAACCGGGGACCTTGAGATTCCCAGGCAACAGCTCCACCGCAGCAGTAGCTCAGGAGGAGGATGGTTTATGTTTTTGTGTTGTTTTTTTGTCATAGGTGTGAAATCGTTTAAACTCTGAGAAAAGCCGATCAGTTGACTTTGGAGATGCCAGACGAGCCGTTTTGCTGGGGATTCAACTTTCACACTCAGAGTGGGCAAATCCAAAAGAAAAAATCCGGAAAGCTAATTTAATTAGAGTTATTGAATGTTAGGAACATGATAAGAGTGATATATGACCATTTTCATTTTTAACTGGGTTGACCATGCCTTTGATTAAATTGTGTCGTTTTAGCATGTGGATAGTATTGGAAACTATATTTTGCAGTAAAAGCGATACTCATTAAATGTATCTCTTCCAGTCTCACTAGAATAATGGAAAACATAAACAATTCCAGTAGGATGAAAGGATTTGTTAAAAAAAAAAATGCTGTAAGCTTGCAAAGCCGAATGAGGGAAGTGGACCATTGTGCATTGCTCACGCACGCACTTCGGAGAAACAGGTCTGTAGAAAGATGCTACTTCAATAAACCGTACTTAAATAAACCATACAATTTGTCAGTAGTTCTATAAAAAAATGTTCAATAAGGAAAGTTCAGGGCAATGTGATGACATTAACATTGAACTGTGAATGTCATTCTCAAAAAAATAAAATCTGGCCTATATTCTCTGCTTCACCGAGATACAGTCATGATTATGAAGCCCACTCGGTGTTCGCTAGGAGCACAAACACCTTGATGAATGTATCTCCGGCCATTAATGGCTGTATTCTCATGGGAAGCCTGGGTAATGTATTGAGATCCTAATGGAGACGGTGATTACAGGTTACCTCCAACCCGCAGAGACAGGATGTTGAAGAAGTCCTTCAGGGGGTCTGCAATTAGAAGCCTTGCTAATGTCCTGTGATCACATTAAGATGAATAGAAAATGAGCGTATTACATGTGATTTTGTTTTCTGTGCCTTTGCATCTCATCCCCGTCTTGTGTTAGGCAATTACTGTATGCTAATTTACACTGATGGGAATCAAACGCAGTTCATCGCTGGCATTTTGCTCGTCTCTCTTCCACCCAAAAATACTTGGCTGCTTACATTTGGAAGACTTTAGTATGAGCATCTTTTCTGTTTCGTTGGAGAGTAATAGAGAGGAACGAGAGTTATTTTTCAGACGGTACAACAGTCCACATGTCACAAATCTGCATTTTTTCCCCGTTCAGTTTTTTGTTTGGTTTTTGTTTGTTTTTTAAGGAAGGCTTTGGCGTTTTTCAACCAGATTTGTATCCTTACAGTGTCAGTAATAGCCTTCACCTTCCCTCAGTCTACCCAACAGGGAGAGCTCCCAGTTCATTAACGCTCCGTTGTGATGCGTTTCACATCACAACGCGTCACAACGGAGATGCGGAAGCTCTGCTCGAGATGCGGAATCTGCTTGTTGACTGTCGAGGCAGCTTCCAGGGCAGCGGCGGTTATTGTTTATTTTTATTTTTTCAAGTATGCGCACATCCATGGAGAATGCATCAAGAGCCTTAACGAGCCTTAATGACTTGCAGCTGGCGGGGGCGGAGTTTCTGCAGGCAGACAAACGGAGGATATTTCTCAGTGTGGAAAACGTATAGAGAAGGTAAACACTGCCCATCTGCTTATATTACCGAGATTATAATGATGCAAAGTGAGTTGATAATCAGCAAAACCTCCCTTTAATGTTTATTTATGATGGGGAGTCTCACTGAGAGGAATGCTCTCTTTTTCAGGAGTGCCCTTTTCACAGTCACACACATTCATAACAAGAGGCTGCCCAGTACAACCACAGTCTGATCTGCTGACCACTGAGCAGCTCCACTAGAGCGCTTGGGGTTAAGGGCCTTGCTCAAGGGCACCTCAGTGGTGGTAATGAGGGAGGGGCAAGCGCTGCTTTTTTACTTTCCCCACCAAGATGTATCCTTACCGGTCCCGGGGATTGAACCGACGCTTCTCTAACCTTCCAAAAAAAAAACATTTTAAAACATTACAAACTGGCTTAAGCTGTGTTCACACCGAGATATTTATTTTTCTCTCTGTCGCTCGATTCAACCCTTTGGAATCGCTCTGTCGCTGTGTTTAAATCGCTCGTCAACCGGCACAATAATTGACAGACATGTGGGGGCTATAACGTTACGCAATGTCATGATGTTTGTCCACTACGAGCCACCGTAGTTGTTTACAAGCTAAGCCTATCAGTGTGCTCCTAACGCAAGCTCTATACCGGTAGTACAAACTTCACTTCATGTCAGCTCTCAGCCTGTCAATCAGCTGTCAATGCGGTTTGTTACCACACAATAAACCAGCGGTTTGTTCCAAGCCAGTGTGATCCTTGACTCACTCTCACACGGCAGCCAATCAGCAATGAACAGCGAGCGACTGATGCCAGTGAAATTTCGCTCGAGTTGGGATATTTCATCTCGGGCGACGAGCGAATTTTCACACTATCGCTCTGTCTCTGTCGCTCGGGCGGCCAGCGATTTTTCTCCCGGTGCGAATATACGCTCAATCGCTCGTTTGCATTGACTTTGTATGTAAACTCGATGCCGGCGAAAAACTTTCATAGGTCGGTGTGAACGCAGCTTTAGTCGTAACTGCAGAAGCAAGCCCTCTGTTCTGCACCCGGGCCAGTACTGTGAACACTGGTTAGTGTGAAGAAAGGACAGATGCAACACATTGAGCAGCTGCAGGTTGACAGGCATGGCTTTCCATTAGGATGTTGTCATGGAGCCAAAGACCTTCTCATTTTCACTGAACAAGCTCTGAATGATGAATCTGCCTTTTCTGTTCAGCCGTGTGACAAGCTGTACCTCTCACAATCTGCTGCCACATCTCTGGATATATTACTGCAAACACAATCCAAATACAGCTATCTTTATGCAATCTGCTTTTGTTTTACTCTATAGTATTCCCATGATGTCGCAAGCATTTTCCTACCAATATGGCGCTACAATAAACACAGCTCATTGGCTGTTTGTGTCATTTGATTGTAATCACCTGTTAATTGATTACAATCACTACAATAATTGTCCTACCAAGATGGCCGTGTGGTGATGTAGCCGAATACTATCAATACAGTACGGTATGTTAAAAGTAAATCTAGCAATCTTCCACACAAAAAAAAAGACTTCCGGGGATGCATGTGTGCAACAAAACAGCTTGGATTTGGGGAAATGATAAAAATCTGCGTAATCAGTCCCTGCCTGAGCCAATGCCTAACAATGTGCAGTTTCAGATTGACTGGCCAACCACTACATGTTAGTCAGCTAGGCTTTCAGTCACTCAGTGACGTAGTAGGCTACGTGAACAGGTAGACAATATAGCAGCAATGATTACTTTGTCAGGTACTGAGATTTATCGCCCATACCACCCCCCCCCACACACGCAAACACACACACACACACACACACACACACACACACACACACACGTGTTCAACTCTCCTACCAGCGAGCCTTCAGTTGCACAAACTAAAACTAAGAAGTCTGCTAATTATTACCATTACAGTCATTTGCTTTGTGACATAATGATCTCCCTATTTCCGTTGTACCTCTGCTCTCAGATCAGCTAGCCGACTCATTTATTTCTATTGTGAAAAGGTGACTTTATTGTCAGTTAAAGGCCACTTTTGCAATCACAAGAATTGATTGCAAAAAACAAAGTTCCCTGCCAAACTTGCAATGGCTTTAAAAAAAAAATGTAATTTAGCAGTAATCAAGTCTAATCAGAACACTTCACTCAATGCAGTGACATGCTGGATGGAGGTGGACTGGCTACTTTTTTCTCTCTCTCTCTTTTTTTAACAGAATAGGGAAATCAATTGTCACTGACGTCAAGGCTGGTTAACAAGAGATCTAATCCCAAATCAGCTTTGGCTTTT
The DNA here is from genome assembly GCF_964638095.1 of Poromitra crassiceps. Taxonomy (NCBI): domain Eukaryota; kingdom Metazoa; phylum Chordata; class Actinopteri; order Beryciformes; family Melamphaidae; genus Poromitra; species Poromitra crassiceps. The sequence goes on from NC_139652.1 coordinate 8,677,999, forward strand.
GGATAAGTGAATGGCGTTCAGGGTGACCCGGGCCAATAATCCTGTCTGGATCAGCACTCCTCCTGGAAGAGGCGATAAGTGCGGGTCAGGACCTCCCTGCTCCCATCTTAATTCCCTCTGAACTATTTAAAATTGATCCTTCCATATATTCTGTGAGCCAAGTCTGCGCTCGTCACTGCGACGTCCATCTTTAAAGTTCTCCAAAGTATTCTGTCAGGGCGCTGTATGCCCTACATATCCTGTGCTGCTGCCATCTCTATTCATTTTACCACACGGCCTTATCCGCTCATTTACAGACTGCTATCTAACAGTCGATCATTTCCATCGCTTCCTACCATAGTAGCTTCCTCAAGGCTCTCCAAATGTGTTACAGGGGTGACATTCAAAAAACACAAAAAAAAACACTAATTACTTATTCCTTCTCTAACTACTTTCTACAAGTGCTACTCTCTTCCTTCAAAAGGTCTTAGCTGTCATAGACTGTGTTGCATAGTTGATTTCTCTACTGATCGAATGTGAGATTGTAAGTCGCTTTGGATCAAAGCGTCTGCTAAATGACATCATGTAATGTAATGTAACATCAAGTTCAAGTTCAAGTTCAAGTTTATTCATATGTCCCAGAAGGGCACTTTGGGTTGCAGCAGAGCAAAAAACAAAACAGTCATAAAATCACACAAGACTCGAAATAAAAACATGAAAACAAAGTGCAGACACAAATAGACCATAAAACTATAAAAACCATAAAAGACCATAAAACCATAAAAACAAAATGGAGACACAATAGACCACGACATAGTGCAAAGTAAGTTCAGTTCAAAAGTGCCAGTGTAGTTTAAAGTGCATTAGAGACCGATAAGTGCAAAATGCAAGGCAGTCTAAGAAGGAGACTTAGCCACACAGCGCTACATATTACAGAAAGTAAATGCTACAATATAACTATTGTATGGTAGAACATAAATAAATAAAAACATCAAATGGATGTTACATTACTGTATGTTCTCTTAAGTAGCATTTAAAGCTCGGATCGAAGCAGGCACAAAGGAATTCCTATATCTATTTTTCTTGGCCAAGGGAGCACGAAGACGAAGGCCAGATGGAAGCAGCTCATATTCAGAGCACAGCGGATGGGCATTGTCTGAGCAGATAGCCCTTGCTTTTTTCAGCAACTGCAGGTTGAAAATGTGGTCTAGGCTCCTAAAATGGATTCCGGCATGTCTGACAGTACTGAGAATTTAAATGATGCCAGAAACTACCAGGTCGACTGAAAAGCCATCAAAGTCATATAAGTGATTATGCTGAACTTTGGTAGAACATATTGATTTTTAGTGCGTATACCTTTGAAGCCTGGGTAAACCCAGCCTCCACGTGACCTCCATATACTATCAGTCACGTACGTAGAGTCTGGCGGACTGGGGGTTGAGAATGTTTTCAGGGGAAGGGAGAGGGGCGGGAGTACCTCCCTTGATAGACAACTCCATCAGCCAACCACCAGCCAACATGACAGACAACCTGTCTGTCTATATGTGACAGACAACCTGTCTGCCTGCATCCAGTCACTGTCTGTACGTGACAGACTGTCTGTCTGTCTGTCTGTCTGCATCCAGCCACTGTCTGTACGTGACAGACTGTCTGTCTGTCTGTCTGCATCTAGTCACTGTCTGTACGTGACAGACTGTCTGTCTGAATCCAGTCACTGTCTGTACGTGACAGACTGTCTGTCTGCCTGTCTGTCTGTCTGCATCCAGCCACTGTCTGTGCATGACAGACAACCTGTCTGCCTGCATCCAGCCACTGTCTGTACGTGACAGACTGTCTGTCTGCATCCAGTCACTGTCTGTACGTGACAGACTGTCTGTCTGCATCCAGCCACTGTCTGTACGTGACTGTCTGTCTGTCTGCATCCAGCCACTGTCTGTATGTGACAGACAGATAACCTGTCTGTCTGTCTGCATCCAGCCACTGTCTGTATGTGACAGACAGATAACCTGTCTGTCTGTCTGTCTGCATCCAGCCACTGTCTGTATGTGACAGACAGATAACCTGTCTGTCTGTCTGTCTGCATCCAGCCACTGTCTGTATGTGACAGACAGATAACCTGTCTGTCTGTCTGTCTGCATCCAGCCACTGTCTGTATGTGACAGACAGATAGCCTGTCTGTCTGTCTGTCTGCATCCAGCCACTGTCTGTATGTGACAGACAGATAACCTGTCTGTCTGCCTGCATCCAGTCACTGTCTGTACGTGACAGACAACCTGTCTGTCTGCCTGCATCCAGCCACTGTCTGTACGTGACATACAACCTGTCTGTCTGTCTGTCTGCCTCCAGCCACTGTCTGTACATGACAGACAACCTGTCTGTCTGTCAGCATCCAGCCACTGTCTGTACGTGACAGACAACCTGTCTGTCTGTCTGCATCCAGCCACTGCCTGTACGTGACAGACTGACAACCTGTCTGTCTGTCTGCCTGCATCCAGCCACTGCCTGTACGTGACAGACAACCTGTCTGTCTGTCTGCCTGCATCCAGTCACTGTCTGTACGTGACAGACAACCTGTCTGTCTGCATCCAGCCACTGCCTGTACGTGACAGACTGACAACCTGTCTGTCTGTCTGCCTGCATCCAGCCACTGCCTGTACGTGACAGACTGACAACCTGTCTGTCTGTCTGCCTGCATCCAGCCACTGTCTGTACGTGACAGACAACCTGTCTGTCTGCATCCAGCCACTGTCTGTACGTGACAGACCTGTCTGTCTGTCTGCCTCCAGCCACTGTCTGTACGTGACAGACCTGTCTGTCTGTCTGCATCCAGCCACTGCCTGTACGTGACAGACAACCTGTCTGTCTGTCTGCATCCAGCCACTGCCTGTACGTGACAGACCTGTCTGTCTGTCTGCCTCCAGCCACTGTCTGTACGTGACAGACTGTCTGTCTGTCTGCATCGAGCCACTGCCTGTACGTGACAGACTGTCTGTCTGTCTGCCTCCAGCCACTGTCTGTACGTGACAGACAACCTGTCTGTATGTCTGTCTGCCTCCAGCCACTGTCTGTACGTGACAGACAACCTGTCTGTATGTCTGTCTGCATCCAGCCACTGTCTGTACGTGACAGACGACCTGTCTGTATGTCTGTCTGCATCCAGCCACTGTCTGTACGTGACAGACAAACAACCTGTCTGTATGTCTGTCTGCATCCAGCCACTCTCTGTACGTGACAGACAAGCTGTCTGTATGTCTGTCTGCATGCAGCCACTGTCTGTACGTGACAGACTGTCTGTCTGTATGTCTGTCTGCATGCAGCCACTGTCTGTACGTGACAGACAGACAGACACAGGCATCTGTCACGTTGAAACCCTCAAAGTGAATCAAAGCCAGCCGTGGCAGCAGCCCCTGGGCGTTTGAGTGTGTCATCTAACCGTCTCTCTCCATCTCTCTCAGCCTCGTCACTTTGCACCTTCTTTTGGGAGAGAAACTGGAAAGTATAACGCTTAAAGACGTCAACACAGACACAATCTGCGACGCCACAAACACCGCAATGCATTAGGCTCACCTTAACTGTCCTGAGGAGGCCGTTTGAGAACAGGACAGCGTGTGACAGCCTGGAGTACCACCAGGGAAAGAGATTGGATCAATATGAAGTGAAATCAGAGAGGCTGTTACCCCCACAGCAAGGAAACGATGCCCTTTGGCTTATGCATTCAAGCCAGAGAGCTTTTACTGATGCATGTTTTTAGAATGTCCATAGAAGAGGCTTTTCTCAGCGAGTGTCATGTCAAAATATCCACAGCATCAGTGCAAGTTGGCACCCGTGTGTTGCTACCTCATGGAACAGGGTGACAGCATTGATTTGGGTTGAAGACAGGGTGCCACGGTGCAACCTCAAAGTTACAGACTCCATCCCTAAAAGCACAATACTGTCTCTTCTTGTTGAAGTCTCCTTGAAGAGAGAACTCAACCGTTAACTGCTCCAGCAGGCGCAGAGGTGCTATGTAACAAAGTAAAAAATACGTCATTACTGGTACTCATGTATGATTGCCAAGTATCTGTACTTTACTCAAGACTTTTGACGTGGATAGTACGGTACTTCATAATGTTATTTCTCAAGGGGGGGGGGATCATCTCCCTTCATCTGTCACAAACCATACTGTAGGTGAAAAACTAAATATCAAGGAAGCCTATATTCCTTTTTTATGACACGTCTTTCTTTAATACTCTGTTCTGATTGGTCGATCATGGCATTCTACGGCCTGTTATTTCAATCAATATCATCAGCTATATTACATTTCACCTGTATCATTCTGATTGATATTAAATGAATTAAAATGGCACTAGGCTATATGATGGGTGATATATGTCCATGTAGATAGCCTAGAGCCGCCGCACATCTCATGAAATCATAATTAGCCTATAGCAGAAGCAAATAGAACTGGACAGATAGCAAGCCCTGTTCCATATCTACCGTGCATATATCAATAGCAAGCAACTCAAATCACAAGAGACATTATTAGCCCTGGCTGTGCATAGGAGGAACAGCCTACAATTTAATTCCAAGGGCTCTCACTATTATCTCGCCAGATAAGGACGGTCTGGGGGATTAAAAAAAGTTCTGTCCTTAGCCTTACAAACTCAATAGAAGAGTGCAGCGGGCACTCCAGACAGATACAAACTGATGAGGCAACCGCAGAGTCTAGCTCCCCCAGCTGGTTCATGCGTGAAGTTGCGTGCAGCACTTTGAGAACGATAAAGCTCGAGACGATTATTGATGCCGTCTGACATTCAGACTGAATCGTCAACTCATAAACTCATTTCCTCTTCTAGTCTGAGATTGCAGTCACTTCGGAGGATTTCTATGAGGGGCGGGATTCCCTATAACCAATCACTAGAGACCAAGGTGTCCACAGCAACCAGCCAATCAGCGGCCGTGATTGGATTTTCAACCGGAGAAAAAGCTTTTGCGCATGACGATGCCAGACCAAGCACAGCCAAATCCACAACGGTGGGTGTGGCTTCGAAGGTCTGGAGCCAGGCTAGTCTTAAATGTCAATATGACAACTTTGACCATTTTCATTTGTTTTTATTGGCTCTCTTGCATAACCTACACTTTAGTGATGATTAGATCTTCAAGCGCTTAATACAATCTGTATGAATTAAAAAAAAAAAACGGAAGGACTACTACACCCCAAACAACTTAACAAGTTGTGTGGGCAACGTGTGGGTGGGGGGAGGGCATTTTTGTTTTTTTAATATATCATATTTTACCCCACCTAAATTTTGAACGGTAGCTTTGGTTCCTAAGTAGTCGTGTAATAAGTGGGATAATGTACGCAGAATAAACTCCTTCAGGGTGATGTTTCAAGACCCTGATCAAGTCCTGATCAGCCTGCCGGGTTTATTTCACTATAATGAGCGCCTCACTGTACATCATCCCTTCCGTATTCCTTTGTACATATATTTCTAAAACTTACAAATATTAATCTCAAATACTGTGTGTGAACATCTTCATCCAGGCTCTTATCCAGAGGCTAAAACTGACACTCAGAAGGCAAATGCAAAGTATTTATCATAGTTAGATGATCCCAACTGACATTCTCTTTCAAAGCTCTCATTAAATGTGCTGCTTTAATTCATTTTGAGTGCTTATTAAATCCTGCTGCTTTAATGCGGTAATCCTTCACGATCTGTCTTTGACAAACTAACTGTCACTGTCTCCTCCTCACTGTCCCCCGTTTCCTCCTCAGTGTCCCCCGTCTCCTCCTCACTGTCCCCTGTCAAGACAATCTGTCTGTCACTGCCACTGTCTCCTCCTCAGTGTCCCCTGTCAAGACAAACTGTCTGTCACTGCCACTGTCTCCTCCTCAGTGTCCCCTATCAACCACTCTTTCATCCCCAGCCCTCCACGTTGCTCTCACTCCCTGTCTCCAGCCCCTGCTCACTTCTCCCAGGCCATCTTCTTTCCTTCAACTCTCCAGTCCTGCCATCCTCTACCCATCCATCAGATGTCCTGCAACTGCCCCTCCTTTCCTCATCACCTGACTGCCCCACCATAGACGTATAAAAAAAGGTCACTGTGACATCACCCATTGGTTTTAAAGCCTAGAGCAGAGGTTCCCAACCTTGTTTGGCTTGTGACCCCACTTCCCCAGACATTCACATTTCGCTACATCGGTAATATCATCAATGACATTATCAGAGACATCATCAATGGTGTCAGAGTTTATTCAGAGAATTCTGACTTTAAAGGAGGACTTACCTCCAAAACACTTTTTTTCAGCTTTTAACCAATATATATGACTTTGGGGGTGATGTGTGAAGAATTCTGGTCAGAATTTCCACATTTGACACCAAACTGTTGCCATTTTACCATTTGTATCATTTTTCAGCAGCATATCTGGCATAAGCGCCCTCTAAGGGTCAAAGACTGCTTTTTTTTTTTTCTCAAATGAATGGGATATTTGACACGTCATGACGTCATGGTGAACCAAAGACTATGGGATTTCAAGATAATTACTCCCCTACCCCCCCTGTACCCTTTCGGCTCCTCAGAACTCCAAGCCTATTCCTATTGAAGTTTGCTCTTAAAATACTGAACCAAACGTCGTCAAAGTTGGCACATGTCTTAATTATAGTTAGTTTCCCGCTGAATGTGTCACTACTTTATTAATATCTTACCTGAATAAGCTCGAATGATGATGTATATATTATCAGTCCGAGTTGGAAGCAGCTGTCTCCAGCCCAGCCAGGCGGGAGAGAGTCCTACTGTAAACCTCATGCACTAGCTCCAAGCTCCGCGGGCGCGCGCAGCAGAGCAGAGCTCTCTGTGCTCTGAGAGTAGAGAGAGCAGTCTGATATTTCCGCAAACAAATATGGTCGCAGTTTAGCGCACATGTAAAATATAACGCTATACTACGACGTGACAACGTGACAAAGCTTCTCTAAACACATCGGCTACTATCATTTCCCTGCATCCCTCCTACTGAGATTATATCGGTAATGATTTTGGACAGACTGAATGCGCGGAGGAGAAGGAGAGATCTGCAGCTCTGCCCTGAGTAGCCCTGAGAGACACTCGCCTCGCTCCGACTACTGTGCCCGTCTGTGAAAAGCGTCCTGTCCAGTCGCACCTTCGCAAACAGATGCGGGATTCCCTCAATCCTGTACCCAATCTCAGACTGTATTCTCTAAATCGCACACCAGCTATTTCTGTCTGTTTGTTTGTTGCTCCGTGAGGTTACAAGCGCCCCATGCATGCAACAGGCTGTTTCGCCAGCCGGGGTCTGGCAGGAGGGAGGAGGCGCAGGCAGCCTGCACTGCGCTGAGAGGAAAAAACTTTTGCACAACTTTTAACAACAATCACGAAAAGCCCCCAAACTAAAATGAAAAAGGGACTATATGGCAACTTGGACGAGGGAATGACGTAGAGAAATCTCGCATTGTGTTACCCCAGAACGGGGGGTTTGTCGTATTGTGCGGTGTGCTGCTGTAACGAGCCCATGCCACTTTGCTCTCGTAACGTAGTTCAACACACTGCCATAGAGTTACATGCAGAAAAATAATTAAATTTCTAGTTCGCCACTGAATTACCAAATTGATATAACTTTCAACCATTTTGAGCAAAGCTCTTTCCATACAGGCCACCAGCGTTGGCTAATTGTTGATATTTATACAGATATGGCCCCTCTCAAATAAATTATTTTTGAGGCAATAGGCAAACTGTAATGGCGTCGATTTCCGAAAAAAAATCTGGACTTCAACACAGCCAAAGAGTCCAGTATAGACAAGAGCATATGTCATTTCTTGGTTTTTTCCATAGGTATTTTCAAATCACTGTTCTAATACATATCTAGGGGGTAAGTCCTCCTTTAATCTCAGAATTCTGACATTAATCTCAGAATGCTGATTTTTTTCCTCAGAATTCTGATTTAATCTGAGAATTCGGACATTAAAAGAGAATTCAGTTTTTTTACAACCTGGACCTTATTTTCGGCTCCCAATCCATATAATTCATGTACAGTATGTATCTCCGTATGTATGTACTGTATCTCTGTTTCCATTCTCTTGGCCACTGTCGGCCTGACAGCATTCGTATTTGGCAGAAGTCCCGAGCAGAAGGTGACAAGGCCGGATATTTTAATTAGGTTATTATGGCCAATTAAATAGCCAAAAACGGACAATTAGTGATAAAACACACACACACACACACACACGCACACACACACACAGTGATTGCATGTTCCAACGGGCATCAGGACTACAGTACTAGTTCACTCCTTTGATCGCTGTCAGATGGTTAAGTCAAGTTGCATGTGTTTCATGTCTTCCTCTCTAGCTTCTGAATCCTGTTCTCTTGTCCCGGAGATGATTTGGACCTTGCCTGTGTATTGGTCTAGGGATGCCACGGTGTGAACATTTTAACACCGAATAATAAGCACGTGACGTCACCGGTATTACCAGTTACACCGGGAAATGTAAACAATAGGATTGTTAGTTCCTACTAGTGCATGTTGTTCCCGGGAGCAATAACAGGGAGACACCAGTCGGGTATCCTTAGCAGCAGCTAGACTAGAGCGAACGTTACGTTATATGTATGTTGATAATACAAGTTTTAAAGTAAGCAAGAGTCTATGCTTTAACCGTCCATTCTGTAGGTTCATAGAGACAAGACTCTGCTGCTGTTTAAAGTACTAACGTTAGCATGGACGCTCACAGTCATACAACACTGGCTGCATCACAACTCATGGCTGCATCTGACTCGAGACAACTTTTCAGACGCCCGTGGAGACAATCTTTCTCAAAAGAAACTGACGTTAGCGACACATCTGGAGACTTTTTCTGACATGGGATTAACGATACCAGCAAGCAGCAGTAAGCAGGCACTGACTGAATGCTGGTAAGTCCTCCCTCCCTCCCACTAGCATTGATGCTAAGTTAGCATCGACTTTTCGCTGTGGAAAAAAAGGCACATTTCCAGAGATGGCCCGCAGTGACAACAGTATGCACACGCATGCAGGCTTAGCTAAGGGTCTTACCTACATGTGTATGAGGAGGGCATCATTTGTGTTCATAAGATGTATAGCGTTAACTAAAGTTAGTTGCTGGTCTAACCAGAACAGCGGAGCCACACTGCAGCCGAGAGGGAGCGCTTGTAATTTACACTGGCGCACGCTGAAACTGCGGAGTTTTCCTTTCAATTCTTCCTCCATAAAAACAAAAGGTGTTAGCGGTGGGCACGTTATGTAATCGGTGTATGTCTCACCACCGGGGAACAACGAATACCGCGACAAGCCTATATTGGACTTTTTGATTCTTGTTTGCTCGTTGTCAGATAGTTTTTTTTGTTGTTGTTTTTGTTGCCAGTTTGGACTGCCTTCTGTGGTTCTGCCTCACTCAGTGAGGTGGTCAAGCAGGAAGTAACGCAGGTGTAATCAATAGCATTTAATGCGGGCACCTGGCACTGGAACACCTAAACGGAATGGAAGCATAATTAATGGTATTAGTTACAGCTGCTTTACTTCCTGCTTTTACCACCTCAAAACGGTTGCTGTGAAATGGGTCAATTCCTTCTTTCATGGCGGCTTGTCCTGGTTTGATGACCTTTGCATGACCCTAACACAGGAGTCCCAGGTCAGTTCACACGTATAAATATAAACAAACAAACATGACAACGATTAAATTAGACCGTGGTTTTCCATCTCTTACTCCCTTTGGGATGGGCTTCTATTGAAGCAGCTCGCCAGAGCGAAAGATCAGAAGTTCCCCCGTTTCACACCACTTTCAGCCACTTTGGCTTTGTTGTGCTGGCCAGGCGTGCAGAACCTGCTCACTGAGGCCATCTGAAACACATCTCCTGGGGACGTGTCCAGGATCCGTGTAATGCATGGCATGCCAGTCACACGTGTAGCCTCTCTCTCTCTCTCGCTTATGTTTCATGTGCCGTGTTCAATACCCACTGAGATACTCTGGGGCTTTCTGTCTTCCTCAAGTGCTATGATTTCCAAAAGTTAGAGTCAGTTAGAGTCATAAACACTTTTTCACCACATAATCATCCATCCATAATCATCCATCAACCTCACTGTCCCCCCTGCCCGTCTGTCCACCATGGGGGCAAGAGCATTCAGCCGCTCTGCCCCTCGCCTCTGGAACTCCCTCCCCCCCGACATCAGGAACATCGACGCCATCAACTCATTCAAAACAAACCTCAAAACACACCTGTTTAGGCAGGCGTATCTCTGAGACACATTCCCGTTGGTTGCTCTGCTGCAAGCTCTGTGCTTTTTTTTTCTGTCATGTAATTTAACTGTTTTGATTGTATTTTTGTAACTGTTTTTACTTGTTGTACGGCGACCTTGAGTGCCGTGAAAGGCGCCTTATAAAATAAATGTATTATTATTATTATTATAATACATGTATAGGAATTTTACTACATTTAAATTGACAGCTTACACCTTGAGTTTCGCCCTACATACTGCTGCATGGTTCAAGGAACTCTCATACATTAACATTGCAAAGTCCAAAACACACAATGGACAGTAAACTACCGTATAGGCTACTATATATTACAAATAATGTGTGTTCTCTCTGCTTCTTTCACGGCCTGCATCCCCCCCCCCACCTAACGTCACTTTGCAGCTGGACTTCACTCGTTACTTAAAAGTATTTTAGCTGCTCCTTCTACCAGAACTTTACCATTAGATTACTCTTGCTAACTACATCGTGCACCACTTGGACTGTAACTCATATTTAATTGAATGCTTATTTAACTCGGACTGTAAATTCATGTAAATTCAATGTAAATTCATATTTTATGCCTACTGAACACTCCTCCACTTGTGTATATCTATTGGACTGCACTTGCAACGTTGTGATTGTCTTTTTGTTTGTTTTTCCTATTTCTTTATCTGAATATTGATCTGAACGCTACGCTGCATAATGACACTAAGACTAATTCCTCGTATGTAATCTTGCATATTGTGGCAATAAAAGTGATTCCCATTCTGATTCAGGATTCAGATTGGGCCCCACCCACCACCCTTTCTAGAAAGAGACAGCATAGAGCTTGTGTGAGCCCTCACCTCCATGGGGCGTTCTTCAGAAAGCACAACAGATTTGAGTCAAGAGGCAGCATGGTGGAGACACTGATTGGAGGCCAGAGCAGGAAGGGGACAGCACAGATTGCTAACCTGCGTGTGCAGATGGCGTGGTGTCAGTGTCTCGGCTTGTCTCTCGCTCAGCGTGATACGTGTTCTCGGCAGGCAGCGGTGGCAGACTGGCCAAACGTAAGAGGGGCAGGCGGAGCTGAATCACATTACGCCCGGCCAGAGAGCCAAGTGGCACGTCCGGACCCGTGGAAGTACCGGTCGCCTGGTTGTAATTCTGCGGGACGGAAGAAGGTATAAACATCCATCTAATAGACATGCACAAGAAATACCTGAGCTTCTCTGGAAATCTATTTGACTAAACATTGATTAATTATACCAAGGCCAAAAGGCCAGTGCCATGGATGCCCTGGAGTGTGGCCGTAATGCCCCTTCAAAAATGAACTCTCCGTGAGGCCAGATTGGCATGCCCTGTTTTGAACTGTTGTTCACCTCAAAAGAAAAGTTGCGGATGTCCTCATTTAACATGCGACGCAGCAAATAAACAAAAACACCATCAGTAGCCTGCATATGAGGCATTTTGATTTGATCATCTTTATCTCCAACATGAAAAAAGAAGTTTAAAGCAAGAAAAAAACAAAAGCAAAAAAAAACAGATAAAAACAAAAACAAAATAATAATAATACAATAAGCTCAATAGGCAAACTATCATAATCAACACAAATTAAACATTATACGTCCGAAAAGGAGTAGATAGAATTATTCACAAAATGTATTGCTACCCCTTTCTCACCATCCAAAAACTCATCATTCATACTAATGTATATCTATATACACATACATACCAATATGCAGACGCTGTGAAGCATTTAGGGAACCTCTGTAAATTGTAGCATCTACCGAGCAGACAGCTGTGAGGTGTTTCGGGAACATCTGTAATTTGTAGCTATAGAAAATAATCTGGGTCAGACTTACGTTATTGTGTGTTACTGGACATCCAACTAACTTTGCAGTCTGAGCCATCTCACATTATGCTGCATCACACTGCAGCACTTCATTTCTCTATCAGAATATTTACTTTGTTGAGGGAAAATTACTGAAAATAGGATTTTAATATTTAACCATTGGTTTTTGACCTTGGTGGTGCCCAAAAATGTTGGCCATGATGCCCAAAAAAGTTTATATTTATCAAAGACCTAAGTGGCCTTGCTCTAAACGCAAGGCCACGCACACCAACACACAGACAAAAACGGTGTTCCATCAGGAGACGCACACCAACACACGGACAAAAAAAAAATTGTTCCTCCAGGAGACGGACACCAACCAGGCCCGGTTTTACAGGGGTGCAAATGCACGCATTGCACCCTTATTTTAATTGTCTGCATGCTCAGTTGAAAAAAAAAAAAAAAAAAAATGCTGCACCTGTTTATAATTGCACCAGCAATTATAATTGTTGTTTTTCTTTGTTCTTTGATGTGAATTTATGGCTTTTTGGCACCTATATGTAACCTTTTAAGGTTGAGATAATTGTATTATCATTATATGGTCCAAATATTTCAGTAAAGCACTTGAAACACTTGAAATATTCTTGCTTGGCTGGTATCGTTCTACCTGAAATGATGGTAAAATGCATTATTTTTAGTAAAATAACATGTCAAATTTTTCGGGCGGCCCGTGCATGTGCCCCCATCCTATCTAGGATGCATCCCTAGTCATCTTGTTCTGGAACCGGCCCTGACACCAACACACAGACAAAAAAAATGGTGTTCCTCCAGGAGACGCACACCAACACACAGACAACAACAAAAATCCTCCAGGCACGCTTCACGCATCAAAGGCCTAACAAGTCATTCATCACACCGCCCCCTAGGGAATTAAAAAAAGCAGTGCAGTTGCTCATCTATCGCTGCCGAGGGAGATAGTTACCCCTGAAAGCCATCTAATGAGGACGCAACGGCTATTTGGATGCCAAAGCAGTCCTAATACCACAAATATATCAGCTTTAAACATCCGAATTTACAACCATTTGACTTTCCTCCTCTTAAACTCTGAAAGGTTTATTACTCTTTCAGTGGCAGAGCTTATCTTTCTCTCGGGGGGACTTCTCCCCTTCCCTTCAGGGCTTACAGTGACTCCACACATTAAATTAAAAGTTACTACGGTACGGTATGGGGCTGAAAGTCACATCATCAACTTATATTTTGACATCTTCCATAATGGAAGGTGTAGAAGGCATCCTTGTCCCGGTCAGCATTTTATAGGCCTTGCTTGGTTATGACCTTACAAGACTGAACGACATGGGACGTGAACAGAGCAATTCTGCATGACAATGACAATGCAGTTAGACAGACAATGCTGGGCTGACAGTACATGTAGTCCTCACATACTGTATGAAAAGGCCAGCGTCTTGCTTCCCCCGTGTTGAGAACATTGCTGTTGCCGTGTGTCTGCTGGGCTTTCTTCATGTTCCAGTCAACGGGAACAGCAGCGTGCGTTCTTCACCAAGCCAAGGCTGAACCGCAATTACCAGATCGAAATGACGGACTGGAAGACATCGTCAGAAGGAAACTCTGTCGGAGGAGAAAAGCCGAAGCCCGGCGCGTCCAGACATGGCCAGTCTGCGAGGGGGATGTCAGGCTTGAAATGTCAGGTCCTGATCTGGGCAGGCGGTGAACTCTGGAGGAGGCACGTCAGGTTATGCAAACCAAGCGCCGCAGATTCCCCCAGCAGTTGAATGTCACAGACACACTCCAACAAGCTAAATGTGAGACACATCGCTGTCCCTTCCTATTACCGGGACTGGAGTCCAGGAAACAATTTGACACAGAGAATCAATCATTGAAACGTCTGTAACCGTAGTGTTTTTTGAAAGTGCTCAGTTGTGTTTTCTTCTTTATTATATAGCTAGATCTGACTGTTTTGCTTTACCGTTACATCGCCTACAGCCTAATGTCCACTAGCTCCGTACCGGCTCTCGGAACGGAATTCAATGTACATTGGCTGCGTCACTACCTTGCGTCGTTCCGCACTCAGCTCCATGCTTCTCCGTCAACATAATTAATTTATTAACATAATTAATATAATATAATAATATTGCATTACCACACTTGTCAGAGGCAAGCGGGTCTGTGAGAAACACACCAGATGCGGAAAATGAACAGAGCGGCAGGAACTGCCGTACGGGTTCCGGATGGCTTCCTCACGGGAAACCGTTTAGTTTGAACAAGTAAAACTATTTTTTACAAGCATTTTATGAAATGTCTATGGTAAAGTAAATGTCTATGGTAAAGTAAATGTCTATGGTAAAGTAAATGTCTATGGTAAAGTAAATGTGTATGGTAAAGTAAATGGTGGATGAAAATCTCTGGTACCATGCTGAAGCAGGAAGTGACGTTCACTTTGGCTCTCTATTGACATTGTGATGTCATAGACCATTGGTTTATATATATATATATATATATATATATATATATATATATATATATATATATATATATATATATATATATATGTGCATGTATGTATGTATGTATGTATGTATGTATATATGTGTGTATGTGTGTGTGTGTGTGTGTGTGTGTGTGTGTGTGTGTGTGTGTGTGTGTGTATACAGTATATGTAAGGGTTAATGCACGACGAGGTGTCCATTATCACTTTTTAAGGGACGACGCGAGAAGCGTGAACCGGTCCGAGGCGCCATTATGGGCTTGGACCAAACCATGTCATGCTAGCTTGTCATGAAGGTAGCTATTGCATGGTTAACCAAATTTTATTTGATATCTGGAGAAAAATGCTGGTATCCGCAGTGGAAGTGGTCCCTGGGAAACCTGGTCTGAAAAGTTTGATGACAGACACTGATGACGGTGATGTCATAAACTGACATTGTGACATCATCAGTGATGTCATAGGCTGAATTGTGATGTCATCAGTCATGTCATCAATCATTCCCTGCTGAGGTTATACATTGGACAAACTCTTGCTCGCAAGACTGCAGAAAGGGCACAGGCGTGCTAAGAGCATGAGTTGGAATGAGTTTGGTCACAGTCACACCCAAAAAAGTGTGTCCACGCCGGCGCATCGTCTCCAGAGTCTCCACCTTAGAAATGAGTGTGCAAAGTGCGACACATTTCTAGTATCTCATGACTACTATAATAAGGGGCAGGGGTTCCGAGGGGCGCACAATTCTTCAACTGCTTCAAGAAATGACCATGAGACCTAGAAATGAGCACACAATCATCCTGACCGCCAGTTATTTACCATGAGAAGCCATCAGTGTCATTTGACATTCAATCTGGCATCCCCACTAATATATCTCCCTGGCATTTTGAAAACAGCTGTACTGATTTAATCAATAATATGCAAATATACTGTCGATTTTGCACAATTTTGGACCTGCTCAAGAGAAAAGCATTACAAACAGAACTCATGGCCTTACTCATGGCCTTGGCTATGACTTGATTATGATTGATATTGTTCCAAAATAGGTGCAAATAAGGAAATAACATTACCGGCTAAACACTGTTGGGCTAATGCACTTCCTAAATTGAATAAGAATACCACAGTGTAATTTCAGGCATCCGGGGTCTATATTTATCTATAAACAACAGGCACGAAAACATAGAATAAACACCAAGGTCTGGCTGAGAACTAGAAAATACATCGATTTTTACATTCATTAAGACTTGTAATTTAGGAGGTGAAAACTGAAAACATAACAAACCTGGATGTAAACCAAACAACCACTCTCAAATACTCACGCCTAGTCTTTCTCAGAGGCACCGCAGCCAAATAAATCCCTTAATGGATAATTTGACAAATAACGCTAAGAGCGAGTCAATCTTAAGCTACAGATGAACTGAACAATACATTCAACATGAAGCTCACAGGTTACACGTCAACTAGTCAAATTGCATTGCCTGCGACATGAATTCTTGAACCGGTGAACCACAAATATTGGCTGCCTTGAGCAAGTGTAGTCATTTTCTAAGCAACACGAAGTCGTAGGGCAAACAAACAGTGTTGATGGGTATATGGGTAATGGCTTCAGAGTGACATGGAGGAATTTAAAGTTGAATGGGATCCTGTGATCAAGGTAAAGTCATTTGAAGCATATACCTTGTCCCTTTATCCTCCAGCTGTTGTAAAAACCATCAAGACAGCCAAAGTCCATTAGAGTCTGTATGTTCGCTAGCCTTCAAATTCCAAAATAGCAAGTGAAAGTGCATCCTGTTATGAAGAGAGAGTTCAAGTCAGAAAGACAGAAAACACATTCGCTATTACCACTGCTGCCTTCAAGTGCTGCTAGTAAGCTCCTACTTCTGACTTTGTATGTTGTCAATGCAACTTGTCGCACAGCAAAATGCTTTTGGCGAGAAATAATAACTAAATGGACCCTGTAAGCAAAAAAATAAATTTGGTGGGTGCCTGGAAAAAATCAAAAATTGAAATTAAAGTCTGCACAGCGGATGTTCTCACCTCCAAGGTTTATAAATGTATTAAAAACTAGAGCGGTGATGCTTTGAGTGTGGTGCTCTTCGTCAGGTTAGTCAGACCTGCATCATCTTCACCCTTGGCTCTACCCCCCCTTTGTCCCAAACCATCCCTCCACCAGGCCCAGAACCCAGATGGGCTGCCATTGCTAAAAACATGCGTAGGAAAGGCCATCTCATACTAGTCTCGGTTTCCAGACGTTTGGTGAGCGGCGCCAACAGCGCCACCTAACCACCAAACGTCTGGGAATTTCACTGTCAAAATCTTTCTCTTCGAGCCCGGCGAGAACGGCCAGCAGCAGACACGCCTACATTTATTATTCGAATTTTATTTGGTAGCGGCAATGCAATGTTTCATAGTTCCAATATAGAGCAAGACACTGATGTGCTGCAAAGAGAGTTTATACCTGTTGTTTAATTTACAATAAATTTTCCTACCCGGAAGTGGTCCGCTTGCTACTGTGAACTTGTGTGAAGTCATCAGCAGGCTCTGTAACGTTAGCCTCGGGAGTCGGGCTTATCGCTGGGGGAAAGGCATCTAGCCACCGGGGCCGGATGAAACACGTCCTATTAACAGGTTATATTTGTTTCTAAATGATTAATATGTTTCTCCGCAAACGCGGCGATGTTTTGCGAGACACCGGTTCTGCATGAGCGTCTGCCCCCAGAAAGCAGGCCCGCCCACAACACTCATGATTGGTTCTCCGATGCAAGGCTTCCAACAGCACCACCTAACGTTATGAAAAGATTGAAATGGTAATATTCTCAGTCTTACAGTAGTGAAACGGATTAAAACACGATTTCACGATTTCAGACGGCAGCCCGTCTTTATTGTCACACGAACACACTACAACACATGCATGCGGCCACAACACACACTCATGCTGACGGTGGCCGGTGAAATATGTCCTCTGCATTTGACCCATCCAGGCTTGTCCTTTCCTCCAGGGGGGCAGGCCAGGAGCAGTGGTCGCTTTTTCTTTCCAGCGCCCGGGGACCTTCATTGGACCATCATTGGACCAACTTCAGATGTTGTCGTCACTGGTCGGATGACGATCTTCTGCATGTTTTTAGTGGGGGGTTATGTATGGAGGAACCCCCTGGGGGGTACGGGGAGAACATGCAAACTCCACACAGAAAGGCCCTTTCGACGCGATAGCCCACCTGGGCAGTAGGCACTGAAGATATGGGGGGGTCACAACTCCAGCGCCCACAGCGTCCCAGGCGAGAATCAAACTCAGGACCTTCTAGCTGTGAGGCGACAGCGCTACCAACTGCGCCACCGTACCCACCGATTAAGACTGAGGGCTGAGTCTAATCTCATACTGACTGATGAGACCATGCGCATGGGAACACCCACAAGCCGCATTCAAACCAGCGCCCTAACGATGATGTCACTGCAACATGACATCACAGCAGGGGCACCTGTGATGTAATCGGTGATGTCATAATTACTGCTGTGATGTTATCGGTGATGTCATACTTGTTGCTGTGATGTCGTCGGTGATGTCATACATGCCAATATATAAGCGATGTTTCAGTCTCTCTCTGTCCACTCTCTCTACTCTCTCCGATTCTCTGTTCAACTGTCATGTACTCTATCTGCTGCCTTACTTCTGCCTGTGACACTGCAATAAAGCTTGAAAGACATCTCCGTGGTTCTTATCGGTCATCTGTGGTGAGTTCAGATCTAAATAATCCAGCAGAAAATAAGCGGAAGCTACAACTTTCCTACAAAGTGGCACAACAGGTTAAGACACTAGTGTACTAATTCCCTTACGACTTTGTACTCTTCGTTATAATGAACGTCTTATCGTACACTGCAGTAGCCTAACTAATGAGACGTTCGTTAACACGAAAAGTACAAAGTCGGCCGACTTTGGCTGCTTAATGTTAGTAGCTATGGCGCAGTAGGGCAATCTCTGCTTTGTTTGCCAGTGTCCAATGAAACACTGACACATTTTAGCTAGCAGTATGTGATGTGCCCTCCCATGCAAAGAGAGAAAGCAATACCACCACAAATCAGGCCTAACAGAACAATATGGGCAACCAAAATGCTATATCTTAAAAACAGTATGCTCAAAGATGATCATTATTGCAGATGCCTGTACAACAAACCGATATACTTTTACATAAACTGTTTAGTAACAGATTTACTAAAAAATAGACTTGCAGGCAATGCTTGGTATGGAAACCAAAATGAGGGTTGCAGAGTCGTTTGGTTTGGCTGAGTTCTTCCTGTGTGCAAAGGAGGTGCCAGAAGAGGAAGTGAAATGCCTCGCAGGTGAGGAGAAATGCATCAGAGCCAAAAAGACAAAATCACAAAGAGCATAATGGCCTGGAAGACAAACTATACTTCACCACATGACTGGCGAAGACCACAGCCATCAATTACCTTGCAAACTATATTGTTGTTGCTCCACATTTAAATTCTACTTCCACTTGGCATTTATTAGCATGTTATTATCTAAAAGTCAATTTGTTCAACACAAATTGTCTGCAGTAATGGATCATGACTTCAGGTGGTCATGGATGCCAGCAGGATATTCAACCATTTGTGTGGGATCCTGTAGTGGAGGCTAATGAAAAAGTAAGCTTTCAAAATGCGCGTCATTAAAACCCATTAAAACTAAGAATGGTATTATGTAAAAGGAGATGAACGAAGGAAAAAGTGGTTAGCAGTATTAGAAAGCAACAGAAAATATGTTGGCTCCGCCTCCCACAAATTATGCAGCTATTGTGTCAGACAGAGATGCCACAGTTCCCAAAGTTTTGACAAAATCATGATTGATGGTGTATGATGAAATATCACACATGAAGAAACATGAAGACTACGGCTACTACTATTTATAAAAAGAATAGAGTACCGCAGGGATGATGTATTTTTGTAGGCTTAATCAGACATCGCCGCCATGTTGGTTCGTCAGGGAAAAAGTCTATGGGGTTTTAGAATGGGGATTTCACTTAACACGTTCACTGCCAATGGCGAGTTGACTCGTCAAAAAAAATCCAACGGTTCACTGCCAATGACGAGTTGAGACGTCAAAAAAAAAAAAAAATTTTTTTTGACGGTGCTACGTGGATCAATGCCCCCCACGTCTCCTATAAAATTATTGGAGCTACCGAACGTTTACAACCCATTCCACCGACCCACTAAGTGGCGACAGTGCTCTCCTGACTAGAGGAAGGCAAGCAAAAAGCAGTGTGATCAAGCCATTCTCATGAAAATGGATTGGCGAAAACGCTTTCGTTTTCGCGCTGATTGCTGGCGGTGCGGGATTGCAAATTTGCATAATAGATTACGGGTGGAACACACTTTGAAACACGCAGCATAAATATGACCAGAATCGCAAAAGCTTCATCAAAGCTCTCAACCAAAACTCCAAGTAACGAGCGAGTCCATCCAGACTTCCTCAAAGAGCGGCCGCGCAGACAGGCACAGCAGCAGCAAAGCAATGAGCCTGGTGACGCGAGGTTACAGCAGCAGCAACGAGCTTGTGACATGCCCGCTGCAGCCAAGAAGACACACACGGAGGGAGGAGTTGGAAGCAGAGGGGGGTTTCCTGCTGTTATGGAGGAAATTACTGTTCAAAACTATTGTTTAGATGTCTGACGTCTTACTGATGCCAAAAATGAATGGTTAAAGTGACTGTTCTATCGAATTTCACAAAAAGCCGTTTATCTCAGAATAATTTTTCTGACGCTGAAACCATGCTGTATTCAACTGCTAATGCTTACATAACTACTAACTCTACAAACTAACTCTTTTAGACAGAGAAAGCACACATTCTATTAGTTCTTTTGAGATATTGTGTGTTCACAAAATCTTAGCAGAAAAGAATCCTCGGGTCTTGAAAGATGAGCCAGAATCCTCAAAAAAACCCTCTGGCAGAACCTACCTACAGTAAAAAAAAAACGGCTGGCAGTGAATGTGTTAAATGCATCAATTAAGGTCTGTGGTTAACAAAGGTTTATGGGAGCGCGGATTTCGGTTCAGCGTTATGCCTTTTGAAGTGTTTTCTAAAAATCATGTTAAAAAAACGCATTCACGTTCCAAAAGTCATCAAAGCTATTTGTTTGTGAAGATTATCCTGCTGAACCCGAATTCGCGCGCCCATAAACTTTTGTTAACCACAGACCTTATTTTATGCATTTAAGTGAAATCCCTATTCTAAAACCCCATTCACTTTTCCCCTGAAGAAGTTTGTAGGCCCTTTTCACAGCAATCAACTGTCTTGATGTTGCATTGACTTCCTGATGTATCACCTCTAAACGGTCGCTGTGAAGATGGTCTACAGACTGTAATGTTATACAGTTGACTTGAGGCTCACGTCAGTGATTGAGTCAAGTGGTTATAGCTAGATTGTGCTGTTAGCATAGATTATTTTAGTGTAAATGTTATAGTTGTGTGGATTTATAGTATTTGGAAGGTTAGTTAGTGATTTTAGACAGTTTAGGCCCACTATGATCATATTGGCATGTGTGTGCATGCGTGCATGCGTATGTACGTGCGTGCGTGTGTGTGTGTGTGTGTGTGTGTGTGTGTGTGTGTACGTGCGTATGTGTGTGCTAAAAGCAAATCATTAATAATGCGTTTAAGTAGACAGTCTCAGTTGGCACTACAGTATCATGAGCTCTAAAACCATTGAAACTACTCAAAAATTATATTTCCTTTCATAAAAGCAATCAATTGGGTGGCTATATTTTTTTCCAAAATATTGGGGGGGAAAGTTTCGAAGTTTAGAAACAGGTTTATGCACAGGGAGGTTGGGTCTTTTGGGGACTTTGTTAGAATTGGTTCGACAATATAATTTTCATGGAGATCTGAACAATAGTATCTGAGATGGTGTGTGTGAAAGACAAAATCAATGTAGAAATGAACAGACGGAGGCCATCCTGCATCGATACCTGCACTCAGTGGATTCCTAAAGCTGAGACTAACCGATTTACAATGGATTCACATTTTCATCGTATGGTTTGGCACTTGTTGAATCAAAATGCATCCATCCTCCTACAAGAGGCACTCTTGTGTTGGTAATCACCATAAATCCACACGAGCATAATGGCAAAAGAAATGCAAGGCAGGCTTAAAAAGTGTTCCGGTTCCACATAGAAACGTCCAATTCATGACTGAAAAGGTCAGAACTGACTCTTTCAAAAGTGAACTAATCCAAAACAGCATTTCACACTAGGAGACAGAGGGGGGGGGGGGGGAGCGTGCATCGAGGCAGCAATTTGAATTACATGCTGCGCAAATCAATCTGAGCACAAAAGATGAAAATACAGTCTTGAGGCTCCTGCAAATCCTTTGCAGTGTGAATTGTTATCGGCCTTCAATAAGTAATAGAAAGAGATTAAGCCCATGTTGACCATGTCCCTCCTGTTGGTACTTTTCATTTCAGATGATTTCCATAAAGTCATGTGATGGATGCACACTGTTCCACTAAAGAGTGTTGTGGTCAAACACAGAGAAATCATCATGACTGCAGGGCAGCAATAGACCCTTCTCACGGGGGCCATTTTGTGTCAAAAAGGCAGGGTAAACACAGGTGCAAGCAAAACACTAATGAGGGCTTCCAACTTCAATGATTGGAATTTGGAAACCCTCATTAGTGTTTTGCTTGCACCTGTGTTTACCCTGCCTTTTCGACACAAAATGGCCCCCGTGAAAAGGGTCTATTATGCCAACAAGGCCAAAGGCCAGTGCCCTGGATGCCCCGGAGTGTGGCGGTAATGCCCCTTCTCAGTGCCCTGGATGCCCCGGAGTGTGGCGGTAATGCCCCTTCTCAGTGCCCTGGATGCCCCGGAGTGTGGTGGTAATGCCCCTTCTCAGTGCCCTGGATGCCCCGGAGTGTGGCGGTAATGCCCTTTCTCAGTGCCCTGAACGCCCCGGAGTGTGGCGGTAATGCCCCTTGTCAGTGCCCTGGATGGCCCGGAGTGTGGCGATAATGCCCCTTCTCAGTGCCCTGGATGCCCCGGAGTGTGGTGGTAATGCCCCTTCTCAGTGCCCTGGATGCCCCGGAGTGTGGCGGTAATGCCCCTTTCTCAGTGCCCTGGATGCCCTGGAGTGTGGCGGTAATGCCCTTTCTCAGTGCCCTGGATGCCCTGGAGTGTGGCGGTAATGCCCCTTCTCTCAGTGCCCTGGATGCCCCGGAGTGTGGCGGTAATGCCCCTTCTCAGTGCCCTGGATGCCCTGGAGTGTGGCGGTAATGCCCCTTCTCAGTGCCCTGGATGCCCCGGAGTGTGGCGCTAATGCCCCTTCTCAGTGCCCTGGATGCCCCAGAGTGTGGCGCTAATGCCCCTTCTTAGTGCCCTGGATGCCCCAGAGTGTGGCGGTAATGCCCCTTCTCAGTGCCCTGGATGCCCCAGAGTGTGGCGGTAATGCCCCTTCTCTCAGTGCCCTGGATGCCCTGGAGTGTGGCGCTAATGCCCCTTCTCAGTGCCCTGGATGCCCCAGAGTGTGGCGGTAATGCCGTTTCTCAGTGCCCTGAATGCCCCAGTGTGTGGCGGTAATGCCCCTTCTCAGTGCCCTGAATGCCCCAGTGTGTGGCGGTAATGCCCCTTCTCAGTGCCCTGGATGCCCCGGAGTGTGGCGCTAATGCCCCTTCTCAGTGCCCTGGATGCCCCGGAGTGTGGCGCTAATGCCCCTTCTCAGTGCCCTGGATGCCCCGGAGTGTGGCACTGGCAGTAATACCCCTGCTCAGTGCCCTGGATGCACCGAGGTGTGGCACTGGCGGTAATGCCCCTTCTCAGTGCCCTGGATGCCCCGAGGTGTGGCTATAATGCCAATCAAGATGTGCTTTAACTGCAGACTTCCAGATTTAATTCGGGGTATTTACGTCCAAATCAGGTGACCGGTGTAGGAATTACATTACATTATAAGGAACCAAAATTACATTTTAAGGGACCAAAATAATTGGACAAACTATTAACATAATCATCCAATGGTCAAAATGAGTTGTGAAGCATTTGGCTGGATTTGAGCAGATAGTATTCCACAAAACACTAGATAATTCATCCTGCTGCTGTTGTCAGTAGTCACATGTCAATACATGCAATGAACCAGTTCCATGAACAGTCATACATGCCCACGCGTGGACATGTATGACTTTCAGTTCCAGTCCCATTGACAGCTATACATGCCCACGCGTGGCCATGTATGACTTTCAGTTCCAGTTCCATGAACAGTCATACATGCCCACGCGTGGCCATGTATGACTGTCAGTTCCAGTTCCATTGACAGCTATACATGCCCACGCGTGGCCATGTATAGCTGTCAATGGAACTGGTTCCCTTGTATTGATTGATGATGCAACTGCTGACAACAGTGTTTCGGACAATATTATCTGCTCATATTCAGCCGTGCTTCAGAAGTCATTTGGACGATTGGATGATTATGTTAGTTTGTCCAATTATTTTGGTCCCTTAAAATTTAATTTTGGTCCCTTATAATTAAGCAATATAGCATGAGAGCCAGTTTGTTGTGAAGAATATATCCCCCTGATCAGCCGTTATCCCACGAGGCCGCAGGCCGAGTGGGATAACTGCTGAGCAGGGGGATATATTCCACAACACACGCAGCTCGAGTGCTATATTGCTTTTATAAAACGGTTTCCAAGTATGATAATATAATAATAATAATAATACTATAAGTCCGACTCCGACTGGCATGTCATTCTGATAGTCAGTTGAAACACTACTGTAAGGCGGGACCGCAAGAACATGCGGGTGATTTGATTGGATCGTTCTGGAGACTGAAGTTGACATTGGCCAATCCTGGCGCTTGCTGAGAAGCTGAGAGCTTTCTGGAAACCCCGACAGGCAGCTCGAGCCGCAGCGCTGCATTCTCAGCACTTGCTGAGAAGCTGAGTGCTTTCTGCAAAGCCGACACCAACTAACGTTACGGGGTTAAATGCGGGGTTAAATGCGGGGTTAACAGCCTTTCTTTTGCAAAGAAGACATTAGCCCGCATCTATTCTTGTACAAAACATCATTTTCTGCTAAGTATTAGTAAAGTTATAAGCGAAGATCGATTCACAAGGATCTGACAGCTGTCTCCGCCATTTTTTTTTTCTACGTTGTCATTTGAGGTAAGCCTTATTATTACTCTCTTAGTAAGAGAGTTGCCATGGCAACCAATAACCCATGGCCATGGGTTATTGAACTCGGTTACTGGAATTATACAATGGCTGTGAACCAATCAGATTGCTTGATTTGAGAGAGCCGTTTTATAATGTAATGTAATTCGGTCACCTGATTTGGATGTAAATACCCCCAAATTAAAGCTGGAAGTCTGCAGTTAAAGCACATCTTGATTGTTCCAGTTTAAGTCCATTGTGGTGTACAGAGCCACAAGGATGAAGATTGTGTCCAACGTCCAAATATATATGGACCTGACTTTATGTGCTGTATCACACTGATGGACCTGACTTTATGTGCTGTATCACACTGATGGACCTGACTTTATGTGCTGTATCACACTGATGGACCTGACTTTATGTGCTGTATCACACTGATGGACCTGACTATGTGCTGTATCACACTGCAGCACTTCATTTATGTATTATTAGGATATTTATTTTGTTGAGGAAAAATGACTGGAAAGCAGGATTTTAATAGCCATTGGTTTTGGCCTTGCTGCCACGCTACATTTTGGCTGCAATGCTCCAATAAGTTTGTGTTTATCAAAGGCCAAAGTGGCCTTGGCCTAAAAATAACTTCATTCCAGGCCTGTGACTGAAAGCAGCTGTGACAGTAATGGCTGTTAATTTGTAATTAAGATCTATATTTATCTCTGTTCATCTCATTAAATCCACATTTCTATGCATTCCAAAGACCTTTTATGCATCAAGCTCGTACACAATGTGCAAGATGTAAATCTGTTTACACTGTATGTACCATGACACGGTGGATTGCAGAGATATCTAAAATAGTTCAAATCCAGTTCAAAGCTAACCGACGAGGAGACACGCCTGGCTTGTGCTTTTACAGAATCCCGTCGGAGAAAGAAAACTCAGTCAGGAGGAGGTTGTGGATTTGTGCGATAGACGTGGTTCAGTCGCTGGGGAGGGCAAATGGCTTTTTTTCTACCATCGAAGTACACACGTTTTTGCGGCCAACATTTCATCAAAGGTAAGCTCAAGTAACGTTAACTGGGTATTTTAATCATTATTGTAACGTTACTTGAGCTTACCTTTGATGAAATGTTGGCCGCAAAGACGTGTGTACAAACGGCTGAACAAACACAGCGTGAGAAACTAGTCGACTCCGCTGGCAGCGGAATGAACAAGTTTTTTTTTGACCGTCAGGTGGGCGTTCCCGGCAGCACGTAACGCCCCTTGAAAGCTATGAATAGGAGTATCTGTTGATACCATGAAGAATGTAATGTAACCAACTTCCAGCACCCACTAGATCTGGCTTAATGACCAAACACTCGCACTCCATTTAGAAAGAATAAGGTATACACTCTTATGGACAAGCTCCCATATTTTGACAAGGTGTGGTCACCTCTCTCACTCATGATCTTCCACTGATGAACTAAAAGGGGCATAAAGTAGTGACTGATGGAAGGGATTAGGTTAGCAGAGAGCATTTTATTTATTTTCTATTTCTTCGTATATGTACCGTAAATTCCGGACTATAAGCCGCACCGGTGTATAAGCCGCACCTGCAAAGTTGACTATTTTTTTCTTATATAAGCCGCACCGGAATAAGCCGCGGGTGTTTTAATGGTATTTTTTTTTTTTTTTTTTTTTTGTGTTTTAATGTTTAATTACCATATGTAAGGGTTCATGCACAGAGGGGATTGTCGGGAAAGAGATGGCTGTTTGAGGAAGCTCCCATTTATTAACATTTCAACAAAACAACATAACACAACACCACCTGTGTTGTTATTTACAGTGCACACTAGGGCTGGGTCGGTTTGAAAATTTTAAAACCGGTTCGATATTGCTGTCTAAACCGGATCGAACCGGTATACCGATTTTTTTTTAAATTAAAAAAAAAAAAAAAAAAAAAAAAAAAAAAAAAATCCAAGCAGGGCTCCCGAGTGTGGCCCATAACTGTCTGTAGTGCAACTTCAGTCCACCTGATAGCGATAATACACCTCTAAGCTGGTATTGTCAACCAGCAATGATACTGAATAAAAAGAAGCAGGACACCTGTGTAACAAACACACCCTGTATTTATTTCTCATAACTATTCAGCTCAACTTTTCTTCTAAACATCAAAATAATAAATGAAATAAGACTTCTGCCTATAGTGCAACTTGAGAAAAAGGCTAATAAAAACACAAGCAGTGCAATCAGAATGGATTGGCTTACAGCTGAGCTGCCTTATAAACTTCAAAACTCACAAATTCACACAATATAGGGCCTAGGCATGGGTCGGTTTGAACATTTTGAAACCGGTTCGATATTCCCCAAAAAAACATATCAAAGCGGCTGCAGTTGGTGGCGATAATGCACCTCTAAGCTGGTATGCTGCCAACCAGCACGAACACTGAATACAAATAAGCAGAACCTTTTAACTGTAACAACACACTGTTTTTATTTCTCATAACTATTCAGCTTAACTTTTCTTCAAACATCAACATAATAAACAAAATAAGACTTTTGCCTACTAGTGCAACTTGAGAAGAGGCTAATACGAACAATAGTGCAATCAGAATG
This sequence comes from Poromitra crassiceps, assembly GCF_964638095.1. Lineage (NCBI taxonomy): Eukaryota > Metazoa > Chordata > Actinopteri > Beryciformes > Melamphaidae > Poromitra > Poromitra crassiceps. The sequence goes on from NC_139652.1 coordinate 8,705,247, forward strand.
GACTGGCAAAAAAAAAAAAAAAAAAAAAAAAAAAAATAGGTTTTTTCGGTTTGCACGTGATCAAACCGGTTTGGGCTCGTATACCGAACCGAACCGGTAAAACCGGAAATCGACCCATGCCTAGTGCACACAGTGTCATACAGTGTGGTGAAAAGAGGGCAAGAGAGGAAATTAAAACAGAAGTGGATTTATAGTTAGAAAGAGTGCTAAAAAAGAGATTTTTTTTTTTTTTTTGAAAAAATCCATAGATAAGCCGCACCATTATATAAGCCGCAGGGGCCAAAAAAGGCCAAAAAACGGGAAAAAAGGTGCGGCTTATAGTCCGGAATTTACGGTATATGTTGCAGTTTTGTTTATTATTGTATTTCATATCGTTAGTTATCACCATTATTTTATACATTTGTTCAAGAAAACAAACCAGGGCAAATTTGGCCCAGGCGCGCCATTTCAAATGTGAATATTGTATCATTCTTCCAAATGTGAATATTCTATCGAGGTTTTCCCCGAATATTTGAATGTCTGCTGTGATGTCATCATGAGTAAATAAACGATTGATCATGTCACCATATCTCTATGACAATAATCAATGTCTGTCATAAATCACTTATGCACAGAGACCTTGTGACAACATGAGAACTCATACAGACCGGTGATGTCACTTCACACAAGGCCCTCCACAATATGCTAATGAGGTCGCATAAATTGTGACATCATCAGTCGTGACATCCAGCTACAGTTTGAAGAAGCAGAAGACCCTTGGTTCACACCACGCTGCCCTGCCCCCCCGCTCACAACTTGCATTGCACGCTTATTTCTAGCGCCACGCACCTCACGCTCAACTGTGCATGTGCTGCCTTATTATCGTGGTAACTGGTGGTTGGTATTGAGAGTGACTGAATTGGACCAAACTGGGTGGAGATTTGAGGCTTTTAGCAGGGATTTGCCCATCAATTTCTATTTCTGCTCTGGAGCCCAGGCAGAACCTAATTCCATTTTTGTCCCTCACAGCCAATATCTCAAACATCTTTCTTCATCTCTTATTGATCTTGGTGTATTGATGTGATATAAATGATGAAATGACTTTAAATCAACTAAGCTGCCGTTTCAGCCTTTGTTGAATTGAAAGAGTGGCCCGTAATGTTCGACTTCCCGAGGGATTCGGACAGTAGCCTACAGAAATGTTCTGAACTTTGAAATGCACATAAAACAGCAGAGCGTCGCTGAATCAAAACTGTAAACTCATGTACAGTGCAACAGGTGCTCTGAATCTGGATGTGATATTATTCAAATCAGAAAAGTTTTCACTTGCATAAAGGGAATTATGTGTGGCATGCATGTGTTGTGGTGTTCGTGTGACAATAAAAGACGGGGCTTGTCCCGTTACGAGAGTTACGAGAGAGTTTTAATTAGCTATTTCAAAAGATAGACCACGCAATGTTTTGCTGTATTTGTGATTAATTGTTTTTAGAGCAGTCAGCTGAAGCTCTGAAACGTAAGAGTGGATAAACAAGTATTTAATTGAAGACCCAGTTCACAAAGTTTGAGGAGTATAATTGCAAAATGAGTGTGAAGAATGTGATACACTCTCCGGCAAACTGATTACTGGCTGGTAAAACTTATGAATTGTCGTGCATTAAAGTTATTAGCTATGTTTAGTCAATTTCATACTATATGGCCCCTATTGTTGCATCGGCGCTGTTTCTAGGCCGAGCGCCTGGCGCAGCGCAAATCAGTGGGCGTGGACCAGCGCACTTGATATCTTGGTCTTGGCGCTAGACGCAGCCTCAACCATTACAACCACGCCTTTTAAGCGTAAAATTATGCACCGTCAGTTCATTGGATAAGTGCAATAAACGAATCGCATGCTTGCCTTTTAAGCTCCATTCCAGTGGTCCAACAAAACCAGACGAAAGCCAAGCGCTCTGCCCCCCCCCCTCCCTTCATCCAGTCTGTCTGTCTCCATATTATAGGATATTATTCCATATTATTATGCTTCTCAAACCAATCTAACTGCAGTTTAAATACTGCAAGCATGTAAATAGCTACACTATAGCAAGATCAAAGTGAAAAGAATGTTCTAAATGCATCAGCTAGAAAAATATAGCCTATCCCTATATGATGAGATTAATTTTATATTGGTGAAAGTTTGTCCAGAAAGATATCGTTTTCTCTCCCCTGCTGCAGGTAGAATGATGCACATAAATATACCCTACATTATGTAAAGTCATTGCATAAATGTGTTTTTATTGTAAAACTAAATGTGAAGTAGGGCCAAGTTATTGGAGCGGACATCACAGTATAGCACATGACAGAAGCGCGTTCCACTGTCACTTATCTAAATCACGTTAAATCCACAAAGGGTATATATAGGCTCAAGAGGACATATATGTTTCACATAGGGTGGTGTTTCATTTCGATGTTTTATTTGGTCCAATATTGAAATGTTCTACAATTGCAGGTTGTCTTACCATTACACATTATTTTAGATCTACCTTTTATATCTATTTCGGCTCATTTGGTTGCTATTTAGTAGCGAAATGGAGGACCCAATTGCATGCTGGGACATTCACAGGCAGTAAACTTACAACTGCTATTTCCTATGGGAAGCTGGGTGCTGCTATGTGTTGTGTCTGTCTGAGCGAGGGAGTCAGAGAGAGAGAGAGAAGGGTGACAGAGAAGAGGCAGAAGAGCACTGGCGCACTGAATAGGCCTGGTTTCAGAGAGATACAGAGAAGGGTGACAGGGGAGAGGCAGAAGAGCACTCCTTGACACTGGCGCACTGAATAGGCCTGCTTTTCAAAGGCGCAAAGCGCTAAATGTACGCCAGGTCGGAAGATATCAGTAGGCCGGTATTTAGCGCCGACACGCCCACTTTGGCCCATTCTGGGACTGCGCCACGCCCATTCGGCCTAAAGCGCATTTGGCAGCGTAAAGCCATATTGATATCGTCCCAAAACAGGCGCAAGGCACGTTTTTTTGCGTTTAAGGCCCGTTTTAGCGCCGAAGGCCTGTGGGAGAATAGGGGCCTATATATATATATATATATATATATATATATATATATGTGCTCAGGCTGAGTGCCCAGACACTCTCTAAGTGTGTCAGCTAAGTTCAAAAAGGGTAAGAGGGCTCAGAAGGACATTTCGACGGGATTGAACCTGCGATCTGTGATTGACCTGTTTAATCAGCAGACTGACTTGCTAATCACTATGCCACTCAGAATCAGCAGTCTTGGACTCGCACGTTCTGCGGCTACCATCATGAAAGGCAATCACTGTAGTGATGGAGCCAATTTAAAAAGTTCACTCATGTAGTGTATCGCTAAGTAAAAGTATTATTCATTAGTCACCTACCGTACAATTCAAGGCGTATTTATTCATGACAATACAGACAAAATAGAGAATAAGAGTCATGGCTTGGTTTCAGATCGCTGTGACTTTGTTTGACATTTTTTAAGGGTCAAAAGCATAAATAAAAAATAATAATAATGTTTTATTGTCCTCATCAAGACTCCACCTCGTGTGCATGTCTCTACGTTGTTTGACTACGTAGCATCTGGAGTAAAAATGGCAAAAATGTTAAACTGTCTGGGTCAAAACAAGGATTTTAACATGAGTGGTTTGCTGTAAGTAATGTATTATGACATTGTATGTTCTGTTTTATGATGGCTCTTCCCTGATGCCTCCACATACAGTAGTGTCGACCTCTTGTTTATTACAGTATATTCACTCGTCATGCAAATAGTGTATTTAATGTGCTTCCTGTAACTACTACAATTCCCTTGGTCACATGCTGAAACGCCATTTGTTTTTGCACTGGGGCAACTGACTGACTAACTGTAACTGTACCCTGCAAGCCTCATATTGCTTTGCTCACTTGATCTTTGCATAGATTCTGAGTGTGCGGATTCAAGTCCAGAACTCTGCTGCTGCAGCACATCAGCTAAGAGATGTCCTTTCTGCATCGTCATCTCATGGCTCTACTGTATATAGCAGCAAGAAGACACACAAACACAATTTGATTTTTCCCTGTTTGGACCAATCACAAAGAGATCTGTTTGGACCAATCACAAAGAGATCTGAGCAAAAAATAAAAAATCCAGTGAATGAGAAGAGGGCACAAGGGTCTAGAAGCTGTCATGCTTTCATATGCAGAAGATGGCTTCATGCCCAGAGGCACCCACTTTGGTCACAGGGTGAAATCCGTGCAGTCTGCCATATGAATTTGATCAGAACCCCCTGCCCCGCACACCCCTGTCATAGGCAATAGATATGGGTGCCTGTGTGAGAGAGAGAGAGAGAGAGAGAGAGAGAGAGAGAGAGAGAGAGAGAGAGAGAGAGAGAGTGTGTGTGTGTGTGTGTGTGTGTGTGTGTGTGTGTGTGTGTGTGTGTGTGTGTGTGTGTGTGTGCGTGCGTGAGTGAGTGAGTGAGTGAGTGAGTGGGTAGGGGGGGGTGTAGGTGTAACATCTGTTTTAAAGCAACCCGGGGCCGATGCCTGCGTGTTTGACCTTGCGTCAGCAGAGTTGGCTGCGGCTCTCTTCCGTGGACAACACGTCGCCCGTGGCATAAACAAGAGGAAGTGATGCTTATACACACTGCACTGCTGCATCCAGAAAAGAGCAACATTATTCCCCCCAAAACCCAAAACACACAAGGCGCAAACACACACACACAAAGTACACATGCGCACGGCACGCACACGCGCACAAACACAAACACAAACACGTCGCACACACACACACACACACACAGACACACACACACACACACACAATGCTGTTGTGCTGAGCTCTATATTCCGTGGCCTTAGGCGAGCAGTGAGTACAGTCATGAGCGACATGAGGGGTCAGACTTTAGATACACAGCTGCAGGCTGCAAATAACCATTCTTTTCACTATCGATTGCGTTGATTATTTTCTCATCTAATTGATTACCGTAGTTGTTTGGTCTATGAAATGTCACAAAATGGTGAAAAATGTCCATCACTTTTTCCGCAAAGCCCAAGATGACGTCTTTTGGCCTGACCAACAGTCCACAACCCCAAAGATAATCAGTTCACTGTCATACAAGACTAAAGAAACCAGAAAATATTCTGGAAGCTGGAATGAGGATCTGCTGAAGACGAGGAAGTTTGAGTTGCCTGGCTGGCACGCACTGGCTCAGATACCTGCAAATCAGAAATGATGTTCGATCCAAAGATTCGTGCCTTTGAAGCGCTTCCAAAGAAACATCCTTTTTTCGACGTTTTGCTGATCCCTCCTCACTACAGGCATCTCATCTCCAGATTTGTACGTCTGTTTGACAGCTGCAGTACACGGCCTCTACTGAGAGGATTAGAGAAGCGCGTGGCAGGGAGAACTTGGTAATGATTTATCTGACATCTTATGGGAAAGGAGTCTGTCGGAACAGCTCTGCTCAGTTAATAGCAGACACCAGTTGATCCAATTTAAGGTCGCTCACCGTCTCCACTATTCCAAGCATAAACTACACAGGATATTCCCTTCTGTCTCACCACTGTGTGACAGGTGTCTCATGCCTTCTGGTTCTGCCCTTCACTAACGGGATTCTGGGCCAAAATATTCGACTGGTACTCTAAAGCCTACAAAGTAACTCTTCAACCAGAAGCAGAACTCACCATCTTCGGCTGCTCGGAGTCCTCTTTGAACTTACCCTACAGCTGTGCAACAGTCTCTGACACAGGGGACAACTGTTGTAAAAAAAAACGAATTCTGAAGGAATGGAAGTCCTCCTCTTCACCCTCTTTCCAACTGTGGTTGACGGACATGACCTCTGTTATACGGATGGAGAGACTTAGGTTCATGAGGACCAATTCACTCACAAAGTTTGTGAGTGAATTGAGTGGAAAGTGGAAAAAACGGTGACATTCCTCAAAACTACTGTATCTCTGAACTATCTCATTAACCAAATCACACACATATGGAGCTTAAGCTGTGTTCACACCGAGATATTTATTTTTCGCTCTGTCGCTCAAGTCAACCCTTTGGAATCGCTCTGTCGCTCTGTTTAAATCGCTCATCAACAGGCACACGAAATGACGGACATGTGGGAGATATAACGTTACGCAATGTCATGCTGTTTGTCCACTACGAGCCACCGTCATTGTTTACAAGCTAAGCCTATCAGCGTGCTCCTAATGCGAGCTCCATACCGGTAGTACAGACTTCACTTCATGTCAGCTGTCAGCCTGTCAATGCGGGTTGTTGCCACACAATAAACCAGCAGTTTGTCCCAAGGCAGTGTGATCCTTGACTCACTCTCACACGGCAGCCAATCAGCGTTGAACAGCGAGCGACTGATGCCAGCGTATTTTCGCTCGAGTTGGAATATTTCATCTTGAGCGACGAGCGTATTTTCTCCCTATCGCTCTGTCTCTGCCGCTCGGACGCCCAGCGATTATTCTCCCAGGCGAATATACGCTCAATCGCTCGTTTGCATTGACTTTGTATGTAAACTCGACGCCAGCGACAAACTTTAATAATTCGGTGTGAACGCACCTTTAGCGAAAATTCTATAAGATGAGACCGGTTAGTTGTCATTCATTCACTCTCCATTTATTCACTCTCCTAAGGAGAAACACTTTAGTTGTCATGCCCACTCATTCATACCACCACGTCATCAATCAACCCTTTTCCCGCTTCTATCTAGCGTCACTGTTTGTGGGCGGTAACATTTAGATTAAACCAATCCGAGTAAGACGCATCTTTCCATTCAGCCTATCATCATCTAGCTGTCAAAGCTAAAAGCCGCCTTTTCTCTGTGTGGTCTGCTGGGTTTTCAGTGCGTTCCTGTGTCCCTCCATCCCCATCCGAGGTCTTCAGATCCAGAAGCCTTCTCCAGCAAGACCAAGACCACCTTCACCACCACCAGGTGTAGACTCCACGGGTGGGGGATATTCAATCCTACTCCTGCCTGCTCGACCCCTGCTGATCATGACGTCATCATCAAGCATTATCAAGTCTAATCGCCAAATATAATTTAATGTGCCTACAGGCTCATGTATCTAATCATTTAATAAATAATTGTCATTCTAGAACTGTGTCTCTCTGATTGAAATACAGGTAGGCCATTCTATGTTAACTCCTTTTCACAACATTGTATTTTTTTCACTTCCATTCGCTGAGCCTCCCCTGAAGTTGCTTGGAGCCCCCCAGGGGAGGCCCATCTCCCACTTTGAAAACCCCATTCATCGATTAGACAAAATTGTTGGTAATTAATTTTCTGCCGATTGCCTCTTTGATTAATCGACTAATTGTTACAGCTCTACCCCCACCCACCCCCCTGTCTTCATGCTTATAACAATCTCATTAATGTAGCCCATGTACACACGCGCCCGGCCGCACGCACGCGCACGCACACACACACGCACGCATACACACACGCGCACGCACGCACGCGCACACACACACACACACACACACACACACGCACACACACACATGCTCTCAAACAGCCCTCCAGGCTTTATTTGTATAAACAATGGATGTGGTGGAGCTGTGCTGCCAACCTGCTTTTCAGCGTCTGTGCCTTCTGTCTGTGGTCACAGCTGTCCACAGCGTATTGTCTCTTCTCCCTCCCCTCTCCCTCCCTCCCTCGCTCCTTCTCTCTCCCTCCCTCCCTCTCTCCCTCTCTCTGTTTTTGTCATCTTTATTTCTCTCTCAGACGCTGTCGTCTCTTGCTCGCTCACTCTTTGTCTGTCTGTCATCCTGTCTCTTTCTGCAGTGTGGGTGGTAGAGACAGAGAGAGCGTCCTGCACACAGTAAGCAGCAAGCACACAGGCTTTTCCTTCACCCACTTTCTGTCTCTCCCCTCTCTCCTGTTCCCACACCTGCCATCTCAGTCTCTCCACGTCTGTCTCTAGCTGGGTTTCCAATCCAAAGGTATCGCACATTTTAATCTAATCTTCAGGAAGTCGGCAAAAGAAAATGCGAAATAATGCTCGTTTCCATCGGCTGCTATTATGCGAATTATAGAGCTGTCAATCACCTGGTGTTTGAGGCTGTCTGAGCTGCTGATCAGCTGCTAGACCCGATATACAGCTCTATTAAACACATCTAACGTTATACAGCTCTATTAAACACATCTAACGTTATTCATTTAAAGTTTCTTGATGATCTACAAGTAGACAACGGTACCATAACGCCATTTCTGGATTACCAGGTGCCGCTCTTCAACTCAGCAAGCATAACGTTATAATCCACGGAGCAGATAGTAAGTGAATATAATTTAATTCAATTCAAGGGTATTGTGCTGCGTATTTACCTGTATTTACCGTGTGTATTTACTTACCCTATTGTGTATGGCATGTCATGTGTTGCAGTGATCAAGGGAAACGGTGTGGTGTTTGAATGGAGAGACAACGGAATATCGCTTCATCTGTTTCTACTGCACGTATCGCATTTTCCTTTTATCGATACACCCGACTTTTCCCACCTCCCTCAAGCGTGAAAACGTTTTTACGATATTTGGAGGTTTTTGTGAATTTTGCAACGTTTCCACTCAGTTTTTTTATGCGCAAGAAAGCCGACTTGTGTCTCTCCTCGAGTCCACGCTCTCTCATGCTGGGTCTCATTTAGCTCAGAGTTTGGCTCAAGAGGCCTTACAACAGGGATACTCAACTTGCTTTGTCCGGGGGCCACTTTCGTGAAATGATAGAAGGCCAGGGGCCAGTTAATAAACAATCAATATACATTTTTCTGTAGCGGATTGTAGGTTTTTGGGGTGTCAGCTGAAGTTTAGTCTGACAATGTTGTGCACACCGGATAGTTAGGTTAAGTTACCGTAAATTCCGGACTATAAGACGCACCGGTCTATAAGCCGCGGGACCAAAATTGACTATTTTTTTCTTCTATAAGCCGCACCGGTCTATAAGCCGCGGGTGTTTTGATGTTTAATTACCATATGAAAGGGTTCGTGCACAGAGAGGAATGTCGGGAAAGCGATGGCTGTTTGGGGAAGCTCCCATTTATTAACATTTCAACAAAACAAAACAAAAGTCAGGTCACTAATCCCCAGACAAAATCACACAACAATAGGCTATATGTGCAGCAAACCTGTAACCAGAGAAGTCAAGTCACTAATCCTCGTCTTCCTCTTCTTCCTGCGTACTGAAACCACCAAAGTCCTCATCTTCAGTGTCGGAAACGAACAGGTTCAGGGTGGCTTCGTCAACCACTCTCCTCTCTCCTTCATTGTCACTCAAAACCAACGAACTCCTCTTCATCACTGTCGGCATCGAACAGCCTCTGAAGCCTCTGACGGCCCTCAGCGCCAGCTGTGGCGGCGTCATCCTCTTCATCCCGCAGCAGTCCAGCGTTTTGGAACCCGTTGGTGATTGTGGATGTTTTCACACTCCTATAATATTCCGTGCTGAGACAGTTCCTCCTGCTGCACCGTCCAACGCCTCACCATTGACTCATCGATGCCCAGGTTACGCGCGGCTGCTCTGTTTCCCTCTTTTAATGCGAGATTGACTGCTTTCAACTTGAAAGCTGCGTCGTGTGAATTTCTGCGTACCTTCCCCATGGTAAGTGAGAGTGTTGCTTCTACTGCTCGTTCTCATGCTGTCGAGAACGAGCAAAGCTTTTTTTTGGTGAAAGAATCCTCCAGGGCGCTTCTTGTTAACAGTCCGAGTGAGTGGCAGGTCGAACGTCAAAGGCACTTCATCCATATTTATGATCTGCTCCGGTTCGATGGAATATTCCTTGATCTTCCTTTGTGTGAATTCGCCGAAGTTTGTGATTTTCTCCTGGTAGTCGGGGGAGGGAGTTGATGGCCGAGTGGCCGTTTGCTTACCGTAATTACCATATGTAAGTGGTCAC